>NW_004443978.1:17990227-18006758 GCF_000243295.1 Trichechus manatus latirostris
GATAGGATGACACTTTCTGTGGAAACCAGTCATCCTCTTTCCCCAGCTACTCCCATCATTGCTCAATGAGCTCATGAACAAAGTGGCCATGGTGGCAGGGATGGAGGTTCTGCACAGGCCCAGCAGCATGGACTTCCACTCAGCAAGAGTGACTTGGCTACAGCCACTGCTGAGTGCCTAATCTGCAAGCAGCAGAGACCAACACTGAGTCCCCCTTATGGCAACATCCCTCGAGGTGATCAGCCAGCAACCTGGTGGCAAGTTTATTACATTGGACCACTTCCATAATGGAAAGGGCAGCGTTTTGTTCTTACTGGAATAGACACTTACTCTGGATATGGATTTGTGTTCCTTGCACGCAATGCTTCAGCCAAAACTACCATCCTTGGACTTACAGAATGCCTTATCCACCATCATGGTATCCCACACAGCATTGCCTCAGATCAAGGGACTCACTTCACAGCAAATGAAGTGCCGAAGTGGACCCATGCTCATGGAATTCACTGGTCTTACCACATTCCCCATCATCCTGAAGCAGCTGGCTTGATAGAATGATGGAATGGCATTCTAAAGACACAATTATGGTGCCAGCTAGGTGGCAATATCTTGCAGGGTTGGGGCAATGTTCTCCAGGGGGCTGTATATGTTTTAAACCAGTGTCCAATATATGGTGCTGTTTCTCCCATAGCCAGGATTCACAGGTCCAGGAATCAAGGGGTGGAAATGGGAGTTGCACCACTCACTATTAGCCCTAGTGACCCACTTGCAACATTTTTGCTTCTTGTCCCCTCGACTTTATGCTCTGCAGGCCTAGAGGTCTTAGTTCCAAAGGGACGAATGCTCCCACCTGGAGACACATCACTGATTCCATTGAACTGGAAGTTAAGAATGCCACCTGGCCATTTTGGGCTCCTTATGCCTCTGGACCAACAGGCAAAGGGAGTTACCACACTGGCTGGTGTGATTGATCCTGATTACCAAGAGGAAATCAGATTGATATTACATAATGGAGGTAAAGAAGAGTATGTCTGGAATGCAGGAGATTCCTTAGGGCATCTCTTAGTACTATCATGTCATGTGATTAAAGTCAATGGAAAACACAGCAACCTAATTCCGACAAGACTACTAATGACCCAGACCCTTCAGGAATGAAGGTTTGGGTCACCCCACCAGGCAAAGAACTACGACCAGCTGAGGTGCTTGCTGAGGGCAAAGGGAATACAGAATGGGTGGTGGAAGAAGGTAGTTCTAAATACCAGTTATGGCCACATGACCATGACCAGTTGCAGAAACGGGGACTGAAATTGCTATGAGTATTTCTGTTTTGTAAGTGTGCATCTAATATTTTTGTATCCTTCACTTATAAAATATAAGATGTAAACAGGGCTAGTGCTTTTTCTATTGTAGGCATGTTAGTTGTATCATGTTAGGCGCAAGTATGACTTTGTAATCATCTTTATTTAGAGATTATGTATGGTTTCAGGAGATGCATACAGGTGCCAAGTTAACAAGGGGTGGACTGTGATGGTTAAGATTGTATGTCAACTTGGCTAGGCCATTATTCTCAGTGTTTTAGCAGTTGTATAATGTTGTGATCACCCCCATGATGGAATCTGCTTAGTGGTACTGGTGGAGGCGGGGCCTGTGGCAGCTCACCGTCTCTCTCAGTTCATCTATCTCTGCCTTCCACCGGTTACCTTCTGCCTGCTCACCTTGCCAAGGTTTTTGGCTTGTCCCAGACTCAGCAGCTGCCTCTTGTTGTCTCACCTCCAGTTCTTGAGACTTGAGCTAGCAGCTTACCTGTTGATCTTGGAATTCACTGACCTTCACAGCCTGTGAGTGGGAGCCCCTCTCTGACCTACTGACATTGGGTTCACCAGCTTCTGTGGTTCTGTGAACTGGGAGAGACCTCTACCCTGATCCGCGGACTTGGGACGTTTTAGCCTCTACAATTGTGTGAGCTATTTCCTTAATATAAATCTCTCTCTATATATATTTATATGCTCTACTGGTTTTGCTTCTCTAGAGAACCCAGCCTAAGACACACCTGTTAATGGTAGTTATAGGAAAATCACATTGCAAAAGGTGTGGTAAAAAAGGAATGGAAGATTGGGTCATTTTCCAGTCAGTCTTCCATAAGCTAGAATGAAATTGTTTATGTAAAGTGCTTAATACAGTGTCTGGCACACAGAAAATTGCTTAATAAAAGTTACTTGTTAAAATGGTTAAATGGCACATTTTCTGTTTTTTAAGTTTTATTTATTTTTTAATTGTTGTGCTTTAAATGAAAGTTTACAATTCAAGTTAGTCTCTCATATAAAAATTTATATATACATTGTTATGTGACCCTAGTTGCTCTCTCTGTACTGTGACAGTACACTCCTCCTTTCCACCCCAGATTTCCTGTGTCCATTTAACCAGCTCCTGACCATCTCTGCTTTCTCATCTCACCTCCAGACAAGAGCTGCCCATTTAGTCTCATGTATCTACTTCAGCTAAGAAGCACACTCTTCATGAGTATCATTTTATGTCCCATCGTCCAGTCTAATCTTTGTCTGAAGAGTTGACCTCGGGAAGGGTTTCAGCTCTGGGCTAAGAAACAGTCTGGGGGACATGTCCCTCCAGTCTTAGTCAAACCATTAAGTCTGTTTTTTTTACTAGAATTTGAGTTCTGCACCCCACCTTTCTCCTGCTGCATCAGGGACTCTCTGTTGTGTTCTCTGTCAGGGTGGTCATTGGTGGTAGCCAGGCACCATCTAGTTCTTCTGGTCTCAGGCTGATGAAGTCTCTGGTTTATGTGGCCATTTCTGTCTCTTGGGCTAATATTTTCCTTGTGTCTTTGGTGTTATTCATTCTCCTTTACTTCAGGTGGGTTGGGACCAACTGATGCATCTTAGATGGCTGCTTGCTAGCTTTTAAGACCCCAGATATCACTCACCAAAATGGGATGCAGAACATTTTTTTAATAAACTTTGTTATGCCAATTGACTTAGATGTCCCCTGAAATCATGGTCCCCAGATCCCCACCCCTGTTACTCTATCCCTCAAAGTGTTTGATTGTATTCAGGAAACTTCTTAGCTTTGGTTTAGTCTGGTTGTGCTGACTTTAAATGGCACATTTTTAATATGTATTTTACCACAATATTTTTTTCTAAAAAGGACATTGTTAAGAACCACGATAGGCATAATTAACTCCTAGTTATTAATTATATAGTACTGTGTCTGAAACATCTCTGTCTCTTCAGATTCCCTTGGTGTTGACCTCTCCCAGCTCCTTAACCACTTATTCTTCCCTAGATACTGTGCAAATGCCTAACTCTGCTCTGACCTGAGTCATTCTGCCACCAGTTGCTTCTCACATAAATGGAAGACTTACCACACAGCTGAGTTTCTGGTTCATCTCATAACAACTGTGGTAAAATGCCACACTCTGGGGCATGGGATCTTTCTTCCTGAGAAGCTACTGAAGTAATTGGATGGTACAAACCTGGAAGTGTGGGAGAGTCAATTCCTTATCGGGTCACCTTTGGTCATTGGAAAATAGGACCTAGGAGAGATCAGGCAAATAAATATCCTCTCCTTATTCCCTTCCATGGACTGTTTCATGGACAGAATCTTTATAAAGCCTGTAAAGAGACATCACATATGACTGAACAAGTGCACCTGCCAGGTGACCTACTGTATCTACTCACAGATCACCATGAAGTAGTGACTAGTATGGTACCCTGATGCATTGCTTTCCATTCTTCCCTGCCTCATTGCCTTTGTCTTTACTCTCATTGCTCTGGGTTTACACCTCCTAAATAAAACATTGACACTTAATCTTCTCCTCAAACTCTGTTTCTAGTCAAATCTGGCTAAGACAAATATATTTATTATATACCGTGTGTATATATTATATATCTATAAATTATGTAACAAATCAACTTAACATAAACAGTAATATACCAATGTTTGTCTAATGATTGAGGCTTATGGGAGTAACTTCCATACATGTAATAAATTTAGCTATGACAGTCAACACATGCAAAATTCACTAATGAGCTGAATTCAGTTTATTTTGTGATTAAATGGTAAAATGTGACATGGCTGTTTTCTGCCCAATTTGGAAAGTAAGTATTGAGACAGGGATTGAGAAGAAAAACAAATAGTTCTGGTGTCACAGTTAGGTTTGGTTTTAAGTTGGATCTGAGTCATATAGCTGGAGATGTTTTACAGAGCAAGGACTGTAAATACAAGGACTGGCCAGCAAAGCTGTGCCCTTCTCACATCAGAGTCCAGAGTCCAGAGACCCAAGGTCTTTATTGATTAGAGTCTTCATTTCCCAAAGAGTACCCTGTTGTTCTCCTTCCATATCTGTTTTTAATCCATAACCCTCCCTACCCTACCTTGTTACACAGTACCTACAGCATCTCCTCAAATGGAGAGACAAAAGACAAAAAGAAGAAAAACAAAACTTCTCAGGCTACATAAATGGACTAATGGGAGGTGGAGGCAGTTTATTCCCTCCTTCCACTGTTCCCAAATTCTGCAGACTTTTTTAAGAGATGCTAGGAGAACATCAATACCTAATAAGAGATAGTTCTTCTTGTGTTGGGGGTGAGGTGGGAATGGGGTGGGCAGTATGAGAGTTATGATGTTGTAAAATTATCTGTTAAGTTTTACCTTCATTGGCATAACCTCTTCAGTTTATTGGGAGAAAGTATAAGGTGGTGTTTAGAACATGACTTTGAGAAGGAATCAGACCTGAATTCAAATATGGGTTCCCACACTTATTAAGCTTATTAACTTGAACAAATTGTGTCAGTGAGCTTTCCTTAGTCTTATAATTGATAAGAATATTCTTTTCAACTAGTGTATTAGGTCAGCTATCCCAGAAAAAAACACTGAGACAAGGAGTCATGTGTAAGTGACTTATTGAATAAGTTCTCTAAGACTGATGAAGAATGGAGGGAAACTGGTAGAGAGGAAGAGGCCAAGGGAGGATAGAGAGTGTTCAGGTAAATCCCCAGCTTCAACCTGATCTCAAGAGAGATCTAGAATGCATGTTAAAACCTAGAGTCTTTCCTACCTCAAGGCAAAGGAGCTGAGCCATCTCAGTCCACCACCAATCAGCAGGAGCATAGCTAGAGTAAGAGCATCCGGGGGCAATCTCTAAGTTACACCCCTCTCCTATTCAAGCGCCCAGGGGGATTGGGCCCCACCCCCAATTTCAAAATGAACAGACCTTGATGTCAGTGATGCTTCAGTAGAAACACCTTCTCCCTCCCTTTTTCAGCTGCCTCAATCAAGCATCTTTCATATTTGTGGTGCCTTGAAATGTCATTCTGTGCCTCAGCTGGTGCCCCTTTGGACTTGCGCCCCGGGGGCAAGTGCCTCCCTCTACCCCTACTCACTACACCTCTGCCAGTCAGTCACCAGTGAAGGCTCACCTCCTCATTTATAAAATGGGTATAATACTTACATTATTGAAGTATTTCAATTCTAAATGTATTGTTTATAAAACACTTAGCAAAGTGCCTGGTGCATGGTAAGTATGTGACATATGGTGGGTTGTTTATAATGATGACTGTCATTCTAATTGAAGAAATGGAGCCTTGGAGAGAGGTTACACAAATTGTTTAATCTCCCACACATCTAGCCAGAGCAGAGCCTTGAAGAAGACTCTTCCCTTTGACTTCTCGGGAAGCCACAGAAACTGCTGGGTCATTTGGTATCCAAGTGCCTTATTCTGGATGGTTCTCTTTCTAACGTGAGTTAAAGTTAAAGTGAAGAGATAGAAATTAAAGTTATTCTCTTTTGGGTTCATTAATTTCAAAAACCTGAATACAAATATCAGGCAATTCAAAATGTATGCATCCATGTGGGCACATGCATAGGAAGCAAAGTTGAATTAGAAAGAATTTCACATTGACCAGACAGTGCCGTATTTTTGTTTGAAAACTGGGTCTGATAATCCTTCATTAAGCCTCTAAAACACATGTAGGACATGGTAACAAGGATATATCATGTGAATAAAACCATAATCTTTCCTGAAAACGCACTTAGTTCTTTTCCATCTTCCTTTCTACTCTTTCTGTGTACTTTGCTTCAAATAAAGAGGCCACCCCTGTGCCTCTCATTGGAGGAATATTCTCAAGCTACTGAAGCCACTTTGCCTGCATGCTCAGAGCCAGAAGTTAAAGTCCTCAGGGCAAGCCTTAACTGGTGATTTATTGGGGCTGAGGTAGGAAAATGCTGTTGCTCCTCTTGGCCAGGCTGAAGTTGGGAGCTCCATCCTCACTTACCTTTTTCCTGTTCCCTGTCCAGCGTCCCTCACTCCTTCATCAGTCTTTAGTGGGAGTGTTTCCATAATAAATCACTTGTCTCAGGATCTTCTTCTGGGGTACCTGGCATAAAACATTAGTACAAAGGTATATTCTTAACAATTGTTAGCTCAAGGTAAGCAGGTAACATTACAAAATAAAAATTAACATTTTCTTCATGTCTATTATTTATCAGGAAACGTGTAAAATAATCTATAGGGTTACCTTATCTGCAGGCTAAGTTTACAAATAAGAAATCCAAGCTAACAAAGGTTAAGCCATCTGTTCATAGCCACACAGGTAGTTAGCGAGTAAGCATGTTTTGACTCAAGCTGTCTGATACCAAAGACTAGAATCTTAACCAGCACACTACCTTTGAACCCTGGAACTTGAAATTGAGAAAATGTGAAAGGAGATCCTTTAGTATTTATTCCAAGAGGCATCTGTTTCAACCACTGGGTTAAAACCATCCAAGGAAGTTCTGTCTTTGGTTTCAGCTTCTCTCCTAGGTCAACTGTGTGAAAGTTCCTGGAATTTGCATCATATTCCATGGAGAAAAGCTTAGAGTGACACTTCTCTTGCATTTTTATGCTTGCATTGCTTAGATCTTCTCATAGACTCCGTTGAGTCCCAATGCTAGCTGCCAGAGATTCTTCACGAGGGAGTAGAATTTAAAATTGTCGCTGACAATAAGGGCTCATCCACCAGAAATGTAATATCCCTGAAACCTGACCTTTTTGAAATTCAGAAGACAGGATCACTAAGTTGAAAGGAAATCCTTCTATGTTGGGTCGACCTTACTGACTATAATGAAGATCAGAGCTTTAATCTGCCTCCCAAGTGTGTTGTAATGAAGAAGGAAAAAGAAAAATAAGAAAGTAAAGATGAGGCTAATTCAGTAGAATTTGGTGCCACAAATATATTGGGGCTTTTCTGCATTTACTCTCTCTGCTACTCTGGGACAGTACACCTGCCAGGTTCCTTTTGAACCCCACCATAACTCCTACAACCACCTTCAGCATAGCAACATTATTCAGCAATGATTCTGAAGATAATACTCCATTCATATTTTTCCACCATTCATAAAATCTGTTTGGAAGCCATAAAGCTAGTGGTCCTAAAAAAGAGCTAACACCATTGCCTATGCAAAGGGCTAAGAGCCTTGCACTTAGAACATTTCATCATTTCCTTGTTCTTCCATTCCAGCCATGTATTAACTCAAAGAACAGTAGAACCTTTCATCATTTCCTTGTTCTTTCATTCCAGCCATGTATTAACTCAAAGAACAGTAGATAGTAGATCACTGGATGCCAAAGACTAAGACAACTATATTTTGGGTTGGATACTCCCACACCTTGAACAAAAGACTTCTCAAACAACTACCACAACATTATCTACAACAGCACCAATGACAAGAACAAAAAACTTGTCCGTGTTACAGGAAATATTAAGTGTTTGCCATATGAAAGAAACTACACTAGGACAGGTGTCTTCTTTCCTTCAGGAAGCTTACAGTCTAGATGCAAGACAAGATTTTTAGATTGATTGATATAGCACTAAATAGATTTTTTGGGTTTAATTATGATTGCACGGGTTCAGGGACTGACGACATCATTTAGATCTGGGATGATCAAGGAAAATGATGGAGGTTGACTTTGAATAGTAGCTTGCAGTGGGCAGGCTAAGAGGAGAAGTGAAGGCATGCCACGGTAGGTAACTGCATAAACAAACATGTGAAGGGAGGAAATTACAAGACGTATCTGAAGTACAATGGACCTACATGCCACAAAGATTTTAAGAAGAAAAATTTGAGATATTTTAACCAGAGCTGAACTGCCTTACAAAAATAGTGTCAAGCAGCTTTCTTTATTAAACACTCGTTGTTTGTTGCTCAGCATACTATATTATTTATCTGTTTCTGTCTAACAAACCAGTACAAACTCAGTGACTTAATTAAAACAACAATCGTTTTATTTGCTCATAATTCAGTGGGTCAGCAATTTGGGCTGGGCTCAACTGACCAGTTCTTCTGTTGGCCTAGCCTGAGGTCACTCATGAGGGTTCTGTCATCTGGCAGCTCAAATAGGACTGGGTGGTTTTGATGGCTTTGAATATATTCACCTGTTTTTGAGGCAGTCTATAGCTGTGGGCTCATTCAAATTAGAGGCACATGTTCCACCCCACTGCAATACCTCCATTCCCCAGAGAGTCTGTCATTCCTTCACTCTACAATAGATGGAATCTGGCTCGTGGACTCTCCTTTTTTATCATGTCGTGGGTGAAGACTCCGATGGCCTTAAATTATATTGAAAGAAGAGTAATAGGTCTGAAACCAGAACATTTATAATTCTGTCATGGTAGAGAAGGAATTTCAAGTGAGATTTCCAAGTTTGAGATACATCCATGTTATTTATCCAACTTAAAATCACTTAGTCTTATGAATGTTCAGGTCAAGAAGTGGTCAGCCAGAAGAACTGGATGGTGCCTAGCTACCATTAATGAACGTGTTGATCAAAGATTCTATGGAAGAATCCTGATAAAAGGTGGGGGGTGTGGAACATAATTTCAAATGGGTATGAAATCTGTATTTTCTGGAGCCGTTGAGGCTGGATGACCTCACCCCTCAAAAAATATTGCCCTGAGATAATCTTTAAATCTTACATTTTAAGCTGAAACTATCCCCTGAAGTCATCTTTAAACCAGACAATAGCTTAATTCGGTAAAGAACGTCTGCCTAGAGCATTGTGCTTTTCTAAAGAATTATGCGGTGGAACTGACAACAGCAACTTGAAAGGTTAGATAACAAGTTTAGGAGGCGATGAGTTTATCTTAATGGTGGTGGAATAATTTGGAAAAGGGTAGCAAGAATGGTTGCACATCTTGAAGAATGTAATCAGTGTCACAGAATTGTACACGTAGAAATTGTTGAACTGGTGTATGTTTTCCTACGTATAGAGAGTCCCTGAGTGGTCCAAACGGTTAAGCATTCACCTACTAGCTGAAAGGTTGGTGGTCAAACCCACTCAGAGGCACCTTGGAAGACAGGCCTAGTGATCTGCTCCCAAAAGTTTACAGCCTTGAAAACCCTATGGAGCAGTTCTACTCTGCACACATGGGGTCACAGTGAGTCCCAATTGACTTGACAGCAACTACCAACAACACTGCTGTGTATATTTTCACCCTCAAAAATAAAATTATTTAAAAAAAAGAAGTGGTCAGCTCATCTTGTTCAATGTTTTATGATAAGACAGGGGAGGAGTCCATGGTATTAATGAGAACAATAACTGTGATGAACCTGAGCAGTAGTCATTGAATCTCTTTGTAAACAGGAGAAAATAAATCTGTGTGCCTGGCACAAGCCTGCAGGCTCAACATAGGTGTGAAAAGGATGAAAGTCAGTTCTCTGTCCATTTCCCTCCCTCCGGGTTTAGCCACTAGGCATAGAGCACACCAGCAACACGTTTTCTCCTTAACACCTACAGTGTGGTTTGTTAAAATCTGAACATAACATTTATTCTCGTTTCTTTTTGGTGTTAAAAATCTAGCTACTCTTAACCTTTCGATATTTGTGGGGGAAAAAAATGTCATTTAGTGATCGGGCTGAAAATTTCATGTGCTTTTAAAAAAGAATCCAAGAGAGACTTTTATACAGGGAGAATATGTTCATCTCAATACTCTGCCTACCAGCAGCTTTCCCAAAGGGTGGGGAGGGCCTTCAAAGCGCTTCAGAAATGTTAATTCATTTATTCCTCAATTGTCCTTATTAAACGTATAAGGAGTAAGAATTTATTGCCATTTTTAAAAAGAACCAGTTCAGCGTCTGCCCATATCCCCTTTGGCCTTAACCCTGTGGGGCATATTGGTCTGAAATGCAAATGTCAGTATTTGCATCTCTTTGCCTGAGAGTTCCTTTTACCACCAAACTTCTCTGCCTTTATGCGCAGCAGGGTGATGAAAACAACCAAACAAGAAACAAACCTGATGCTATCAAGTGGATTCTAACTCATAATGACCCTGTAGGGCAGAGTAGAACTGCCCCATAGAGTTTCCAGGGAGTGGCTGGGGGATTCAAACTGCAGACCTTTTGGTTAGCAGCTGTAGCTCTTAACCACTACACCACCAGAGTTTCCAGTAGGCTCATAGTGCTGCAGAATTAACACTCCCCACAAGCAGCCATCAACCAATGACTGAAGACAATCCAAAAACCCAGAATCATATCAGTGTATGTATAGCTCCGCCTCCTTCTCCCTTCGGGTAGGATAACTCTAAGGCCCACAGGTTACACTAGCTCCCAGCATTCCCAGCAGGAGTAAGCTCCACTTGTCCACAATGACAATCTGTTTGAGAATACACCTTACCTTCCTGGTGACTCTTGGGATCAACTCCTAAATATACCATCTGCACTCAAAGCTTTGCATCTGGCGCTGCTTTTGGGGGTAGCTAAACTTAGACAAACAGTAATGAATAGAAGAAAGCAATTTTCCTTTAACGATATTTCAGGTTTGGGGTCCAGAGCGTCTTCCACAGTTTTAGGGTTCCAAAGCTGCTCTTTCTGGATTTAGAATTGTGAGGTTTTTAAGTTAGGAAAGATCATACCCCATAAACCCATTGCCCTCAAGTCGACTCTGACTCACAGAGATCCTATAGGACAAAATAGAACTGCTCATAGGGTTTACAAGGCTGCAATCTTTAAGGAGGACCCCTGGTGGCACAGTGGTTAAGAGCTCAGCTAACAACCAAAAGGTCTGCAGTTTGAATCCACCAGCCACTCCTTGGAAACCCTATGGGGCAGTTCTACTCTGTCCCAAAGGGTTGCTACGAGTCAGAATCAAATCGAGGGCAACCGGTTTCGTTTGGTTTTAATTTTTAAGGAAGCCGACTGCCACATCTTTTTCCTGCAGAGCATCTGGTCGGTTCGAACCACCAAACTTTCAGGTAGCAGCCCAGCACTTAACCACTGCGCCACCAGGACTCCTTAGGAAAGATCATATAACTCAAAACTGAACCTACTGCGGCTGAGTAAATTCCAACTCACAACGACCCTATAGGAAAAATCATACAGAGTTTTATTCCAAATCCCTCATTCTACAGATGAGGAAACTGAAGATCTGAGAAGTGGAGAACTTGTCCACGTCACATGCCTTCTAGTGGTAAAACAGAACTTCTTTTTGTTCCAGAACAACTTCTCAGTGCCAAGCCCCACTCCAAGCTGACTGCTTTAACGCATCCATTATGTCTTTTAAGGTCCCTGGGTGGCGCAGACTGTTTCCTCTCAGCTACTAACCTAAAGGTTGGTGGTTTAAACCTACCAGTGGCTCCACAGAAGAACCCTCTGGCTATCTGCTTTCGTAGAGATTACAGCCAAGGAAACCGTATGGAGCAGTTCTACTCTGTAACACGTGCGGTCACCGTGAGTCAAAATAGACTCAGTAGCAGTAGGTTTGATTTTTTTATTATGTATTTTCTTATAAAATATGAATACAATCAAAATGATATACTCCAATAAGGGAAATAGACAAACGTATAGATAGCGAGATAAATAGGCCAGAAGAGGTGATAGGAAAAGAAGGGAGGAAAAATATGAAAAACAATAAAAAGAAAAGCAAGGACAGCCAAGCAGTGGAAGGTTACATTGTGTGAAGTGTTCCTCAATTTTGTAAACATATTGGAATAATGTGGGGAACTTTTAAAAATACTGGAGCGTGGATCCAACCCCCAGAGACCCTGATTTAATTGATTTGGTGTGCAGCTTGGCACTGGGACTTGAAAAACTAACCAGTCAATTCTAACGAGCAGCCAAAATTGAGAACCACTGGTTTCATGTTACAAGCAGTGCAATTCTTCCGTGACTGAAATAAGAAACCACGTCACTTCAAGCAGAACCTCTCAGAAGCCTAAAGAGGGTCAGAGGATATGAAAAAATGAAGAAATTCCAGAAGAAGTTGTAAAAAATTTGGTATATTTTAAAAGTTTACATTTAACCAGTTAACAATTATAAGGATTGCTATGCAGTGTAATTACACGTTAATTCATAGTGCTTGAGGTAGGCTGAATAATGGGCAACTAATGATGTCCACATCCTAATCCCAGAACCTGTGAATATGTTATCTTACATGGTAAATGGGACTTGGCAGATTTGATTAAATTATGCATTTTGAGATAGGAGATTATCCTGGATTATCTAGGTGAACCCAAAGTACTTATAAGGATTCTTATAAGAGGCAGGCAAGTGGGTCAGAGAAGAAAATGCACCAATGGACACAGAAGTCACAATGAAGGCATTTCTGAAGGTGCCAAAGAAGGCAGGCAGTTTCTAGTAGCCAGAAAAGACAAGGAATAATCCTCGCCTAGTGCCTGCAGAAGGAAGGCGTCTTTGCAGACACATTGATTTTTGTCCTGTAAGGCCCATTTTTGGACTTCTGACCTCCAGAACTGTAAGATAATAAATATGAATTTTTTTAAGCCACCGAGTTTGTGGTAATTTGTTACAGCAGCAGTAGGAAACTAATGCAGTGCTAGTGGTGTGGTCTATAAAGAGCTATAACTATAAAGTTCTTCGATGATCATCTTCTCTCACTCCTGTAGTTTCCCTCACCCTCAAGGTAATGTAATTTAGAGATAAGATTGAAAGTCTGAAATTAGGCCCCTTTGTGATTGTAACCCAATGGCCCTCCTGGCTCCTTTGACTCCAAGGACATGGTGTTGCAGTTTCTCTAAAATGAGGCACATTCTGATCTTTGCCTAATACAGTGCCAACAACAGAGAATTAGAAGTCCTAAAGCGTCATCTGTTCATTCGTCTATCCATCTTGGCACCCATTTATTTACTCATTCACTCAACAACTTTTGGCTCCTTCTACTATGTTAAGGTTGTTAGATAAAAGGCAGTATGCCCAGTTAAAACTGAATTTCAGATAACATATATATATATATATATTTAGTATAATTACATCCCATGTACTACATGGTGTTTATATTGAAACATTATTCACCATTTATCTAAAATTCAAGTCTAACTGGGCATTATATATTTTATCGGTTAAATCTGGCCACCTTAAATATGGTGGTTCTCAGCTGGGGTTACAGGACAGACTGTTACGTTACTGGTAATTTGTTGCTATACTTTGTGAATGACCTATGTTTATAAAATTTGAAACCGATTCTCTTTCTCCAGTTTTACTCTGATATGCGGTCTTGTGCCCAACAGAGGAGTGGAGTTCTGGTCAGAATTAGAAGAAAAGGCCCATGCCCACAACACTCGGGCACCACCTGGTGATGTCATGTATGTGACATTCCTTTGTATAAAGGTAAGAAGAAAAAGGAGGGGAGGGGGAGAACAGCACTGGTCTGATGTGTACTTCAGACACTCTTGGATCTTCTTTTGAATTCTGTTCCTACCATTTACCACCTGTGTGATTTGGGGCGAGTTATTTAATTTCTGAACTTCTGGTGTTCCTATAAAATTAGAACATTATCTAAATTACAGGTCATTGGGTCAGTCAGCTAGTGTTTAATTGTGTGCCTGCTATGTGCCAAGCATCATTCCAGGTATTAGTAATTCAATGTTTACCTATAAGTCTTTGCCTAGGCAAAGTCCTTATTCTCAATGAGCTTGTTATGTTTCTTTGGTTATTGTGATGATTAAAGAAATTATTACAGTGCTTGAGCACATAGTAGGTGTTCAATAAATGTTCTACTGTCTAGGTCCTAGGAATTATATATATATATTTTTATTATCTTTGGTTTTGTTTTTATTGTACTTTAAATAAAGGTTTACAGAGCAAATTAGTTTCTCATTAAACAATTAATAAACATATTGTTTTGTGATACTGGCTGCCAACCCCACGACATGTCAACACTCTCATCTTCTCAACCTTGGATTCTACATTACCAGCTTTCCTTTTCCCTCCTGCCTTCTTGTCCTTGCCCCTGGAGTGGTTTGCCCATTTAGTCTTACTTTGTTTTATGGGCCTGTCTAATCTTTTGCTGAAGGTTGAATCTCAGGAGTGACTTCAGCACTGAGTTACAAAGGTGGTTGGGGGCCGTACTCTCAGGGTTTCTCCAGTCTCTGTCAGACCAGTAAGTCCAGTCTTTTTTTATGAGTTAGAATTTTGTTCTACATTTTTCTCCAGCTCTGTCTGGTACCTTCTACTGTCATCCCTGTCAGAGCAGTCAGTGGTGGTAGCCGGGCACCATCTAGCTGTGCTGTACTCAGTCTGGTGGAGGCTGTGGTAATGTGGTCCATTAGTCCTTCATACTAATCTTTCCTTTTGTCTTGGTTTTCTTTATCCTCCCTTGCTCCAGATGGGGTGGGACGAGTGGAGTATCTTAGATGCCTGCTCACAACCTTTTAAGACCCAAGTCACTACTCACCAAAGTAGGATGTAGAACATTTTCTTTATAAACTATATTATACCAACTGAGCTTGATGTCCCCCAAGACCATGGGCCCCAGCCCTGTAGGAATTATATTTTGAATGGGAAATTATTTTAATGTTGAGTAACATAGAGTGCACTTCTTTTCCTGTGGGCCTAGTAGGAGCTAACAAAAGAGAGAACTGGGTTTATTGGATTCTGTAACTTTCCTGATGAGATTAATTTTCCAAATAGCAGTTCAAGGTGTGAAGAAGGATAGTGGGCTCTGTGATGTGTTTAGGTCCCTGGGTGATTCAAACAGTTTGGGCTAGACTACAAACCTGAAGGCCAATAGTTTGAACACCCTAGCAGTACTGCAGAAGAAAGACCTGGCGATCTGCTTACTTAAAGAGTACAGTCAAGAAAACTCTGTGGAGTAGAGCTCTACTCTGCAACACATGGGGTCACCTTGAGTCAGAATCGACTCCACAGCAAAAGGTTTGGTTTTGGTTTTTGTGATATGTTTGCCTGTAAGTCAAATGTTCCCCTGGTGGGACTTTGCATTTTTTGCAGCTTTGATAACCCGGAGGGAGATGGCTGTTAGTTCTGATACACAAGAGCCGTGATCATCTAAGTGTTTACCTTCACAGTTTCACTTATTGAAATAAAATTTATTAAAGTAATTTCCACACATGATGAAGGTAAATTTCTGTTCACATTGCTCATGTGCAAAGAGCAGAGCTTCAACCAGGTTCATTCTGGTTCAAACCCCTGCTGAGACTTTTCATTTCTAAAAAGTTCCCAGGTGATGCTAATGCTGCTGGTTAGGGACCAGTTCTGAGAATCACCAGTAGAACAGTTGTTCTCGAAACTTATTATACATAAGAATCACCTGGGGATCTTGTTAACTGGCAGATTCTGTCTCAGTATATCTGGCATTGAAATGCAATTTCTCAGCAGGGGTTCAAACCAGAATGAACAGTTCAAAACCCTGGCAAAAAATCAGCAGTGGCAGTGTGCTCTGAGAATATGTAGGAAAAAAATACCTGGTTGAATCCACAATGTTCTCCTCATACGTGATGCATTCTAACTGCTCTAATCTGCATGTGTATCTATAAAAGTATATATAAGAAAGACATTTTTCCCAGATGAGAAAATTGTCTATATTTTTAACAGCTACTCATTGGACACCCTTTATTAATCATGTTTTTGTTGTTACTGGGTGCTGTCGAGTTGGTTCAGACTCATAGTGATCCCATATGATAGAGTAGAACAGCCCCACAGGGTTTCCAAGGAGTGGCTGGTGGATTCAAACTACCAACCTTTTGGTTAGCAGCCATAGCTCTTAACTACTACACCACCATAACCAAGCATAGCACTATGTATTAAGAAGAAAGAGAAGAAAAATAATTTACTAACTTGCTACTTAAAATGTGCTCCTTGGATAACTAGCATCATCATCTTTGCAAGCTTTTCAGAAAGGCAGAATTTCAGGTCTCATCCCAGACCTACTGAACCAGAATCTACATTTCAACAAGGCCCCTAAGCTATTCAAATACAAATTATAGTTTCAGAAATCTGATTTAGGGCACAGCCATGAACACCTACAGAGATTACCCCATATAGAAAGAGGATTTACACCTCATTATTAAGTAGCAGTGTGTCTTAGTCATCTAGTGCTGCTATAACAGAAATACCACAAGTGGATAGCTTCAACAAAGAGAAATTTATTCTCTCACAGTCTAGTAGGTTACAAGTCCAAATTCAGGGCATCAGCTCCAGGGAAAGTCTTTCTCTGTCAGCTCTGGAGGAAGGTCCTTGTCATCAGTATTCCCTTGGTCTGGGAGCACCTCAGCACAGGAACCTCAGGTCC
>NW_004443978.1:18006858-18031742 GCF_000243295.1 Trichechus manatus latirostris
GCTTCTCTCTTTTATATCTCAAAAGAGATTGGCTTAAGACACTACCTAATCTTGTAGACCTCATCAATATAACTGCTACTAATCCATCTTATTATATCATCGTGATAGTATTTACAACACACAGTGAAATCACATCAGATGATAGAATGGTAGACAATCATACAATACTGGGAATCATGACCTAGCCAAGTTGACGGATATTTTTAGAGGACACAATTCAATCTATGACAGTAAGTAACTGTATTTTTTTGCAAATTAAAATCCATATTTTCTGCAATGCCTTTTTTGTCTTCCTTTCTCCTCACTGTTATTTCAGATTTTTTGCATGCAAAAAAACAGTGCTAAACTGATACTGAAGAAAGAAGTTCAAGCTGCACTGAAGGCATCGGTGAAAAATAAGGCTCCAGGAACACCAGTTGAAATACTTCAACAAACAGATGCAACCCTGAAAGCACTTAATTAACTATGTTAAGAAATTTGAAAGACAGCTACCTGGTCAGCCTACTAGAAGAGATCCATATTTGTGCTCATCTAAAGAAAAGCAATCAAATGGAGTGTGGAAATTATTGAACAATAAGAGCTCAGCTGCTACAACTTGACCAAGGCAAGGTCATGGCAGCTTCATAGACACATCCAAACTCCCTGAGGGACTGACTTACTGGGCTGAGGACTGGGGACCATGGTCTCAGGGGACATCTAGCTCAATTGGCATAACATAGTTTATAAAGAAAATGTTCTATATCCTACTTTGGCGAGTAGTGTCTGGGGTCTTAAAAGCTTATGAGCGGCCATCTAAGATACTCCACTGGTCCCACCCCACCTAGAGCAAGGCAGAATGAAGAAAACCAAAGACACAAAAGAAAGATTAGTTCAAAGGACTAATGGACCACATTACCACAGCCTCCATCAGACTGAATCCAGCACAGCTAGATGGTGCCCAGCTACCACCACGGACTGCTCTGATAGGGATCACAGTAGAGGGTCCTAGAGAGAGCTAGAGAAAAATGTAGAACAAAATGCAAACTCACAAAAAGAGACCAGACTTACTGGTCTGACAGAGACTGGAGAAACCCCAAGGGTATGGTCCCTGGACACCCTTTTAACTCAGTGCTGAAGTCACTCCTGAGATTCACCTTTCAGCCAGAGATTAGACAGGCCCGTACAACAAAATGAGACTAAATGGGCACACCAGCTCAGGGACAAGGACAAGAAGGCAGGAGAGGACAGGAAAGCTGGTAATGGGGAATCCAAAGTTGAGAAGGGGAGAGCGTTGACTTGTCATGGAGTTGGCAACCAATGTCACAAAATAATATGTGTATTAATTGTTTAATGAGAAACTAATTTGCTCTGAAAACTTCATCTAAAGTATAAATAAAAAATAAACAAAACAAAACAAAAAGGAGCTCAGCTACGAACCAAAAGGTCAGCAGTTCAAATCCACTAGCCACTCCTTAGGGGGCAGGTCTACTCTGCTCTATAGGGTCGCTATGAGTAGGAATTGACTCAGCATCAACGAGTTTGGTTTGGGTTTTTGGATTATTAAGTTCACATGCTAGGAAATTTCTGTAGAGGATAATTAAAAAATGGCAGCATCTGTACATTGACAGGGAACTGCCAGAACTTCAGGCTAGATTCAGAAGAGGACTTGAAGCAAGGGATATCATTATTGATATCAGATGGATCTTAGCCAAAAGCGGAAATATGTTTACCTGTGTTTTATTGATTTATTGATTATGCAAAGGCATTCAACTATGTGGATCATAACACATTATGGGTAACATTGCAAAAAATCAGAATTTCAAAACACTTAATTATGCTCATGCAGAACATGTACATGAATCAAGAGGTGGTTGTTTGAACAGAACAAGGGAATACCGTGTGGGTCAAATTTGGAAAAGGCGTACAGCAGAGTTGTATCCCTTCACCTTACTTATATAATCTGTATGCCGTACAAATAATCCAAGAAACTAGTCTATATGAAGAAGAAATCTGCATCAGGATAGGAGGAAGACTCATTAACAACCTGTGATATGCAGATCACACAACATTTTTGCCAAAAATGAAGACAACTTGAAGCACTTACTGATGAAGACCAAAGACTGTCGTCTTCAATATAGATTACATTTGAACATGAAGAATACAAAAATTTTCACAACTGGATTGATAAAGAACATCGTGATGAATGGAGAAGAAATTGAAGTTGTCAACTATTTCATTCTACTTCAATCAACAGTCAATGTTCATGCAGTACAGTAAGCCAACAAAACACAAAAGCAAGTGGTAGTAACAGACAAAGACAAAGAAAGTTTAAGACACATAAAAAACAAATGACAAAATGGCAGAAGTAAGTCATTTCTTATCAGTAATTATGTTGTTGTTGTTAGGTGCCATCAAGTCAATTCTGACTCATAGGGACACTATAGGACAGAGTAGAAAGGCCCCATAGTGTTTCCAAGGAGCGCCTGGTGGATTTGAATTGCCAACCTTCTGGTGAGCAGCCGAGCTCTTAACCACTGTGCCATCAGGGCTCCACCAATAATTATAGTGAATGTATTACGAACTAAATGATCTAATCAAAAAGCAGAGAGAAACAGAACAGATAAAAAACATGATCCAACTATATGCTGTTTACAAGATACACGGCTTATACCCAAGGACACTGTCATGTATTGAACTGTGTCCCCCAGAAATATTTGTATCAGTTTGGCTAGGCCATGATTCCCAGTATTGTGCGATTGTCCACCATTTTGTCATCTGATGTGATTTTCCTATGTGTTGTAAATCCTGTCTCTATGATGTTGATGAGATAACATTAGTGGCAGGTATGTTAATGAGGCAGGACTCAATATACAAGATTGGATTAAGTCTGGAGCCAATCTCTTTTTAGATATAAAAGAGAGACGTGAGCAGAGAGACTTGGGGACCTCACATCACCAAGAAAGCAGCACTGTGAGCAGAGCGCATCCTTTGGACCCAGGGTCCCTGCACCTGAGAAGCTCCTATACCAGGGGAAGATTGACAACAAGGGCATTCCTCCAGAGCTAACAGAGAGAGAAAGCCTTCCCCTGGAGCTGGCACCCTGAATTTCAACTTCTAGCCTCCCAGACTGTGAGTGAATAAATTTCTCTTTGTTAAAGCCATCCACTTGTGGTATTTGTGTTATAGCAGCACTAGATACCTAAGACAGACACAAATAGGTTGAAAGTTAAAGGATAGAAAAAAATATTCCATGCAAATCATAACCAAAAGAGAGCTGGGGTGGCAACTTTATTATCAGGCAAAGTAGACTTTAAGAAAAAAATTTGTTAGAAGAGATAAAGATGGACATTATATAGTGATAAAAGGGTCAATTAATCAAGAAGATTTAACAATCATAAATATATATGCACCCAAGATTGGGGCATCTAAATATATAAAGCCAAGACTATAGAATTGAAGGAATAAATGAATAGTACTACAATAATGGTTGGAGACTTCAATACACCACTTTCAATATTGGACAGAACATCTAAAGAGAAGATCCACAAGGAAAGAGAGGAACTGAATGACATTAAAAACCAATTAGAATTAACAAACATATATAGAACACTCTACCCAAAAACAGCAAAATATACATTCTGTTCCAGGGCACATGGATCATTGTCCAAGACAGACCAAATTTTAGGTCACAAAGCAAGTCCTGATAAACTTAAAAAGATTAAAATCATAGAAGGCATTTTCTCTGACTACAACAGAGTAAAGCTAGAAATCAATAACAGGAAAAATTCTGAAAAATACACAAATATATGGAAACTACACAACACAGTATTAAACTACCAATGTGTCAAGGAATAAATCACAAATTTCTTAGAATCAAATGAAAATGAAAGCACAACATACCAAATCTTATGGGATGCAGTGAGAGCTATACTTACAGGGAAACTTATAGCAATAAATATCTACGTGAATAAAGAAGAAAGATCTGTAATTAACAGCCTAACTTGACAACTCCAGGAACTAGAAAGAGAAGAGCAAACTAAGCTTAACCCTACCAGAAGAAAGGAAATAACAAAGATCAGAGCAGAAATAAATAAAATTGAAAACAGAAAAACAATAGAATCAATAAAACCAGAAGTTGGTTCTTTGAAAAGATTAATAAAATTGACAAGCTTTTAGCTAGATTGACAGAGCAAAAAGGAGAAAAGATGCAAATATCCAAAATAAAAAAAAAAAGAGGGGACATTACAACCGACCCAATAGAAATAAAGAGAATTATGACTGAATATTATGAACAACTGTATGGCACTAAACTGGATAATCTAGATGAAATGGAAAAATTCTTAGAAGTACACAACCTACCCAAACTGACTCAAGAGGAAATAAAAAGTCTCAACAGACCCAGTGAAGAGATCTAATCAGTGATCAAAAACCTCCCAACAACAACAACAAGAAAGTGCTGAACCAGATGGCTTCAATGGGGAATTTTACCAAACATTTAGAAAAGAATTTTCATCAATACTGTTTAAACTTTTCCAAAAGATAGAGAAGGAAGGAATACTCCCTAATTCATTCTATGAAGCAAACATAACCTTGATAGCAAAACCACATAAAGATACTACAAGAAAACTACAGGTCAATAACTCTTATGAATATATATGCAAAAATCCTCAACAAAATGTGAACAGAATCCAACAGCATATTAGAAGAGTCATACACCATGACCAAGTGGGATTTATTCCAGGAATGCAGGGATGGCTCAACATTAGAAAATCAATCAATGTAATACACCACCACATCAGTAGAACAAAGGAAAAGAACCACATGATGGATGCAGAAAAAAAATTGATAAAATCCAACACCCTTTCTTGATGAAACCCTGAAGGAGATTGGAATAGAAGGGAAATTCCTCAATATGATTCAAGGCATATATGAAAAGCGAACAGCCAACATTGTATTTAATGGAGAAAGACTGAGTGCTTTCCCCTTGAAATTGAGAACAAGACAAGGGTGCCTGCTCTCACCACTTTAACTCAATATTGTATTAGAAGTCCTAGCCAGAGCAACAAGACAAGAAAAATATACGTAAAAGGTATCTAGATTGGAAAAGAAGAAGTAAAAGTATCTCAAGTCATGGATGATATGATCTTGTATATAGGAAATCCCAAAGAGTCCACAAGGAAACTTCTAGAGCTAATAGAAGAATTTAGCGAAGTTACAGCCTACAAAGTCAAAAAACAGTAATCAGCTGAATTTCTATAAACTAGCAATGAGAACTCAGAAAGAGAAATTAGGAAAACAATTCCATTCACAACAGCATCTAAGAGAATAAAATACCTAGGAATAAATCTAACCAGGGACATGAAGGATTTACACAATGAAAACTATAAAATGCTGCTGAAAGAGATTAAAGACTTAAATAAATGGAAAGATGTTCATGTATTGGAAGACTTAATATTGTTAAGATGTCAATACTACCCAAAGCCATCTGCAGATTCAAAGCAATCCCAATCAAAAGTTCAACAGTCTTCTTTACAGAAATAGAAAAACCAATCCTCAACTTTACATGGAATAGCAAGAGGCCCCTAAAAGCTAAAGCAATGTTGAAAGAGAAGAACAAAGTAGTAGGACTCACACTTTCTGATTTTATAACATACTATACAGCTACAGTAATCTAAATAGGCTGGTACTGGTATAACAATATACCAGTAGACCAATGGAATAGAATTGAGAGTCCAGAAATAAACCCACACATCTATGGTCAACTGATTTTTGACAAGGGTGCTGAGCCCATTCAATGGGGAAAGAAGACTCTCTTCAATAAATGGTGCTAAGAAAACTGGATTTCCACATACAGAAAAATGAAACAGCATTCATGCCTCACACCATACACAAAAACAAATTCAAAATGGATTAAGGACCTAAATATGCAAGCTAAAACCATAAAATTCTTAGAAGAAAAATCAAGGGCAGTGCTATCAGGCCTAGCTTTCTACAATGATTATCGAATATAATAACAAAAGCATAAACAGCAAAAGACAAATAAATGGGACCTCATAAAAACTAAAAACTTTTGTTCATCAAAATCTTTACCAAAAAAGTGAAAAGACAAGCTATCTACTTGGATAATATCTTCAGAAACTATATATCCTACAAGAATCTAATAACCAAAATATATACAAAACTTTGACAACAACAAAAAGACAACCCAGTCATAAAATGGGCCAAGAACTTAAATAGACATTTCACCAAAGAGGACATTCAAATGGCCAACAAACACATGAAAAGGGTCTGGTTTTTTGGGTTTAGGATGGCTAAGATAAAGAAAATAACAAATGTTGGCAAGGATGTAGGAGAATTGGAACTCTTACCCATTGCTGGTGGGAATGCAAAATGGTACAGCCATTGTGGAAAACAGTGTGGCTGTTCCTCAAAAAACTAAAAATAGAACTACCATATGACCCAGCAATTCCACTCCTAGGTATATACTCAAAAAGCTTTAAAACAGAGACTCAGAGATGTTACACCAATGTTTATTGCAGCACTATTCACAATAGCCACACGGTGGAAACAACGTAAATGCCCATCAGCAGATGAATGGATAAACAAAATGTGGTACATGAATACAATGGGATACTACTTAGCCAGTAGGAGAAATGAAGTCTTGATACATGCTACAATATGGATGGAGCTGAAAGACATTATTCTGAGAGAAATAAGTCAATCACATAAGGACAAATTTTGTACGACCTCACTTATATAAAAAGACAAGAAAAGGCAAATGTGTAGAGAATAAAGTTTATTAGTAGTTACCAGGGGCAGAAGGGAGGAGGTAAGGGTGGTTAACTGTGATGGAAACATTGCATTGATTAAGGATAGGGTTGCACAGCCTATTATTAAAATTGATACCAATAAGTTGTACTCCTGTAAAAAGTTGAATTGGCAAAAGTTGTGTGATAGGTATATTTATAACAATGACCAAAAAAAATAGAAGAGTAGCTGCTGAGGCTGCTTATATACAACACAAAAACCTCATGGGATTTTGTTCCTTGATTTGGAGGTTCAGGGCCATGGTTTCATAGGACATGTAAGTTAACTGGCCTTTGTTCTACCTCCTAGTTCAATGTGCAGTGAATGGGTTCTTAAAAGCTTATGAGCGACCATCCAAAACACAACAATTGGTCTCTGTTCACCTGGAACAACAGAGGAAGAAGGAGAGTCAGGAAGAGGAGGAGGATATGGAAGGTGTCGCTAATTGACTCCATGAATAACTGCCTCCTTTGTCATGAGACCAGAAGAACTGGATGGTGCCCAGCTATCATCACCGAACATTTTGATCAAAGATTCCATAGAAGTATCCTGATCAAAAGGAGAAAAAGGCTGAATAGAATTTCAAATTCTCATAGACTCTAGAATTCCTGGAGCCATGAAGGTTGGATGAACCCCTGAAATTATTGCCCTGAGATAATCTTTAAATCTTAAGTCAAAAATATTTCCTGAAGTCTTCTTAAAACCAAACAATAGTTGAGCTTAACAAGTGAAAAAACGTTTGCCTCCAGCATTGCTCTTTTAAGAACCACCTATATGGGATCAAATTGACAACAACAATTCAAAAGATTAGATAGGAACCTTAGTGAACAGTGGATTTATGTTAATGGAGGAGGAACAACTCAGAAAAGGAGGGGGAGAAGGGTTATTTAACTCTAAGAATGTAATCAGTGTCACTAAATGGTACACGTAGAAGCTGTTGAATTGGTGTATGTTTTGCTGTATAGATTCTCAACAATAACAATAAAATAAATAAAATTATATTAAAAAAATCAATGTCCATGGAACCAGCAGTCAAAAAATCAAATGATGTGTTGATTGGGCAAATCAGCTACAAAAGATCTCTTTGAAGTTTTAAGAAGCAAAGATGTCACTTTGATGACTAAGGTGCATCTGACCCAAGGCATGGTCTTTTAAATTGCTTCATATGCTTGCAAAAATTGGATATTGGAAAAGGAAAACAGAAGAATTGGTGCATTTGAACTGTGGTGTTGGCAAAGAATATTAAATATACCATGGACTTCTAAAAGAATGAATGAATCAGTCTTAGAAGAAATATAACCAAGACGCTTCTTAGAAGTGAAGATGGTGACACTTCAACTCATGTACTTTGGATATGTCATCAAGAAAGACCAATCACTAGAAAAAAAAATCATATTTGGTAAATTGGAGGGCTAACAAAAGGAGAGAAATCCTCAGTGAGATGAATTGACTCAATAGCTACAACAATGGACTTAAACATACCAACGATCATGAAAATGGCGCAGGACTGGGCAACATTTCATTCTATTATACATAAGGTCACCATAAGTCGAGCTAACTCCACGGCAACTTAGAATAACAACAAAGACAAAGTCCACTGTTTTTTACCAAGATTCAGCCCTTATCCTTCAATAAATGCCTCCTGTATTGCTGCAGGCCTTTGGTTAATTTTCAGAGTTCTGAAAAAGTTGATTATGATAATTTTAACCAGTTTTACTATAGCTCTTACGGAGGAGAGAGTTTTCGGAGGTCCTTACTCCACCAGTTTTGATGATATCATCCACATTAATTTTTTTAAGTAAAGATATAAAAGATATTACATATTGATCTGAGGGGATATTAGAAAGTTTTTCAATTTAATTCTGCTTTACTGCTAAGCATCCCCCTGTGAGGAAGCAATGTTATGTATGTGATGTTCTGGCTTTATGAATGTTGTACCTATTCATTTCACTGAGACGTTTGTAAACGTAGAAAAAGTGAGTATTCCCTTAAACACAAAGAAAACTGGAGGACATTTTTTTAAAAATACATTTCTTAAAATGGAAGCTAGACCATGAAGACATGGGCTAGATATCTAGGAGAAATAAATTGCTCCATGCCTGGACTTAGAAAAATTTAGAAGTCTAGTAAAATGGGTCTTGATTTAGACATTTCGTGTTCAGGATAGGTTCTGGAACTTAATGAGTCACTGTAGAAGTCGAGTGGAACTTCCCATGGTGGAAAGTAGCCAAAAAGACCAGGCAAGCTGTGGTACGATCAGAGACCTTTTTCGTTATAAACTAGACTACTTATGGAGCTGGTACTGACTGTGTCTGTTTCCCTCTTATTATCCTTGAAGATAGTATGCTTTTCTGAAAGCTAGGTGAAAGTGTGAGTTCAAGAGAAATCTAGCCTCAACCTGATACCTCTAGAAAGTGGCCAAAAGTCCACAGTTTTCCTTTTTCAGATCTTAAGCAACATCATTATATATCTGTGGAGTCAGAGCTTATCATCAGGGCCCAGGAGGGCCATTTGGCTTGGCCTTCACAGTGATGATGAGCATCAATGTTATATTTTCAATCTTATCTTTAGATTAAATTATCTATATGGTTATAGAAAAAAAGAAAAAAGCACTACAGGAGTGAATGAAAATATACGACCTTGCTACTTAAAGTGAGGTCTGTACACAATTAGTATCATCATCTTATTAGAGCTTTGCAGATATGTAGAATCTCAAGTGCCACCCTAGATCTACTCAATTAGAATATTTGAGCAAGGTCTCTGGGTGATTCATGTGCACATTCAAGTCTGAGAAGCACTATCATAGATAATCTAGCCATGGATTGTTGAAAGTTGATTGTATATACGCCATTAAACAAGGCCTTGCGGAATATAAAAGGTTGTTTTTGGACCTTCTAGCTGCTTTGCTGTTTACAATTGCAGAAGCAATAAGGCAGCTAACATATTCTAACCACAAAGTGGCCCCTTGTAAATTATTCACTGAACTATATTAAATAACAAGTCTATATAATGTTGTATGAAAATTTGTGTGGCAAAAAACAGATGAAAGTCATTCTCCCCCAGCCCCCACTGCCAAGATAATTGATTTATGTTTCCTAGAGAAATTCCATAGTTACCTCATTTCATGTGCAGAACAGAGTTTACACTAATTTTGTGGCTGCTTCTTAAAGAGATGCAAAGCAACTATTCTTAGCCTTTGAATAGGGAGATATGCAAATAATGATAATGAGCAGCAGGTCTTACCTTACTCCCTAGGTGAGATTTCTGCAATTTACTGAATCTATGAATTGTAACGTTTTATGGAAACTGCAGAAATGGGTTTTCCAGAGGTCTTGGGGAAAAGGCCCTGGAAGATAAAGAAGATAAATGGATATCAGGAGTCATCTTAAATCAGGTTCTCCAAGTGTGGAGCCTGAGACTCGGATTCAGATGCACTTATGTACTGAGGGAGTGCTCTCAACTGAAGGGGAGTGAAGGAAGAAGATTGAGGCAAGAAACGGATATGAGTTACGTGCTATAAGCTGATGTAGTATCAGCTGAACTCTAGTTTCAGCCTTATCCTATAAAGAGCTCTGGAGCATGAATTTCACCACACATCCCCTTCAAGACTAAGGGCCTAGCCTTTTGTGTGCCCATGTCAGTGCATCATTGGCTACTTCTGAGGTATAGGCATCACCTCTTGGGAAAGGCAGCTCCCATTGGCTGAGGGCAATTCTCTGGAAAAGGGGCCCTATGACAGCCAACATAGTAGCTGGGGGATGAATGTACCAGCAGGAAAGGGGATCTGGATGGGGCACCAACAGGACTTTAATAGGATCGTATTGGAAGTGAACTGCAACTCTGGAGCATCCATATTTTTAATCATACAGATTAATCATACAGAGCTCCCTATTACCTGACAGTCTCAGAGGAGACCCAAAAAAAAAAAAAAATTGATATAGGGAATGTTTTTACTCATTTTCCATTTATCCATTTATTTAATACGTATAATTTTAGCCTCTATGATGTATATAAGGAGTCCCTAGGTGGTGCAAATGGTTAAGCTCTTTATTACTAACAAAATATTGATATTTGGAACCACCCAAGAGTGTCTTGGAAGAAAGGCCTGATGATCTGCTTCTGAAAGTTCACAGCCTTGAAACCCCAATGGAATGCAGTTCTACTCTGCACATGTAGGGTGGCCATGAGTGAGGAGTCGACTCAATGGTAACAGGTTTCAGCAAATAATAAAAGCACGGACTTATCAAGATCATCGTGCCAGAAGAATACAGCAGGATGGGCAAGCATGCAGTCACTCAACAAAAGTTAATTAAACACCAACTGTCTACCTGATACCTTGCTAGGTACTCACAGGACCCCAGGGACAGAGAGTACATGCCAGAGCTCATCACTATGGTCCTCCAGCCTGAGTTAAGTCAGGTCAGACCAGCATCCCCCAGAAGCAAATATTAGCCCTCATAGGTGGGACCCATGTTGAACATGTGGGTGGCCTGGGCACGTCTGAAGAGATTCTTCTACATCAGTTGGGCTGAGAGGACACTGAGTGGCGGTCAAGAGGACAAGGCTTTAGGTCATGCTTTGCCAGTAAGGCATTTCACGGGTATTTCTCCTCTCTAGGACTCTGTTTCCTTATCTCTAGCCGTAAGGAAACGGGCTCAATAATGTCTAAAATCTTCCCTTGCTAATTCTCTGCTCTGAAAAAAGGCCCAAGCCTCATTTTATGCAGCAAGAATCTTCTGATTTGCTGCCTCGTCAAAGCCCTGTCACTAGTCTAGCTTGGTCTTCCAGAAGGCTACAGTAGTACTTTCTGTCCTGCCTTTACACTGGCATGGCCAGAGTCCAGCCCCCATATTAAAGGTCATTTTCCCATTTCCAAAGTCCATTAAGTGACATTATTTTTTTTTATTTGCTTGAAATTAGCCACCTTGTCTCTTAAATAAATATCTAGTGGAAATTCATCACTTCATCAGTTTTCATAACTCACAGCAAGCTCAAAAACGTCTTCCCTTTGCACAGAAAGCTCTTCTCTGGCTTGTCTTGGTCTACATGAACAAATCCCTCATATCAAATTTATAAAACATTTATTGTATACCATTGTATAACATTTTCAAACAAAAAAATAGCCATACTTGTGAGAAAATGTGCTGACTGATAATAGGATGAAGCCCATCCAAGTTGACTTGAAGAGAGTCAATAACATCTTGTCCTTGAGTTTACAGTAAGTAGGAAATGCAAGTTCAATCGCATGCAGTAATGTAACAATTGTTCCAAAAATAGTGATAATAAATTTCAATAGCCAAATTCATAGAATGTGGAAGACCCAAACCCTAAATGGGAATTAAACCTGCTCTTTGTAGCAACCACATTTTCTGGCATCTGTAATAGGAGGTTTTATCATCCACACTAAGTAACCCTTCTGCTATACTTAGGTAAGAATCTCCCTCGGTGTTCCTTTAGGTAAATGCCCCAAGCCTCAAGGCTGAGTTTTCAAATGCAGCTGACAATAAATCCTCAACCTCTCCCCATCATATCTCCCATAAAAATCACAGCAAAGGTGCTTGCCCACAATTCAACTCCATCTCTGCCTGGTGACCATCCCCTCTGTTTTCCCCTTGTAGTCCTGCCGGACCTGCTGTGAACACCAGGGACTGTGAGTCTAATAAATCTTTCAATGTGTCTAGCCTCCCTCTTTTGATTAGCATTCAAACTTACCATACCCCAAAAAGTACTATTATATCAAGTTAAAAACACTCTTTTAATTGATAAAAAATCAAACTCTATAGAAAAGAGGGGTGACGTTGGTGACACATGTTAGAAAAGTCCAAATTCCCAAGGACAAGGAGTATGTATTTTTATTATTCTACTAAAATAATGATGATAATAATAATAAGTGTTCATGGACTAATGTTGCAGCACTAAGTGAAAAATTTCACTTAATTCCTATTTTTGATGGAGAAACAATTTCTGAATGTTAGTGAAGGCTGGACTCCAGAGGGACTAGACCATAAATGCCATGTGTTTATAAGAATTTAGGAGTGAAAAATCATTGTATCTGTCAGCCTTGGACATGTGGTAATGATGCCTCAAATTTTATGCACATAATGACTTTGGGAAAAATTTTCATTTTGCTGTTTGGGATTTGAAAGCATAGCTGCAACAAAACAGCAACTAAGGGTCCATTTTATATGTTTGCATTCCCCAGCCAGCCACATTATTCAAAATCAAAAGTTTAATTTTAAAAATGGACTTGGAAGGGTCTTAAAAATCCAAAAACGCATTTAGTCTGAGTACCCACTCATGCAGGAATTTCTGATAAGTGTTAATTCTTGTCTTGGATACTTCTAGGGGAAAGAGTAGAGAGGGTATGTCTTAGTCATCTAGTGCTGCTATCACAGAAATACCACAAGTGGATGGCTTTAACAAAGAGAAATTTATTTCTTCACAGTAAGGTAGGCTGAAAGTCCAAATTCAGGGTGTCAGCTCCAGGGGAAGTCTTTCTCTCTATGTTGGCCTTCTCATCAGTGTTCCCCCCAGACTAGGAGCTTCTTGGCACAGGGACCCTGGTCCAAAGGACGCACTCTGCTCCCAGCACTGCTTTTTTGTTTCTATGAGATCCCGAACTCTCTGCTTGCTTCCCTTTCCTTTTATCTCTTGAGAGATAAAAGGTGGTGCAGGCCACAACCCAGGGAAACTCCCTTTACATTGGATGTACCCTGGCTAAAGGTGGTGTTACAATCCCACCCTAATCCTCTTTAACATAAAATTACAATCACAAAATGGAGGCCAACCATACAATTCTGGGAATCATGGCCCAGCCAAATTGATACACACATTTTTTGGAGGACATAATTCAAATCACAACAGGGTACTAGTCAAAATCTCTCTCCCTTACAAGGCCACAATTGTTCTTCCTCCCTCCCTCCCTTCTTTCCTTCCTCCCTCCTTCCCTCCCTGCCTTCCTTCCTCCTTCCCTCCCTGCCTTCCTTCCTTCCTTCATCCCTCTCTCCTTTCCTTCTGTCTTTCCTGTCTTTTTTCCTTCTTTCTTACCTCTTTATACCTTTCCTTTCCTTCCCTTCCCACCTTCCTTTCTTCCTTTTTTAAAAATAGCCTTAATACTGAAAAGTTTTACCTACTGTTATGCTAAAATTTCCTTCCCTTTAACTATGGCACTAACCAAAAGGTCGGCAGTTCAAATCCACCTGGCACTCCTTGGAAACCTTATAGGGCAGTTCTACTCTGTCCTGTAGGGTCGCTATGAGTCAGAGTCTATTCTACGGCAACAGGTTTGGTTTTTTGGGTTTTAAATCCTTCCAAGTGTATACAGCCCTATTCCCTGGGGCCTATTAGAAAAGAATAAATCTATTTGACTTGTGAGACTATTTCTTCTAAATTCCACAGAAGTCTCCACTGTTCTCCTTCCCCAATTTCCAGACCTTTCCAAAAACTCACACACATAGCTTAAGATCTGGAAGCCAGGAAAGAAAATTAGAAAAGAAGCTAAAGAAAATATGTCCTTTGATATTATTTGCTATGGATTGAATTGTGTCTCCCCAAAAGTTGAAACTTTGGAACCTGTGAAGGTGGCCTTGTTTGCAAATAGGGTTTTTGAACATGTCATCAGTTAGGGTAATATGAGGTCATACCGAAGGAAGGTGGGTCCTAATCCAGTATAACTGGTGTCCTTATAAAGAGAAGAAATACAAACCCAGATGAACAAAGGGAAGATGGCCGTGTGAAGATGGAGGCAGAGATTGGAGTGGTGCACCTACAAGCCTAGGATCACTGGGGGTCACCAGAAGCTAGGACTAGGTAAGGAAGGATTTTCCCCTAGAGCCTTCAGAGATAGTATGGCCCTGCCAACACCTTGATTTCAAACTTTTAGGTTCCAGAGTGTGAAACAATAAATTTTTGTTGTTTTAAGCCATCCAGCTTGTAGTACTTTGTGATGGCTGCCCTAGGGAATTAACACTTCCTAGAATTATTTTTAGTGCTTAACATTAACTTTTTTTATTTATTACTTGTGTACTTTATCTTGGTCATGGAAGACGAGCTATCCAGGTAATAATCAAATCTACTGCATATTCACGGTTGTTGTTGTTGTTAGTTGCCATCATGAGGTTCTCACTCATGGTGACCCCATGTGTTACAGAGTAGAAATGCTCATAGGGTTTTCAATGATGTGACCTTTTGGAAGTGAATCACCAGGCTGTCTTCCAAGGCACCTTTGGGTGGGTTTGAACCATCAACTTTTCAGCTAGTAGTTGAGTGCTTAACCATTTGTGCCACCCAGGCACCTATTACATATTTATCACGTGCCAAATGAAGTGCTGAGCACATACATGGACAATCTCATTGACTCTCACAAACTGCAAGAAAGCTACTGCTAGCCTCTTAGTGCAGAGAGTTTAAGAAACATGACCAAGGTCATTCAGCTAAGAAACATTAAGTGTTAGGTCTCTACCTCCAGAACTAATGTTCTCAACCACTATACTTTTTTTTTTTTTCTCCAGTTGCCATCGAGTTGACTTTGACTCGTGGTGACCCCTGGGTGTCAGAGTAGAACTGTGCTCCATAGAGTTTTCGATGGCTGATTTTTTTCTGAAGTAGATTGCCAGGGCTTTCTTCTGAAGCATCTCTGTGTGGACTCAAACCTTCAACCTTTTGGTTAGCAGCTGTCTTAGTTATCTAGTGCTGCTATAACAGAAATACCATAAGTGGATGGCTTTAACAAAGAGAAATTTATTCTCTCACACTCTAGGAGGCTAGAAATCTGAATTCAGGGTACCAGCTCCAGGGGAAAGCTTTGTCTCTCCCTTTTGGCTCTGGGGAAGGGTTCTTGTCATCAATCTTCCCCTGGTCTAGGAGCTTTTCAGCGCAGGGACCCCAGGTCCAAAGGATGTGCACTCTTAGTTCTCCTTGTTTGGTGGTAATGAGGTCCCCATGTCTCTCTGCTCATTTATCTCTTTTATATCTCAAAAAAGATTGACTTAAAACAACCTAGTCTTGTAGATTGAGTCCTGCCTCGTTAACATGACTGCCACTAATCCCACTTCATTATCATAGAGGTAGGATTTACAACACATACGAAAATCGCATCAGATGATACAATGGTGGACGATCACACAATTCTAGGAATCACGGCCTTGCCAAGTTGACACATATTTTTGGGGGACACAATTCAATCCATGACAACAGCCAAACATATTAACCCTCTGCACCACCCAGGGGCTTCCAAACCTTACACAGTCCTATCTTTAACTGTCATATATTATTTAGTTTCTAAAAGGCATTATAGCTAACTTTTAGTTCCACCCAGTGTTTATTGTTGGAATTGTTGACAGTACCAGAAGTTTTGATTCCATGTATGAGCTCTATGTGCCTGAAGAAGAGCTACTCAGTGTCCCTCAAACCCCCAGGGCTTTCTCTTGGACTGCTCTGTAAACTCCTCTCTCCATATGACATCTGCACCCTTCCTTTCAGACCACTCGGTGTGTCCCCACCTCTTTTAGAGCCAGTCTCATCACCTCACCCTCTGGAAATCACTCCTGCTCCCTCTGTCTCTCTCTTAGCTTTGACCTCAGCCCCGAGCAACCTCCTGGCCTCTGTTCTAGGTTCTCATGTGTGGGAGCATTTTCAGTTCAATAAGTCTTAGAAAGCTTTGAGGGCAGAGTCTAGGCCCTAGATAGTGCTTTGCTCATGCATGCTAGATACATTCATCGATACATCTCCTTTTCTGGCCTATGGACTGGAACCTCAAGCTGTCCTCCCTCTGCTGCTCTGCACACACAGCTCCAGTTTTGCAAAGGAGCCCCATCCTACTTCAGCTCTCAAGTTCCTTCCCAAGCATACTCCAGACAGCTTTACGGCACCACCCACACAACACTGACTTCCTCCAGCCATCTGACCAGAACGAGGAAACCTAGTAAGCAGTCAACAAAACATTTTGTACTCAAACTCCTTATTCAACTATGACCAAAAGAGAAAGACGATACTAGCCCCCACTACACCCCAGAGTTTCCACGTGGAAAGGAGATGTTAGACAAAGATTGCTTTTGACTGAGGCCTCAAGAGGAGCCGAGCCTCCCAAGGCACATGTAACCATCAGCAAAAAGCCCCGTAAGCATTTAGGAGTAATTTTCTCTCTTAATAAAAGATTAATTCCCATGTAAAAAGCTGCATGGGGACCACTCATTACTTGTCAGAAAGGCTGTTCCATTTCCCTGCACCGTCTCTGACCTGCTCTTGAGAGCTTTGTAATGTGCTGTCAGGGAGGTCATTCCAGGGTGTAATGAGTTTGAAATGAAATCAGAGGAAGCTGCATGGACCAGGATTAAGATGCCTCAGTCCTGTTCTTGGTTTTGACATTCTCCATTTTCATTTATTGATTTCCATTTTCATTTATCAGGCAACACTAACGGGGTTGTTCGTTCTTGAATTCTCCACAGCAGGGCTTTGCTTGTTATGAACACACCTCCATGTGCTCTTCCTTCTGCCTGTGAGCTCATTCCCCATTTTAAGGTCTGGTCAATTTTTGGTAGTGGTAGCTACTTCCATTTTTTGAACACTTTTCTAATAGACAGGCACTATGCCTGGTGGTACAATGGTAAGTGCTCAGCTGCTAATCAAAAGGTTGGTAATTCAAACCCACCCAGCAGCTCTGTGGGAGAAACACCTGGTAATCTGCTCCTGTAAAGATTGCAGCCTAGAAAACCCTATGAGCAGTTCTACTCTGTCACATAGGGTCACTATGAGTTGAAATCAACTGGGCAACACCCAGCAACAACAATGCTTGGTATATGGAGTCCTTGAGAGGTGCAAAAGGTTAAGCACTCAGCTACTAGTCAAATGTTTGGCAGTTCTAACCCACTCAGAGGAACTTTGGAAGATAGGCCTGGTGATTTTCTGCCAAATGTTCACAGCCTTGAAAACCCTACAGAGCAGTTCTACAATGCACTCACGGGGTCTCCATTGGTCAGAATCAACTTGATGGCAACTAACAACAATGACATACTTGGTATATTAGTTGAATTATATAACTTAATACTCATAAATCCTATAAGATAGGTACCAGTACTATTATCACTGTAAATCTACAATTAAATACACAATTAATAATGTTATATATTATGTAATTATGTACATAATTAAATCACTGTTTAATAAATTGTACAATGGTAATTAAATAATAATAGTTCCTGTTTTACAACAAAGGTTGGAAAGATCTCCCAAGGTCCCTTAGCTAATAAAAATAAAGCACTGAATCTGAATCTAGCCTTTTTATAACTCTTAGTTCTCACATGTAATGGCTCTGCTATACTCTGTTCATACTTCAAGGCCAACTCATATGTTACCCCACACATGAGGCCTGCCTTGGTGACAACAAAACTCACTGTTTCATTGTTTCACCCCCCCTTTAACATTTTCAGAGCCCTGGTGGCACAGTGGTCAAGAACTTGGCTGTTAATCAAAAGGTCAGCAGTTTGAGTCCACCAGCTACTCCTTGGAAACCCTATGGGGCAGTTCTACTCTGTCCTATAAGGTTGCTATAAGTTGGAATTGACTGGACGGCAACAGGGTTTTTTTGTTTGTTTGTTTGTTTGTTTTTAACACTTTTATATATGTAACCAGAGAAAAGCTGAGAACCCTCAAGGTCTATATCAACACAGTGTCAAAATCAGAAGAAACATAGGTCTCATATCCAAAAATAGGAGAGAAGTAGCTAAAACCTTTTTGCAGTCTCTTTAAAAATTGCCAAAGGTGAATTACATCCATTAAACTTTAAACAAAATATCTTTGAATCATAAAATAGTTTCTTTATCTTTTATTCTTTCTCTCTCTATATATAAATACATATATATATATACACACATACATGTATATACATATATATGTATGTATATGTTTGTGTATATATTGATATATGTTATTGTTAGGTGCCATCAAGTCAGTTCTGACTCATAGTGACCCCACGTACTGCCCAGTCCTGCGCCATCCTCACAATCATTGTTATGCTTGAGCCCATTGTTGCAGCCACTGTGTCAATTCATCTTGTTGAGGGTCTTCCTCTTTTTTGCTGATTCTCCTCTTTAGCTTTTCCAGGGATTGATCCTTCCTGATAACATGTCTAAAGTATGTGAGATGAAGTCTTGCTATCCTTGCTTCTAAGGAGCATTCTGGCTGTACTTCTTCCAAGACAGATTTGTTCGTTCTTCTGGCAGTCCACGGTATATTTAATATTCTTCGCCAAAGCCATAGCTCAAAGGTGTCAATTCTTCTTTAGTCTTACACACACACACATATATGTATATGTTTATATATATATATATATATATATATATATACATATACACAAACGTACATATACAAGTAGTCCTCAACTTATGACAAGGTTCTATCATTCCAACAACTCTGTCTTCGGTTCTGACATAAATCGAAAACTTGGTCTTTTTGTTATTTAGTTTTCATTATTATTGCCTTTTATTATTAGAATCTTTATAAATCTGATCTTTATTTGTCTTTGGGGATTGGAAACGTTACATATAAAGTTACAGATAAATTTTAGCATTGTATGTAGCACATATTAGTAACAATAAAATGTACAAAAAAATGCAGATGATTGTAAGTACAGTTCATCATAACTCAAATACGTCATAAGTCAGAGACTACCTGTACGTATATATGACAACAAATAATAAACATTCAATAGAAGTAGGACTCATGATGAGAGTGAGTTAATCACAAAAGTAACTTTATTTATACCTATTTTCTTTTTAGATCTACTCCATGGTGGTTAAGTGCTCAACTATTAGCTGAAAAAGTCGCCAGTTCAAACCTACCCAGAGGTACCTTGAAGACAGGCCTGGCAATATACTTCTGAAAGATCACAGCTTTAAAAATCCTATGGAAGTTGTATGATAGATATTTTTACAACAACAACAACAACAAAAAGACAGTAGCTGCTGAGGCTGCTTGTGTAAAACCAAACACTTCATGGGATTTGGTTCCTTCATTTGGAGGTTTAGGGTCATGATTTTATGGAACTTCCCAGTTAATTAGCCTAATAACATGTTTAGTGCCTCTGTTCTACCTCCCAGTTAGTTGTGTAGTGCCTGATGTCTTAAAAGTTACAAGCAGCCATCCAAGGCACAACTGTTGGTCTCTATTCACCTGGAGCAACAGACAAAGAAGGAAAGTCAGGAATAAGAAGAGGAAATAGAATGTGTGGCTAATCACCTCCATGAACAACTGCCTCCTTTGCCATGAGACCAGAAGAACTTGATGGTGTCCAGCTACCATTACGGAACATTGTGATCAAAAATTCTATAAAAGAATCCTGATAAAAAGGGGAACACATAGAACAATTTCAAATTCTCATGGAATCCAGAATTTCTGGAGCTATGGAGGCTTGGTGAACCCCCAAAACTATTGCCCTAAGATCTTTAAACCGTAAGCCAAAAAATCAAAAATATCCCCTAAAGTCTTTTTATAACCAAACAATAGTTTAGCTTAACTAGCGATGAATGCCTGCCTTGAGCTATACTCTTCTATGATCTATCTATATGGGATCAAATTGACAATAGAAACTCAAAAGATTATATAGGAATCTTAGGGGGCAGTGAGGTTATGCTAATGGGAGAGGAACAACTTAGAAAAGGAGGGTGAGAATGGTGCACAACTGGACGAATGCAATTGATGCCATTGAATCATACATGTAGAACTTGAGTTGGTGTACCTTTTTGCTGTGTATATTCTCAAGAGCAATTTTTAAAAAATAAAATAAGTGATTAAAAAAAAAACCATGGAGCAGTTCTACTCTGCACATACGGGGTCACCATGAGTTGGAATCGACTTGACGGTAACTAACAATAACAACAACAAAAAACTTAGCAGGCCTTATGACTTACCTAATCACAATTATGTAATAAAAATCCCCCATCCCTTTAAATCAGAATATACTTAATTTGGTAATTAATATGTCCAGTCCTTATAATTGTCAAAGTTTCCAACTTCATTCAGGGTTTCAGTCAGTCCTCTTAACTGAGCTAGGGACTGCTACAGGTACAAGGTCTACCATTTAGGAAGGAGATGGGACAATTAAGAGTTTCTTTTTACTTTGCCAACTCCTTCTTCTGTAGCTTTCTAAGTATGATTTATGATTCTTCTAGGGTTAGAGCATGGGAAAGGCAACAGCAAAGTTCAGACTTCAGTGAAAATCTTGTAGATTGTCTTTATCCTCTCTGATAAAAAACACTATATATATCTAGTGCTAACAACAACAACAAAGGTACTTAGACTCCATGAGGTTCCTCTCGGTCAGTGGTTCTCAACCCTGGCTACATAGTTAGAACCACCTGGGGAGCTTTTAATAAGCCTGATGCCCAGGCTGCAACACATCCAATTTTAATCAGGAGTGCTAAGTGTGGGACCCAGGCATTACCATTTTTTTAACGTTCCCTGAGTAATTCTAAAGTGCAGCCAATGTTGAGAACTCATGTTCTAGGTGCTAACTGAGGAGCCCATCCTTGTCCAGACAAGTGTTATTCCTTGTCTGTACTGAAACCCCGCATCTTAGCTTAAGTCCTTGATCACAATAGAAATGGGAGGGCTGCAACATGGTGGGGGAGAGGAGGACTGACTTTTTGGTAAGAAATTTCTGGGCTCATATCCCAAGTCTGTTACTAACTTCTTAGTAGCTTGGATTTAGATTAATTACTAAGCCTCTTTGTTCAATGGGAATAATGATAATATCAACTTTGCAGGGATTTTGTAAGGATTAAAGAGATGAGATGAAGAATGCCTAGCACAGTGCCTAGCACGTGATAAAGCCTCAATAAATGATAGTTGTTATAGTTTTTATTTGCAAAATACTCGTAATCTTATAAATAAAAAAGAGTATGTGCTATTGACAAGGGAGCAGTGGCACCACGGTCACAGGACAGCATATTTCAAATGAATATACATTCACACTACTATTTCTTTAATGTTAACACCTGCCTCTAAATTCATAAGTATTCATAATTACAGATATTAACTTTTTAAATAGATGAGTTATTTCTTTTGTAAGATGTAATAGAGAAAATGAACTGAAATTCAATGGATGCATTCAGTGTTTCTTTGTTGAACACCTCTCAGCAGTGTGGAGACATTGTTGCGTTCATCTTGGCACGTACCCACTGGAAGAGATAAGAATATGTGTTATCATCCAAGGACAGATCAACTAAATGGCTCAAGAAATCCTGGAGTCATAAAGTCATAAAATTTTTAACTTGCAAGAGATCATATAGTTCACTGATTTTAAAATATATATACTCTTAGCAATAGGATACTTTCCTCAATAGAAATCTTAGATGCTGATGCTCAGTATTTGTAAGTGAAGTTATTGTTGTTGAAGTGAGCAGTACAGAGTCCAGAACCTCACCCACTTCATGCTGAGGACTTGTTTGGAGTCCTCGGGGTTCCAAAGAACACACTTGAGATTCACTGATTGAATTAGAACTACTCAAGGCAGACTTTTACTTTGATAGCCTCCAACGAGACTCACCTGTTTGAATTTCAACTGCTTCCTTCCCGCTCTTATGTATTCCCCTCCAGCACTGAGCATGGGCTTTGTCATATGACTGGCCATGGCCAATGGGATGTTAACAAGTATTATGCAAGTATGATGCAAGTAGATCTCATCTTGCCTTTTGGGATACTCACTCTTTGAGCCAGACTCGATGCTGTAAAAAAAGCCTGGGCTAGGCCACTATATGATGAGACCATGTGGAAAGAGACACAGACCATGGAAGAGGAACAATACGTTGAGAAACTTGTGAGTAAAGTCCTCCTAATTCCTCCAGGCCCAATTTAGCTTCCAAACAACTGCAGCCTCATGAAAGATCTCAAGCAAGACCAGCAGAAGAAATGCCTAGCCAAACCAGCCCAGTTTGCAGAATCATGAAAAAATAAAATTTTATTGTTTTAAGCCACTAGATTTGGGGGTAAGCGATTATATAGCAATAACACAAAAGATATTTACTAGTGTCCATATTATATCTGTAGCATCTATCACAGTGCCTAGAGTTAAGGAAGCATGTTAATAATAATTATTGAGATATCCCGATGAAGCAGTAAGTGGAAGATCTATAAATATAATCAAAGTCTTCTTGTTCTGAATTCAGCCTTTGTGCCACAATTCACCTGATCTCTCATTAATGGAATAAAATTCCTAAACTTTTGATATTTGGTCTAGATTCCTAACATTAGCTATATTTTGAGGTACAGTGGACCATTTTGGCACCTAAGAGCAGAAGTCTCAATTCAGAAAATAGCCAAGAACAAAAGGCTTCTAAGCAACTAAATGATATGTCACAAAGTCCGTGTAATTTTTTTAAAGGAGAGATTCTCTTTCTAAACACACATGTTTCTACTTTGGACAGAATTCTATCTCATGATTGTTTTCTAGATTGCTGGTGGCAAGAGACACTTGAGGCATATATGTGAACACTTCGATAATAGATAAGAAAATAGAAAAACTACAGAAAGGAAATACAAGTGTTTAGCAATACTTAAGAGTCTGGGATAATTTGGTGTAGGTACAAACAACCCTACACACAATATAAAGCATCACAATAGTATCATATACAGAAACTATCAAAGTCTGATGTTCTTTGATAATTATGATACGTTCTTGTGCAATACTGTAGAGTACATATGGTTGTTGGTCCAATATCCATTTTGGAAAAAACCATCACTTCCACACTTCACAGCATTCCTGCTCAGTCTGTATGTATCTGTTGGAACTAAACCCCATGATACGAAAGGAGGACAGAAAGCCAAGTTCTGGATGCTCAACACCATTAGCTATCAGGGAAATGTAAATCAAATCATGCTGAGATACCACCTACCATAGCTAGAATAAAAAAATCAGATAATAACAAGTGTGGTCAAGAATGCCAAGAAATTAGAGCACTTATAAACCACTGGTGGGAATGTAAAATGGTTGCAGTCATTTTGGAAAACAATCTGGCAGTTCCTCAAATGATTAAACATAGAGTTACCATATAACCTAACAATTCTACTCTCAGGCACATACCCAATAAAAATGAAAACATATACCCACTCAAAAGCTTCATGGTAGCATTATTCATAATAACCAAAACATAGAAACAATCCAATTTTTCATCAACTGACAGATAAACAAAAAGCAGTATATCTGTACAATGAAAAGTTATTCAGCCATGAAAAGAAATGAAGTGTCGATATGTTCTACGACATGGATGAATCTTGAAAACATTATGCTAAGTGAAAAAGAATGAGTCAAGAAAGAGCATACACTATAAAATTCCATACATATGAAAAGTTCAGAATAGATAAATTTACAGAGATAGAAAGTAAATTAGTGGTTGCAAAGGGCTGGAGGTATGAATGGTGAATTGCTAAAGGGTACAGGTTTCCTTTCCAGTGATAAAAATATTCTAAAATTGGCTGTGGTAATGGTTGCACATATATGTGAATATACTAAAAACCATAGAATAGTACATTTTAAATGGGTGAATTGTATGACTTGTGAACTATATCTTAATGAAGCTGTTTTAAAAAATTCCAGCTCTGAAGGACAGCACACACTACAGGGGAAGTCAGAACAACTGGACTAAACCAAAGCTAAGAAGTTTCGTGAATACAATTGAACACTTTGAGGGACAGAATAGCGGGGGTAGGGGTCTGGGGACCATGCTTTCAGGGGACATCTAGGTCGATTGGCACAACAAACCTTATTAAGAAAATGTTCTGCATCCTACTTTGATGAGCGGCATCTGGGGTCTTAAAAGCTAGCAAGGGCCGTCTAAGATGCATCAATTGGTCCCAACCACCGGGAGTAAAGGAGGATGAAGAATACCAAAGACACAAAGGGCCACATAAACCAGAGACTTCATCAGCCTGAGACCAGAAGAACTAGATGGTTCCTGGCTACCACCAATGACCTCCCTGACAGGGAACACAACAGAAAGTCTCTGATGGAGCAGGAGAAAGGTGGGGTGCAGAACTCAAATTCCAGTAAGAAGACAAGACTTAATGGTCTGACTGAGACTGGAGGAACTCTGGAAAGCATGGCCCCC
>NW_004443978.1:18031842-18036919 GCF_000243295.1 Trichechus manatus latirostris
GGAGTGTGCCTCTTAGCTCAAGTAGATACAAGAGACTAAGCAGGCAGCTTCTGTCCAGAGGTGAGATGGGAAGGCAGAGATGGTTAGGAGCTGATTGAGTGGACATGGGGAATCAGGGGTGAAAAGGAGGAACGTGCTGTTACAGTGTGGGGAGAGCAATTGGAGTCACATAACAATGTCTGTATAAATCTTTGCATGGGAAAAAACAAAACAAAACTCCCAGTTCTGGTAAATTGATGTGTTCCAATCCTTGGGCCATGGCAATTGGTTAAGGATGGGCATGTGAACCAAGCCTGCCCAATCTGAGTTTTCCCATGCCTTTTGCCTGATTTACCCAGAAAATTTTCCTCTTTTCCCCTAGGATCACAAGTTTCAAGGATGCTCTGAGGCCTCAGTGGGTGGTAGGGATGTGCTGGCTGATGTCTTCTTTCTTCCATGTTGTCTTAGTCATCTAGTGCTGCCATAACAGAAATACCACAAGTGGATGGTTTTAACGAAGAGAAATTTATTTCCTCACAGTCAAAGTAGGCTAAAAGTCCAAATTCAGAGCGTCAGCTCCAGGGGAAGTCTTTTTCTCTCTGTTGGCCTTCTTCTCTTCAGTGTTCTCCTGGACTAGGAGCTTCTCTGTGCAGGGACCCCAGTCCAAAGGACGCGCTCTGCTCCCGGCACTGCTTTCTTGATGGTATGAGGTCCCCCACTCTCTGCTTCCTTCCCTTTCCTTTTATCTCTTGAGAGATAAAAGGTAGTGCAAACCACACGCCAGGGAAACTCCCTTAACATTGGATGTGACCTGGGTAAAGGTGGTGTTACAATCCCACCCTAATCCTGTTCAACATAAGATTACGATCACAAAATGGAGGCCACCCACACAATTCTGGGAATCGTGGCCCAGCCAAATTGATACACACATTTTTGGGGGGACATAATTCAATCCATGACATTCTACCCTTTAGCCCCCAAAATCACATCCTTACAACATGGAAAACATATTCATCCCATCATATCATAGCAAAAGTCTTAACTCCAAGTCCAAAATCCAAAATTCCTCTTCATCTGTGAAATCTAGAACACAAGTTATCTGCTTCCAAAGGTACAATGGCAGAACAGGCACAAGCTAGACATTTCCATTACAAATGGGAGAAATTGCAGGGAAAGAAGGCATAACAGGCACCAAGCAAGTTAGCAGAACACATTACATTAGCCCTCAAGGCTCTGAAAATAATCTTCTGTTCTCTGAGACAATTTACATAATGGCCCTGCCCTCCAGACTCTAGGTATTGGCCACAGTCTCTGGATTCTGAGTGGAGGCCCCTCGACCCTGGGCTTCAGCTCCACCTTCCAGGCCCACTGGGACAGCAACTCTGCTCCCTTGGCTTTAGGCACACAGTTCTCCCAACTCCACCCTTAGAAGCACCGGAGGCCATTGCTCCACCCTTTGAAACCCCTGAGGTCATAGCCGCCTTACCTTTTGAGACTGAGGCAACTCGACTTCTTGTGTTCCTTGTCTCTTCAGCTTCTGCTTCTGTTTCCTGTGACCTCGTGGCCCTCGGGCCTCATGCCCATATCTGCCTTGCTGAGGCAAGTGTTCCAAAGCTCTGTAGCTCCACCGGTAAGTGCCTGGAGGCACCCCAGTCTGCCAGGAAGCCTCCTGCACACAGGAACTCAGCTCTCTCACTCCATGGGTCGGCTCCAGTGCCATCTCGCACTGGTCTCCTGGTTCTGCTGCTGTTGGTTCTCTGCTGTTGTAGGTTCTCTGCTGCTGCTGGTCCTATGTCACCGCCGCATGTCTATCCATTCACAGTTTTAAAACCACTTCCACATTTTAGATATCTGTTAGAGCAGCACCCCACTCTCTCGGTACCAAATTCTGTCTTAGTTATCTAGTGCTGCTACAACAGAAATACCACAAGTGGATTCCTTTAATGAAGACAAATTTATTTCCTTACAGTAAAGTAGGCTAAAAGTCCAAATTCAGGGTGTCAGCTCCAGGGGAAAGCTTTCTTTCTCTCTTGGCCTTCTCATCAGTGTTCTCCTGGACTAGGAGCTTCTTGGCTCAGGGACCCCAGTCCAAATGATGCGCTCTGCTCCTGGCACTACTTTCTTGATGGTATGAGGTCCCCCTGTGTCACTGCTCACTTCTGTCTTTTTTATCTCAAGAGATTGCCTCAGGACACAATCCAGTCTTGTAGATCAGGTTCTGCCTTACTAACACAACTGCCACCCATCCTCCCTCATTAACATCGTAGAGGCAGGTTTACAACATACAGGAAAATCACACAGTACCAGGAATCATGGCCTAGCCAAATTGATACACACATTTTTGGGGGAACATAATTCAAACCATGACACAAGTACACAGAGCCTTTCTGAGAACAAAGCTACAAAGAAGCAAGAAGTGCCAACAGGTGGAAGAAAGACAAAATCCCAACAATTTTGACAGAGTCCCTGAATCTGAATTCAGCTTCACACTGTGAGCTTATTAGATGGGCTTTTATAGTCCCTTTTTTCTTAAGGGGAGTCCATGGATGGCACAAATGGTTAAATGTTCAGCTACTAACCAAAGGGTTGGCGGTTTGAATCCACCCAGAAGTGCCTCAAAAGAAAGGCCTGGCGATATACTTCTGAACGATCATAGCCGTGGAAAACCCTATGGAGCACAGCTCTACTCTGAAACACATGGGGTCTCCATGAGTCGAAATCGACAACAATGATAACTGGTATATTTTTGTTTGTTTTTTCTTAAATTGATTGGAATTATGCTGTTTTCACTTGCAAACAGCAGATTCTGGACTAAAATCAATTGACCATATTCAGTATACTTTCACTGTCATTATCCATTGATTCCTAACAGAAATATTCAAAGTAACCTGAGCAGTTAGATGCCCTCCATTGTGTGGATGATAAAAAATCAGGCTCCAGTGAAAGGGCTTGTACATTCCCACAGCAACTTAGTTTAGAGCCAGGTTGAGAAATAAGGTCCTCTACTTGCAAGTTCAGAGAATTTCCCACTTAAACGATGTCACGAAATCATTTTTCAAAAATTTCCATTGCAGGCGGAGTTCCAGCAAAATGGTGCTCTAGGCAGAAGCACCACGCCATTCCTCCACAGCAAAGATCCAAAAAACTAAGCCAAACAGAGAATACAACAATCCTGAAACCCTAAAACATCAAATGAAGAGATAAAGAACTCAGCCAAGCACCAAGTGGAGTGAGAAAACTGACAGAGAATGGAGAGCAAGGAGAGATTCATGCAGAGGTCCCCTACCACCTAATGCAGCGCAGATCCACCATTTTGGATTCCTATCAGAGACCGGCAAACAGGGGGTACGAGAAAGCAGCCTCATGGAGCATCTAGCGGGAGACAAAACAACCAGTAATTTGTGATATATGCTTTCCCGCCCCACACCCTTCTTCACCCCGACTCGGCCTCCTCTGCTTCCCACAATCTCTTGACTAGGAAACACCAGCTGCTTGGATTCCACACGCCCGAATGGGCTGGCTCCCTGAGTGCCATTTGTTGGCTGCTGGTGTTGCTTTTTTCTGCTTCTTTTGATTTCTTCCTTACCTCTCACTACCCTCCCCCTCCTTTCGCTCAAATACCTGGCTCCATGAGCCATCTTTGCTTCTTCCTGAGAGGCTGCAGAGCTCCAGTAATTTGTGATATACGCTTTCGCATTCTCTACCCTTCTTCACCCACACTCGGCCCCCGCTGCTTCCCGCGGACACAGTCTATTGTCCAAGAAACACCAGCCCGCACTAGCTGGCTCTCAGAGTGACGTTTGTTGGCTGCTAGTGTTGCTTTCTTTTTCTGCTTCTTTTGATTTCTTCCTTACCACTCACCACCTTCCCCTCCTTTCGCTCAAATACCTGGCTCTGTGTGCCACCTTTGCTTCTTCCTGAGGGGCTGTGGAGCTCCGTTCGAGTGTGGAGCTGCTTCCTGGTCTGGGCTGCTGCGCTGGTGGGAGCCCGGGGCTTTTGTTTGTTTGTTTGTTTTGAATTGTTTCTTTGTTTGCTTTTCCTTTTCTTAAGCTGGGAGCCCTTTCTGGGCAGGCAGTGCTGCGTGGCAAGGAGACTTCACCCTCGGCTTGCACAGAGTGCAGAAGGATCCCTGAGGGCATTTCTTTTTTTGTTGTTTTTTTTTTTTTCTGTTTATTGGGGGGCCTTTCTTGTGCTTTTGGGTTTTTTAATTTGTTTTGTTTTCTTTTCCCTCTTTTTCCCTTTTTCTCTTTCTTCATTGCTCAGTTTCTCATCTCTCTATATCTTCCTTCTCTTTCCGTTCCCTGAATACCTGGTGTTGTATACCTCTATGCCTCCTAGTCAGGCTGTACTGCAACACCTGAGAGTGACTTCCCCAGACCTCATAGCTGCACCGGTGGGATCCCTAGGAACTTTGCAGTTCTTTAATCTTTCCAATTTTAATTTATTCATTCTTTTCTTTTCTTCCTCTTCCCCTTTCTGTTTTTCTCCATTTTATAGTCTCTCATCTCTCCACTCCAACGGCAAGCTCCCCTAGCATTCTTTTTTGTTTGTTTGTATGTTTTTGGCTTCTGCTTCTCTCTCCTCTCTCCCATATCCATCTTAGCTCCACACATAACAATCTCCACGCTGCATCCTGCCTACCTGCACCGTGCACTTGACATCACACCACTAAGCAGCACAGGCACAGCCTACTGGAACCTGCCCTGCACTGATTTCTGACCCGCTCTGGTGGCTGTAGTAAGTGCCACAAACAACCCATCCCAGTAACTCCTCTTCAGCTAGACCTGTCCTGCCGTACCATATGTGAGTGACAGACCCTGCTAATTGGAGAAGGAGGTGAAAAGTATTGTGCCCACAGACGAGCAAACAACAAAGAACATACAGTCTGCCTGCTCAGACATAGTCAAATTTAAAAAAAAAAAGGGACGAAACAAACAAATCTATAATCAATAAACGAGAAAAATAACTACCGAATGCCCCGAAGAGAGCAGAAAATATCAAAACATTTACAAAAACAAGACAGGATGATTCCAGTAAGCATCCAAAATAAAACACCAGATGACTCTCCTCTGGAAGAAAATGCACTAGAACTACCTGA
>NW_004443978.1:18043062-18066400 GCF_000243295.1 Trichechus manatus latirostris
GTTAACCATTGTCATAGGGCAACATTTGTAGTAACTGTTAAATGAGAAACTATTTTGTTCTGTAAGCCTTCATCTTAAGTGGGAATAACAGCACAATTGGAAGAGCGTAGTCAATGTCACTGAATTGTGCATGTAGAAATTTTTGAAATGGTGTATCTTTGGCTATGTGTATTTTCACCAAAAACAAAAGGTAGAGAATTTAGAGGGTTGACATGTTGTGGGGTTGTTAACCAATGTCATAAAACAATATGTGTACTACTGTTTCATGAAAAACTATTTGTTCTGTAAGCCTTCACCTGAAGTACAATAAAAAAAAAATTCCATTGCAAACAGTTTCAGGTCTCAAAGTGGTAGAGATTTGGTTAGGTGGAATGCAGTTTCACATTCTCAGTGGGGAAATGAGACATATCTATTAGGGAGAGTATTCCTGAGGCTGTACTGTCTTTGTTAACACTGTCAACATTCAGGGAGTGGTCATGGTAGGAAAGAAGGCTTAGAGGTTTTATGTTGGATACCCTGGGTGTAGGGTCTGCAGTGGGGATTCTTGTGCAAGCAATTCATTGGAGGAGAGCTCTCAGGAGAAGGGGAGTAAGAGAGCAGGATAGGTCAGGGGAAGGATCTGGGGAAGTATTTGGGGTCAGCTGGACACTTGATCCCAGGGGAGCTCTAGGGCTGGAATGGCCCTACAGAGTTTTTACCCTCTTTGAGGCAAGGGGAGTCAACTTTTCCCCCGTGTCAGTCAGTCATTGGCTCTGGGATGCAACCACCTTGGGTGAAGGGACAGAGTCTCCAATCATTTCTGGGAAAGGCAGCTCCTGTTGACTGAGCAAATTCTCTTGAAAAATAGGGGGTGGGGACGGGTGGGGGCGGGGCAGTTATGAGCTCTTAGCAACCAACAGCCGTAGTAGCTGAGAGATATATGCATCAGCTCTGTAAAAGGGCTCTGAGTGGGGCACCAACAGTATCTACTGAGAAGTCTAAGCAGGGCTCAGCCGGAGACAACAGTTCCTTTTCCCCTAACTTCTGTGACAAATACATCATGTGACACAGACCAAGCAATTCTGAAGTGGGCTATCCAATGCCAGGTATTATGGATTGAACTGTGTTCCCCAATAATGTGAGTCAACTTGGCCAGGCCATAATTCCCAGTATTGTGTGGTTGTCTACCATTTTGTGACCTGATGTGAATATCCTATGTGTTGTAAATCCTAGTCTCTGCCTATGGTTAACGAGGCAAGATTAGGTTATGTTAAAAGGGATTAGGGAGGGATGCAACACCCTTACTCAGGTCAGGGCCCTGATCCAATGATGTAAGGGGAGTTTCCTTGGAGTGTGGCCTGCATCACCTTTTATCTTACAAGAGATACAAGGAGTGAGAAGTAAGCAGAGAGAGGTACCTCATACCACCAAGAAAGATGCTCTGGGAGCACGATGGGTTCTTTGGACCTGAGGTCCCTGAGCTGAGAAGCTCCTAGAACAGGGGAAGGTTGATGACAAGGACCTTCCCTAGAACCACAGAGAGAGAGAGAACCTTCCCCTGGAGCTGGTGCCTTAAATTCAGACTTGCAGCATTCTAGACTATGAGAGAATAAATTTCTGGTTGTTAAAGCCATCAATACCACAATACTTGTGGTATTTCTGTTATAGCAGCACTAGATAACTAAAATACCAGGCTTGGTTCTATGTGCAGTTGTAAAATGATGGGAGTAATAATAGTGTCAGAACCTATCTAATTTCAGGGGAGATAATGAGAATCAAGATCAGCTGAAGGTTGATTCTCTATGAGGTGGAAGTCAGACATACCTCTTCCCTCCAACCTTTTTTTTTTAACCGGTTCTGACACCAGCAGTCCCTCCCACGGCACTCTCTACTTCTCTTCTGGGTTTGATAATCTGTTGCAATGGCCACACAGAACTCACAGACCATATTTAAGGTTAAGTGGTTTATTAAGGAAGTAACAGGGTATAACTCAGGATCAAGATCAACAGGCTACCACTCAGGATCAGATTAAGAAGCATGTAAGCAAAGTCTACCTTCTTCAGTACAGGACAGCCGTCTCAGCTCCTCTCAGCCATGCAAACAAGCAGGCTTCTCTCTGCCCTGCATGACTCTTCTAAGTCTTGCAGGCCTCCTCTCAGTCCCTTCAGGATAGGCCTCCTCCAGTCCGTTGAGGATAAGATCCTCTCAGCCACCTGAGAACAGGCTCCTCTAGGACCGCTCAAGACAGGATCCTCTTGACCTTTCCATCTGCTGCCACTGACTCTACCGCAAAGCCCCTTCTGGGTCTCTCCGCTGTCTTCAGTGTTATGGCCCTTGGCCTGTGTTACAGATCATTTAGGAGATTCCTTGCCCCCTTTTTCTCTGCTTCTCTCTTCTCTCTTGTCTTTTCTCCTTTCCACTTCTTCCTGCTTCCTGTTCGAAAAACCTCTGTGGGGTTGGCTACATAAACACACAAACTCCCCATCAATTTCAAGGCATGGCCCTCCTACCTGGTCCGTGAATTGACCAGTTCCCTCTCAAAAGGCCACAGACATTTCATTTGCATAGTCTATAATCACTTCTTTGCATATTGCATTGACCAATCCCTGCAAGGTTCATATCAATCACAGGGCAGACTGCAGACGAGGGCTAGACAAAAAGTATGAAACATAGCTGTTTACAGTTTACCCAGGAAACGTAACATACTCTCTGGGGTAGAAAACTCGGGCAAAGGTAACTCCTCGGGGCTTCAAGGGAAAATCTCTCAAGCTGTCTTTTCTAAAGAACCAGGGCAAATGGCCTCATAAAGAAACTCATTTCACCACAGCAGTGGGCTCATATCTCATCTAAAAAAATGTGGAAGACAAATATGCTATGAAGTCAAAATTACCATAATACATGTACACATGTGTGTACACATTTATATATGTATAAAATAAATAAACTATACATAATAAAAGGGTAATAGTGGTTCAGCTGTAGAATTCTCACCTTCCATGAGGGAGATCTTGTTCAATTCCCAGCCAATACACCTCATGCGCAGTCACCACCCATCTGGCAGTGTGGGATTGTGTGTGGCTATGATGCCGAATAGGATTCAGTGGCGCTTTCAGACTAACGTAGACTAGGAAGAAAAGCCTAGCAATCTATTTTCTAAAATTAGCTAATGAAATCCTATAGATAACAATGGTCTGATCTGCAGCCGATCATGGTGATGGCACGGGTCCCCATTCTGTTGTGTGTGAGGTCACCATAAGTCAGGAGCCAACTTGTCAGCAGCTAAAACCAAGATATATTTATAAATAAATTATATTTACTGGATTAAATGCATATTTAATTAGCCTACATGGTACATATCAAGAACTAGGTGAAATCACCCTTAAAATTAAAAGATTGTGTTTACATTCCACATCCATGAGTGCTCAGTGTGAGAGCCTTTCTCAGCAAAGCATTTGTGACTGGGGCTCTGACCTGTATGCTTTGCTTCACAATGAATCTTTGGCATAAGTCTCAAAGTTCCACCAGAGCTTCAATCACTGCCTCTCCTGATAGTTAAGTACTATTCTCTCAAACCTACAGACCACAGATCAGGCTTTTATAAGTCCACAGAAAGAAGTTACAGGGGCTCTAGAGAACCCTTCTCCTTCCTCCCCCCAAAAGAAAATGGCAAGGAAACTTATTTCCTCTTACAGTTTGAGAGGATTATGGGAGGGTGTGAATTTTATCCCCACCATACTGCGTAAAACAAAAAAAGTCACATTTTAAAAAATTTCTCAGAATCAAATAAACTCTACTTTAAACCCTCTCCTGCCTGGCTGATGGAAAATTCCATACCATTTTAAAATGTAATTTTCAAATAATAACTCTCAGGCAAATATAAAATGAACACGTAAAACATTTATTCAGATTAATTAATTAATTAATTAATTAATGAGAAATAGTAAGATGCTAAAAGCAACCCGAACAGCAGTGGTTAAGAGCTTGGCTGTTAACCAAAAGGTCGGCAATTTAAATCCACCAGCCACTCCTATGGGGGAGTTCTACTATGTCCTATATGGTTGCTATGAGTTGCAATTGACTCGATGGCAATGGGTTTGTTGTTTGTTTGTTTTTTAAATAGGCAAGTTAATAAAGGCAGGTGAGGATAAAATTGCTGAATTAGATACAAAAGGGGTTAACGTCTAAAATGATAATAAACCCTAACCCCCAAGGTTATTTGATCCATTGATCAGAAATAATTTGCATCTCCACTAAATTAAATCACTTAGCTTCACTAAATCCAGGGCCTCTAATCAATAGCAAATAGTGAGTTGAACTATATGCATTTACCTAATCCCTGGGCAAGCCTGTGCCCCTGTGTCAATGAAGGGACTTGTCATCCATCTTTGCCGTATGTCCAAGTTTGGGATAATTTTTATTAACATTGGACATTAATGAGGCTCCCTCTGACTGTCAGTGGACTGATGCAAGAATCAAGGGCCTATTAAAAGGCAGGGCACAGGGAAAGAGCCAGGCCTTTGGTCCACAAGGCCATCTTCACCAGAACTCCTTCTGTGATCTTATCTGGATGCCATGTTGCAGACCTGCCTCGTCCAGGATCTCCGCCTTGGACTGCCTCCGTGTTGAGGATAGACTATAGCATCACCCCCAGTGCCACCTGCCTTCTAGTATCCTTGCCCTTGTATGATTCCCTCCCCTTGAATGTAGGTGGGACCTTTAACTTGACTTTAGCCAATAGAATATGCCAAAGGTGAAGTAATTTTGCAGATATACTTAAAATCTCAATGCAGTTCATTTTGAGTAAAGGGAGATTTTCCAGGATGGGCCTGACTTAATCAGACGAAAACCATTAGAAGGGGAACTTGGGATCCCTGAGGCAAGAGATTCTCCTGCTGACCTTGATGAAGTAAGCTGCCATGTTTTGAGAGGGTCTGTGAGAGAACCATTTGGCAAGGAACTGCAGGAGGCACCGAGGAGCTGAGAGTGGACCCCGGCTAGCAGCCAGAAGAATGCCACAAGGAAATGAATTCTGTCAACAATCATGAGAGCTTGGAAGAAGACCCTAAGCTCCAGAAAAATGAACACAGCCCAGTCAATACCTTGATAACAGCCTTGCAAGACCGTGGACAGAGGATCCAGCTAAGCCAGAAACGAACTCCAGACCCACAGAAACTGTGAGATCATAAATATGTTGTTTTAAGATGCTAAGTCTGTGGTCATTTGTTACACAGGAACAGACAGATAATACACTCAGGGACACTCCACACAGGGTCCAATCCACTGTCAACAGACCTCCCCACAGTATCTACTTCCAACGCTCTCAAGGTTGTAACATGTATGCCTGTCCAACCATCTTTAGGGTCTCCGCTACCTAGGGCATTAAGTATATGCTAGCCCAGCTCTCTGCCAGGCACAGAAAGCCCTCAAAACTCCATCCCTTATCCTAAACCCAGAGATCCACCCCTACCTCATCCCCTCTTCTCCTCAACAACTCTTCTTTCCAAGCTGGCCTTCTAAAAGCTCCTAGATTCTAATTATTATTATTATCAGTTTCTGTCAGGTCGATTCTAACTCATGGTGACCCTATGTGTGTCAGAGTAGAACTGTACTCCACAGGGTTTTCAATGGCTAATTTTTGGTAGTAAATCACCAGGTCTTTCTTTCGATGTGCCTCTGGGTGAACTCAAACCTCCAACCTTTGGTTAGCAGCTGAGAGCATTAACAGTTTGCGTCACCTAGGGACTCCTAGGGACTAGCTAGCCCCCGGTAATTATACAGCCTTTTTGGGACTCCCAGCAAAATTCTTCTCCTTGAGCCTGAAACCACAATGCTCTATACTTTTCCATTTTTGTAAGGAGGAGGGAAAGAAGGAGAGAAGAAAAGTTATAAGGGCAGGTCAGGCTTTCAGAAAATACAGTGTTGACCTCTCTTTTACATATTTGTCATTAGTAACACTCTTTTGGAGAGAGTTTCTGTGATATGTGCTATAGAACTAGGCTGCAATAAAGTCTTCTGAGGGGCAGAATTAGAACGTAAACAGGGGTCCTTAACACTTTCCTGATGATGCACTTTGCATTGTTTAAGATCGTGAAAGAGAAAAGGATGCAACAATGGGGTGTAGGTAATAATGACTTGGAGGACATGGGGTAAAGTAGGATGAAAATGTTTCTGGTCAGAAGAAGCTGCATGAGAGTGGACAATGAGGTAAATCTTAGAAATTCATCTGTTGGTGAGACTGGTTCTGGAACTTGTTGGTCACTGACATTTTACCAGTGTATCTCAAACTTGCCTGAACATTAGAGTCACTTAGGAGAGTTTTTAAAAATCCCAATGCCCATGCCATATCTGACAGCCATTAAATAATCATTTCTGGGGCTGGGACCCAAGAATCAATACTTTTTAAAACTTCCCAGGTAATTTTATGGTGCAGCCAAATTTTGCATGTTGCTTCTTTGTGTACAGGAGTGATTCTTACATATTAGCATTTAAACATCTCTTGGAAAGGTGAAGAAGACTCAGATTTCTGAGCCCCACTCCTAGTTTCTGAGTCAGTAGATTGAGGATGGGGCCCAAGAATTTGTATTTCTAGCAAGCTCCCAGGTGGTGTTGATGCCATCGGTTGGGGGAGCACACTTTGTGCAGGAGGAGTTGAATTTTTACTTTAATGAAATTACAAGCACAGATCTTAGTAAGTGATCAAAATATTTAATAATCCATAACTGTATATGGCCTGTGTTTTACATTTATGGAATGTTTAAATTAATAATTCCAGATTCTACACTGATTTTAAAGTTATCTTGTTCCCTGAAGAGCATAACACAGAAGCCAACTGCCTGCAAGGAGACAAATCTTTGCACAAAGACCACTAGGAGAGTTTCAAGCCTTCTGCACATTTGCTTCAGTAGATCTCTTGTTGTACATTAGAGTCCACTGAGGATCCTGTAAAAGATGACAGTGTCTGGGCCTCACCCCTGGAAAGTTGATTGACTGAGGACAAGAAGGAATGTAGGTGGGCAATGGCATTTTTTCCTGCCTCTTGGGTGATTTTTAAAAATTGTTTTATTGCGATAAAAATATATATAACAAAACACTTGCCAATTTAACATTTTTATCTGTACAATTCAGTTGCATTGACTATATTAACGATGATGTGCAGCTGTCACCCACTATCCAATTCCAAATTTTTCCAGTAAATTAGCAGAAACTCAGTGCCCCCTAAGCAATGACTCTCCCTTCTCGTTCTTTTCTTCCTCTGATAACCACTAATAAACCTTTGTCTCTATGTATTTACCTATTCCATATAAATGGGATCATACAATATTTGTCTTTTGTGACTTATTTCACTCAGCATAATGTTTTCTAGATTTCTCCACGTCGTATGTCAAAAACCTAAATTGATTAGAGAAACACCAAAAATTAACGAAACAGAACATATTTATTTTGAGTAAAATATGATTCATATTGGTCATCGTCAACGGAACATGTGGGGAAGGTGCTCCGAAGAGGGGACAGTAAAAGTGGGTTATATAGCTCATAATTATGTTAATTTCTCAAGAGATAACATCAAAAGCACAGGGCAGGTTACAGAAACAGTCACCAAGGACATGCCATGCATCCTAAAACAGCCTCTAGTCAGACTATGGAGTTCCTGCTTCTAGAAACTGGCTGCACATAGATAATTTTCCAAAAGAACCCAATGCCTAAGGCCAAATGTCTCTGCTACACTGCTTACTAAGCTATTGTTTGAACTGAAGGTGACTCTAGGGAACCAGTTCCTTCAAGGTTCAAAAGGACACCTACAGGCAGATGGCCTGGATGGATCACCCCTGTTCCATGAACTCAGGAATCTGAATTCAAGGAGAATCAAAACAATTTTCTCAGTAGCCTGAATCAGAATTTCATTTCTCTTTACGGTAGAATATTATTCCATTGTATGCATAAAACACATTTTGTTTATCCATTTCTCCTACTGGATGATTTTGATATGGCCGGAACTTATGGTTACTGAAGGCTGGAACTCCCCGAGAAGACATGGAGGCCTGCGACATGGTGTGAGGAGCAAGCTCCTCTTTACAGCCTTGACCTGAAGGAAGTAGACTCTAGCATTCTGTGACCCACTCAGTCTTTCTGCTTTAGAGCACAATGGTCTGACTTCCAGGTGCCCATGGCTTTCTCTGACTCCAGAGCCCTGCTCTGTCTGCACACAGGACAGGCCAGAAGTGCCAGAGCATTAACCCACTCATATTCTCAGGAGCAGCCCTTAACCATATGCCTGATGGGAGTTGGTATATAAATACCCCAGCTCTCTTGCCCCTTCAGTGAGATAACCCTGAGGTGTGTTCTACACTGTCTCCCATGGTTCTCCAGCAGTATTGAGCTACAGTTGCCCATACTGGTGACTCACTTGTTACACACCTTTATTCTCTGCTTTGCTTTAGCTGTCTTACTACTCCATTCCCCTACCGGTGTTTCCTGGGATTGTCTCCAAAAAAATTCACCCAAATCCTATTGCTGTCAAGTCGATTCTGATTCATAGTGACCCCATAGGACAGAGTAGAACTGCTCCATAGGGTTTCCAAGGCTATAATCTTTACAGAAGCAGACTGCCATGTGTTTCTCTCGCACAGCAGCCGGTAGGTTCAAACCACCAATCTTTCAGTTAGCAGCGGAGAGCTTAACCATTGCACCACCAGGGCTCATCTCCAAATACTGGTTTCAGGGTCCCTTCCTGAAGGAACTCAAACCAAAACAGGCTTTGTATAGAATAAAGTATATGATGGAGGGAGATGATGCTAGGGCATAAAGTAGAAAGTTGAGTGGTGCTAAGAGGTCCACACAGCACATTTGTGACTGGTCTAAGGGAAATGATGGGTATTCAAACAACACAAAATTTGGACCATCAGGAGCTTTTCTTTTATTGCTTTGGAAGCTCTGTGCTATGAACTGGGAACTTGGGCTGTTCCTAGAACATTACAAAACATTAAAATCTATCAAAACCTGCTCTCTTTTCCAGTTTTCACAAATTGGTCTTGCCCTGTGTTCATCAGAAAGCTGAACATGAGATTGAGGGTCTATGTGATATTATTTAATTTTGATGTACAATCCCAGGAAGGAGAAATGAGAAACAGGAAGAAATAATTAAAGGATGGGAGGGAGAGCCAATGGGAGAAGGCTGTGTTATTGAGGGGCTGCCACTAGTGAAACTGGCCACTCAATCACTCAGCCATACCTTTGAGAAGTCTTATAAGCTGCATCCCAGAACTGATGGGGCAAAGTATAGGGAGGAAGGGGAAATCATGGAGCCACTGACTCCCATCTCCAATGAGCCAAAAGCCAGTTTCAGGTAGATGGTTGGTAGGAATTGTGGACAGAGTCCATCCACCCATAGTGACCACATCTGTAACACCAACAATGGAGAAACTCAAGGCAAATATGTGATAACCCAGACACTCGCTCTCCCTTCTGCTTTTTTGACCAGACTGTGTGTCCTGACTTCCCAGAGATGGACTATATTTCATATATTTTCTAAGAATTTAGCAGCCGTCTTATCTTAAGAAAGCAAGAAAAATGAAGAAATAGAAAAATTTAGAGCTTCCCCTGCCTTTTCAAACTAACGGAGCTGAGCCGAGCCTCCCTGGCTCTGCTGTTACAATGCAGTTTAGACTCCATGAAATTCTACACCAGGATTGCTAGGGACAGAGTTATTGGGAGGAAATTCTCACCCCAATCACCACATACAGAGAAGTACAATTTTCCTTGAGAAAGAAGTTCTGTGCAGACAATGAATACAAGGCAGTTCAATTACATTATAATTGATTCTAATTGGCCCTCCCACAGGCTGTTAAATTCTTTATCTGCAGTGTGGTAGCAGGTTAGAAAGCTGTAACTCCTCTATTCTGCCCTGAAGAACACACACAAAAAAAAAAAAATGTAAAAAACCCACCAGGCAGCTGAGCTTTGAAACACAGAGCTCCGGTGGGGTAAATAAAATGGCAGCCATTTTAAGAGCAGTGTAGAGTAAGTCTCAGGGGGGAAAATTTGACACTTCTGACTGCCTTCTAACTGCAGAAAAGAAAAAAAGTTCTTGGGGGATTATTATCTATGCTCTTAGAGCTTTTTAAAATTTTTCTACAGTATTTGATATATCTTCCAAGAAATTTTTATACTTTTCCTCTTTCAGTATTTATTGAGCTCCAGCTAGGTGCAGGAGTCCCTGGGTTGTGCAAATGGTTAATGCGCTGGGCTGATAATCAAAAAGTTGGAGGTTCAAGTCCACCCAAAGGTTCCTAGGTGAAAAGGCCTGGTGATCTACTTCTGAAAAATCAGCCATTGACAACCCTATGGAGCACAGATCTACGCTGACGCACATGGGTAGATGAAATCTACTCAATATTAACTGGTTTTAACTAGGTGGCAGGCACTGTGTAGGACAGGAGATACAGATGTGGAGATGACATAGGTAGAGTCTAGCATGGAAGAGAAGAGTCAGTGAGATGACACCAGCCCCTGAACTGGCCACATGAGCATTTGAGAGGGGGCTGAAGGCAGGTGAGAGAACTGGGCAGGAGTGTCGAAGGCAGAGGGAAGAGCAAATATGACAGTATAGAGGTGAGAGTGGACATAGCAGGTGTAAGTGACTGAGTATGTGTACTAAGAGTTCTAACCTTGAAATATATCAGACTTCCATGCAGAGCTTGTTAAAACACTGGAGGCTGGGCCTCACCTAAGAGTTTCTGACTTAGTAGATCTTGGGTGAGAGGTCCCTGGGTGGCACAAAGGGTTAAGTATTCAACTACTAACGGAAAATTTGGCAGTTTGTACCCAGCCAGAGGTGCCTAGAAAGACAGGGCTGGTGACCTGCTTCTGAAAGGTCACAGCCTTCCAAACCCTATGGAGCATAGTTCTACTCTGACACACATCGGGTCACCATGAGTCGGAATTGACTTGATGGCAACTAACAACAACAACACTAACCTAAAAGCTGGTAGTTCAAACCCACCCAGCAGCACCATGAACAAAAAGCCTGACAATCTGCTTTCATATAGATTAAAGCCAAGAAAACCCTATAGGGGAGTTCTACTCTATAACATATGGGGTTGCCATGAGTTGGAATTGATTCAACTACAGTGGATTTGGTTTTTGGTCTCAGGTGAGGCCTAAAATTTTCATTTCTAACAATTTTCCAGATTATATTGATGCTGCTCACCCAGGACCTCAATTTTAAAATCACTGGTATAGAACACAATATAAGGGAGGCAAGCGATGGGACCACAGGAGAAATGAGGTGCCAGCACATGAAGGAATATGGAGCTTAGGCTTTCTTCTTAGGGCAATGGGGAGCTACTGAAGAATAGAAACAAGAAGACACCTAGTCACATCTGCCTCTTTTGGAAATTCCTCTGTCTGAAGCTTGGAAAACAAGTGGAAGAGGCAAGAATCAGGAGCATGAGGCCCATGAGGAAGCTGCTACATGACCTAGGTGAGAAATGGTGGCTTGGTTGAAGGTGGGGATGGCAATGACTGAAGAGAAGAAGAGAGAGTCAAGCGGTATTTTGATAATAACCTATGCAGGACTTTGTGACTGACTGAACGTGGGAAATGAGGAAAAGAAAGAGTCATCGATGGCCCTGGCTCTCAGGCAATAAACAGGGCCTCTCTACTGAAGGAGGAGAGCAGGAGGAGGAGATGCTGGGAAGGGAAAGCTGAGGCATTTGACTGTTGCCACCTGGTATTTGGTCTGCTGGAGAGACATGGAGTCAGGATGTCCAGAAGGCAGCTGGATAGAGGATTCTGGAACTTCAAAGCTGGGACAGGTCAGGGAAAGCCTTAGGAATCTTCAGGTAAAATATACATGGCAAGTGAAGCCATGGACATGGGTGACACCAACCAAAGAGCATATACAGAGTAAGAAGAAAGGGGACCACAAATAGAGGCCTAAGGAAAAGTAGATGGATAGAGGACCCAAAATCCTCCAGGAGCCAGCCTAGTGCTGGTCTCTGCTGCTTCCTCAACAGTCTCATAATCTTCAGACTTACATTTCCTTCATAATTACATGAGACTCCGTTTTCTCTCCCCAGTGAGACTATAACCAGGACAACTCTGCTATCTATTAGTAGTTTGTGCCAGGTGTCCCATATAGTGCTTATTTTTCTTGGAGAAAGTTTTTGACAAAATCAGTCATATTAGTTTAGTCGTGCTTGTTTATTTTTGGATGTGGAAATAAAGCAGATGACCAACATTAGAAATGTCTTCTCCCTATGCTCCTTTCCTGTAGCATCACTAAACAAATAGAAAAGTGAGAGATGGTAGACTGACCCAAGGATGAAGACACTGCCCACCAGGGCCAGCCAGAGATAGACATGAAGAATTCGTGCTTCCAAACAGTGCTCAAGACGCAGCATATTGACTTCTCAAAGGGGGAAAAAAAAATGAAGCACTGCGCCCCAGATACCATCTGTCATATGGTTGTGCATATTTAAATAGAGATTGTTATATTTTTAGTTGAAAGGAGGTGGGCTTTCTCTCTGTTTCTATGGTAAATTGCTTGTAAAGTCTGCATTTGTATGATTAAAGTAATAAGATTGAATCAGCCAATTTGCCCAAGTAGGAAATGTACCTCGTTGCCAAGTTTTAAAATATATGCACTCTTTTAAGCAGATACCACACTAATGGGAAAAAATGAACTTTTTTTTTTTTTTTAAATTTACTATCTTCAGACATGAAATTAATGTCCCCAAATCCTAACTGCCTCCCAGCTGCACAGTGTCCTGGAGCAGTGCATTTGCTCCTCATCAGCTGGCAGGTGGGACCCTCCCCTCATGATTCAGCTCATCCAAGACCCACACTGCTGATAGGAAGCCCAAGCCACTTGTAGTTTCTGAGCACTTGAAACATGGAGAGTCCAAATTGAGATGTGCTGTAAGTGTAAAATACACATCTGATTTGGAAGAGTGTAAAATATTTTTATGGTGATTATATGTGGAATGACAATATTTTTGATACGTGGGGTTAAATAAAATACATTATTAAAAATCATTTCACTGTTTATTTTTCCTAGTGGTTTATTTTTCTAGTGCTTATGAAAAACATTTTAGGAGTTTACGGGTGGCACAAACGGCTAAGTCCTGGGCAATTAACTGAAAGAGTGGCAGTTTGAACTCACCAAGTGGTACCTTGGAAGAAAACTTGACAATATGTTTCTGAAAGGTCACAGCCACGAAAACCCTGTGGAGTGCAGTTCTACTCTGCAACCATGGGGTCACCATGAGTCAGCATTGGTTTGCAGCAACAGGTATATAGAACATTTTAAATTAGGTATGTGGCTCACATTGTTCTTCTGTTGGACAGCACTGCTCTAGAATTTCTTCTCTCTCCAAAGTCTGCTGTGGGAAGACTGTGGAGAAAAGGGATTTATGAACTTCTTTCCTAGGAAGTCAATAATCTAAAAATGTATCAACCTATTAAATGACGTGATTGTAGGTCCCATAATTTTGTGAGAAATCTGAACCTCAGTTGACCTTGAACACCATGATACCGATGGTGAACAGAAGATTCCTTTATTATTTTTATTTTGTTAGGTTTAGCTCAAGAAGAGTGAAGCCCATTTCATTCACTCATTCAACCTTTGATTCTTTCATCCTTTAATTCACCCATCCATCCATTTAGTCATTCACTTATTCATATTATATTTCTTTTTTTTTGGAGACCTACAGTTCATGCCCCTAGGATATGTTATATATCAGGCATCAAGTGTAGACTCTGACAATGGGAGCTGGGGGGTAAGTTTTAAATAGGAGGGTAGACAGAATTCTGAGCCAGGGAAAGAAAATAGAGGTCGAGGAAGATAGACAAGAGATGGTATGAAAACAAAAGACAAGGACCAATATTCAGGTTCTATCCAAGACTTTCCTCTTCATCATTCCTTACGCGTATGAAAAGGTAAGGCTTTTTCAGGAAAGTTTGCCTAGGAGTTAGATATAAACTCTTCACACTATGTATGCATTGTTCCTGTCAGCACTTCTTGGCACCTCATTAGTACTCAAGGCCTGTGGGAATTACTTCTACACCACTCACCCCACCCCCTCCACCACCACCACCACCAAAAAATAGTAGCAGCAATGGTAGGGAGGAAGTTATTACTAATTTCCTGCTCTTTTTTACTGAGTCAGGGAACAAAATTATTCTAATTTAGCAAACACATGGCAGATGAGCGTGATAGATTCGTGAAAAGAATAGAAATCTGATTCATTTCCTGCTGAACTGGGTCTGAGTCGTCTCCAGTGGAAAAATTTCACAGGGGCCCTCTCCCTGGATGCACAGAATGAAGTCTTTTTAACAAGTTTCTGTTGAGTTGTTTGCATCTCTCAGAGGAACCCCTTAGAGTCTTAGCTAAGAACTAAAATTAACTGCAGCCTCTCACTTCCTGGATTCATAATAACCCTGTGCAGCACAGGGAAACGTTGGTGTGCATCCTAATCTCCTTGGATTGACCTCTTTACCGTTCACTTTATCACTACAGCAAAGGACATTTCCTACCCAGAGAGGAGAAGCAAGCCGTTCCAAGTCGGCAGAATTGCCTAGAGGAGATAAGACTGCACCGCATTAACCTTCCCACCCCATACGCTCCAGGCTCCAAGAGGAAGAAAAACAAGGCTCAAATTAATTTGGGTTATTACTGACATACTTAGGGCAGTTCACAATTTTCTGTCTGGTTCTTCTCTCCCAGGTCTTAGGGGCAGGTTGGGGTCACCCACCTTATTCCTGACTGAGTTTCAGTAGACAAATGTTTCTCGCAGTAATTGCTGTCCGCATAGCTTTCTGAAATGCTTACATAAAAGTACTCTAAAGGCAGTCCAGGATCGGGGGTCCTAAGTAGACCAGAGACAACTGGCAAAGACAACAAGTACAAACACATGCCACACTGGTACCCATTAGAGTTGAATCGACAATAAATCAATTAGCTGTTAATATATTTAGTCTTTGTTCAGTGAATTAGTATAAGAGAAAGGGCATGGCATCTCCCAAACAAGAAAAAAGAAAAAAATAGAATGTTCGCCATATGTTTTCCCCATATGATCATAATCCCACTGGCCCACTGAAAAGTCATCAATCTCTCCACTTTGTACTGGGGCTTATCATTTATTGTAGTCAGTGGAAACCTATTTCCTTGAGATATCCTTGTCCCGAGACTCATTTTTAAAATGAGAATAGTACTTCTTAATCTGGATTCCTGTCAATTACTTTTTAAGGCCGTTAAGGCCACATGCATGGAGCCCTGGTGGCATAGTGGTTAAGTGATATGGCTGCTAACCAAACGGTCAGCAGTTTGAATCTACCAGCCTCTCCTTGGAAACCTTATGGGGCAGCTCTACTCTGTCCTACAGGGTGGTTATGGGTCAGAATTGACTTGACGGCAACAGGTTTGGTTTTTGGGTTTTGAAGGCCATGTGTGGTAGCTTGACATCATTAAAGGCTCCAATCTGTGCCCTCCTTATTGTTGTTTTTAGCTGCCATTCAGTCACCCCAACTCATGGTAACCTCATGCACAATGGAATGAAATGCTTCCCAGTCCTGCACCATCCCCATGACTTGTTACAGATAACGCTATTTGATCCATCGGGTATTCATTGCCCCACCGTCCTTGTATCCACACCCTTTAACCTGTAACTTTGTAGCCCCTCCCACACTATCTCTGGACTTGGCCATGGGACTTGCTTGAGATGTTAGCAAATGTGACAAAAGCAAAGGCATAGAAACCATTTATGCATTTCTACTTCTCTTGCATCCCTGGAATTGTCAGTAATTACAGGCACAGACTAGTCTGCTAGGAAGATGTGAGAGATAATGGAGAGGAGAGCAGAGTCATCTCAGCCTAAGCCACCTAAGACCAGCCAGCCCCTAGTCAGCCTGCCAGCACAGCGCAGACACATGGGCAAGCTCAGCTGGGATCAGCCCAACGTGGTCCAGATCGGCAAGTCTCCCAGTCAACCTGCAGATTTGTGAGAAATAAAAAAATGGTTAATGCTTTAGGACACTGAATTTTGGGGTGATTGTTATTAGTGTGGCAGTAGATGAGAATGTGGGAAGGTGACAGTAGATGAATGTCTGAACTTTCTTTTTTGCCAAATAAGATAAACCAGCTGCTGTCAAGTTGATTCTGACTCATGATGACCCCGTGTAAGACAGAACAGAACTGTTCCATAGAGTTTTCAGTGACTAATTTTTTGGAAGTAGATTGCCAGAACTTTCTTCTGAGGGGTCTCCTGGTGGATTCAATAGCCCAATATTTTGGCTGAGCCCATTAAATATTTGCACACACACACAAAAATCAAACCCCTTGCCATCGAGTAGATTCCAAACCCATGGCAACGCCATGTGTTACAGAGAAGAATTTCTTCAGAGAGTTTTCTTAGCTGTAATCTTTATGGAAACAGATCACCAGGCCTTTCTTCCATGGCACTACTGGGTAGGTTTGAACCCTCCACCTTTAAATTAGTAGTTGAAAGCCACCTAAGGACCTTAATATTTGCACCAAACCCAAACCAAACCCATTGCCGTAGAGCTGATTCCAACTCATAGCAACCCCATAGGAAAGAATAGAACTACCCCATAGGATTTCCAAGGAGTGGCTGGTGGATTTGAACTGCCAACCTTTTGGTTAGCAGCCAAGCTCTTAACCACAGCACCATGAGGGCTCCAATATTTGCACCACTCAGATTTAAATAAGGAATAGCTGAATAAAAATACACCTTACCATTTCAGAATAAGATGCTATTTAAACATTTTATGTCTTATGCCCAAATCTGACGTTCTGTAAAACTTAGTATGGTGACTGGCAATGTTGGAGGAGTTGTGCCGACCCTCTCACTGAGCTCTGTAGGCATCCAAGCATGGGGAAGTCTCTTGGACTTTGTGGTACAGTTCAATTTTTTCCCTCCTGCAGAAAGCAGGGCATCCACTCCTGGATTTCTGACAGCCCTATCTCAACCTAATCTCACACAGGCACCAAGAAATCACGTTTGTATGCTTGATATTACATTAATTGTTTTCCTCTAAAGCTATAAAAAATTTGCCTTTCTCTTGTCTTTGAGAGAAAGATATTGATGAAACATTTGAGCAGAAAGAATATTAATGATCATCTAGTGAAACAATTTTCTTTTTTGCAGAAGCACCTGTTTTTCCCAGAAGGAAATACATGGGCACTGCTTATTGTTATTAAAAAAAAAAAAAAAGTAAAACCAGGGCCACCCTGTTTGAAGCAGCTTGGGGAGAGTACCAATGAAGAGACCCCTCTCTCAATGTCCTCTTTTTCCCTTCCCCAAACTAAAAAAACCAAACCTGTTGTCATTAAGTCAATTCTGACTCATAGCGACCCTATATGACAAAATAGAACTGCCCCATAGGGTTTCCAAGGATTGGCTAGTGGATGTGAACTGCGATCATTTGGTCAGCAGCCAAGCTCTTAACCACTGCACCACCAGGGCTCCTTCCCTTCCCTAAAACCAAAAACTCGTTGCCGTAGAGTCAATTCCAACTCATAGTGACCTTATAGCCCCAGACCTCCCAAATCCCAGAGAGGGGCCTTATAGCATCATAGACACATCCTGCATCAGTGCCCTCTCAAACACTAACGTATATAGGAATCTCCCCTGGTCTCCCTGAGGTTCTGCATTTCTCACAAGCTCTCAGATGATGCGATGCTGCTGGTATAAGAACACATGCTGAGTGGCTAGGCTCTAGAACATTGCAGAATATGAAAAACACTGATCTTTCCAAGTATCTCCTTTTGCAAAGAGAGAACATGATTCCAGGAAAGTCACGTGCAATGTTAGGGCCTGGACTTTTCAAACATAGGCCAGTGTTCTCCCATCTCCTTTTCTCTATGTGACTCAAATCCCCACAGGTTCATATTAGACAATAAAATAAGCAGTTAATAAAAATACATAGCCTTCATGCATATTTTTTTCTTTCAGCTGTTTTAGCTCACCAAAAGAATTTCTGGTTTTGAACTCAACTATTTCCAAGAAGTTTTCCAAAATAAATATACCTACAAAGAAGTCTAGATTAAAATAGCTTCCGTCACAACTTCTTACATACATTTACGAACACATAAAAATACACAGAAGATAGAACAATCTAAACAAATAAACAAACAGAAAAGCTCATATCATCCAAAAAGAAAAAGGGCCGAGTGACCTAGTTCCAGAATTTAAAAAGAATGTCTACTATCTATAAATTCTTTGAGGCTGGATTGTTTATGCTTTGCTGTATGTGACAGAAGCTCTAGGTGCTGGGAAAAAAGAGAGAAAATACCTTCTACCTATTTGCTGCCTGACTCAGAGCCTTGTCATCTCTCTTGGATGTGCATAGATCTTCTTTAAATGAGAGGGCCACGCCAGGAGAAGATGCCATCTGGTCCCGCAACATCGTACTAAGTGAAGAATGCTTTGATAGTGCAATAGGCTAGAAGCTGCACACGTTAGCACTCTATTCAGCTTTGTTTTGAGAAAGGAGTTCTGCCCTCGCCAAAGTGGCCAAATGCTGAGCTTAGGTCAATCCATAGGCCCTGTCCCCTGATAGGGTCCAGAGAAAAACTCTCTACAACCAAGGCTAAATAGAAAACACCAACACATGATCTCTCAAATATATATATATATTTTTTTCCTAAATCAATGGAAAGAAGGTTTTATCCTAAAAAATCTGAGGGTGATTGCAATGCAAGAGAGCAGAATTTATGACTCCTGTGTCCAGGGGCATGCTCAGCTGGGCAGGTCCCACCTGCGCTCGTCATGGTGGCACCCTGCTATCTCCAGTCAGGTCTTAGTTTAAATGTTATCTTCTCAAGGGGTGCTTTCCTCAGCCCCAGATTAAAGTAGGCCTCCTGTTCCACACTCTCAGGGCACTGGGTGATTTTGTCAGTATATAATTATTTGTATAATTATTTTGTTTAATGTCTGTGACTAATAAAGGTGCTACTGAGCATGAAATAGGTGTTCAGCAAATAACTTGAATGAACGACTAAATTCCTATTTGACACAAGATAAGTCTTGATCTCTATGAAATAGAACAGAAATCCATAAGAAAAACTAAATTAAGAAAGGTAAGGATAAATATAGGACCCCAGGGTGAAGTATGAAACAATAAGGAGAGACAAAAAAGTGAATGAGGAGTTGGCAAGGATTTCAAAGACACTCATGTTGGAAGAGCCCATTAAAATCCTCACTAGGGTTAAGAAAGAGCAGGCCCAACATCACTGAAAATCGAATTCATGATGTGTGGCAATGACTGCAAAGTACAGAACTGAGAGACTGTCTCAGGATCTAAAGGGGAAAACAAAAGATAAAGAGATGAAAACAGTGTGGTACAAAATTGTGCGTAAGGAGATGGAAAATAAAAGCCAGCTTGAGTTATAGGAGCCCCAGTGGCACAGTGGGTAAGAGCTATGGCTGTTCACCAAAAGGTCAGTAGTTTGAATCCACCAGCCACTCCTTGGAAATCCAATAGAGCAGTCCTACTCTGTCCTATAGGGTCACTGTGAGTTGGAATTAACTCAATGGCAATGGGCTCTTTTTTGTTTGTTTGGTAAGAGTTATAGGTATACCTGATGGACAAAACAAAGGAAAATTAGAACCAAAAATAATAATCAAATACTGAAGTGAAGAAAAAGAAAAGAGCTTAAGGAAGTCCCTGAGTATGATGGTTAAAAAAAAAGTTCACATTGTCTGTCAACAAACAAAAACAGTAAGAAAGAAACCCACAAGAAGACATTTATTTGCTGGATGCATCTTTAATCAGTAGAATACAAATGTAATCCAACAAGAATAAGATGAGAGGCCACAAGTTACCTCCAAAGAAAGAAAAAAATAAGTGGCAACAGATAATGAAACAAAGCGTGGAAAGGACAAGGAGTGTAAACCACTAATACACACAGTCAAGTCCCATTCCTGGGAAGAAAAAAAAAAAAATAAGGTCTTAAGTATGCAAGTCTTCAGAAATTAAATCAATCCTGAACACTTTCTGAACAATATCAATTATACATTACCAAAAGTTTACATTCCTGCTGAATGAAAGATGATTCAAATTAAAGTGTACTGTTTTTCTGTTAAAATACATGATTGCAAGGTAAATTTAGCAGTCATAAAATAGTATGCGTAAAATAACAGCTCACGAAATGTATGAATTAAAAACTTTCAGAAGAAATGGATAGAATTACAACCCATGGAGAAGACTTTAAACAAGACTACAGTTTTTGTTACATGAAGATGATGAAAGGTAAATAAATGCATAACAAATTTAAATAATACGATATAAAGTTTTGAATTTGTAGAGAAGTATTGATATATATAATCTGTAAATTAAAGTACACCTGGTTTCCAAATTTCCTTCAAATCTTTACAAAAATTGATCAGATATTAAAGAAAATCAACAAAACTTTAAAACTCTCCATTTATAAAAATTCCATTTGCCACATTTTCTAGCACGGATGTTTTAACAGTGGACATTGACTGTAAAACTTGAAACAACACAGAAATAAACCAGCCTTTTGGAAGCATGGATTGTCATCATTTTAGTTAAGAACTAGATACAGGATATACCTTATGGTATGTTATATGGTCTGAAATTTAGTTTAAGATAGATATTTCCCCCCAAAATATGTGTTGCAAATCCTAACCTTTATACCTGTGGTTATAATTCCATTTAGGAATGGGTTTTCTTTGTTATGTTAATGAGATGGTATTACCGTAGGTTGTATTTTAAGTCAATTTTTTTTGAGATATAAAAGTGATTAAACAAGAGAGAAAGCAGAGATGGGGGAAGATAGATGCCACACCACATGAAGTTCAGCCAGGAACCAAGGAACAAGCATCTTGCCCCAGAGCTGAAAGAGACAGAAAGCCTTCCCCTACAGCCAGTTTCCTGAATTTGGACTTTTAGCCTCCTAAACTGTGAGAAAATAAATTTTTGTTTCTTAAAGCCACCCACTTGTGGTATTTCTGTTATACCACCACTAGATAACCAAGATAATAGATGATGGATAGATGATAGATAGATAGACAGATAGATAGACAGACTGACAGATAGATAGATAGATAGGCAGATGCCATTGCATTGATTCCAACTTATGGCCACCTTAAGCACAACAGAATGAATCATTGCCCCGTCCTGCATCATCCTCATGATGAATGGCATATTCCAGTTCATTGCTGTGGCTATTGTGCCAACCCATCTCACAGAGGGTTTCCTATACTCCTACTGGCCCTCTACTTCACCAAACATAATGTCCTCCTCCAGCAATTGATCTTTCCTGTTGCCAAGCTGTGTGTGAGCATACTTGGAAAGGTTGTAGGCCTCCTTTCTAGAGGTCAGCATCATCATCGCCCACATGACCAGCTAGAGAGGCAACATCACAATCACCTTCTCTCTCTTTGTAAATATATCTGAAAACGTCTAATATTATTTAGATGCTGAGTGGAAAACGAAATCTGTCATCATAACTCTCTTTTGGTAGTCCACAGAGCTCTTTAATTTGTCTTGTCTGCTTAAAAACATTATAAAGAAGTTGAATAAAGTCAAAACAACACAAACTTGAGTTTATCAAAGCTAGAAGAAAATGTTAATGTAAGATATATTAAAATCAAGATTCAGAATTCTCTCTTGGCAGACTTGGAATGCTGAGTTGAAAATAGCAAGATGAAGCTTATGAAGAGCCATGTGTGGAAATTTAAAAATAATTCTATCAGTACACAATAGGGAACTCCTGGCTTGGCAGGAGTTCATCTGAAAAAGAGCTGGGAATTGTAGTTGATCATAAGTATAATATGTATTAGGAGTGGGATGTGATTGCTTAAACAGACGAGAAGTTAATCCACATTTATTGTATTTATGGTATATAGTGTTAACATTATGGGAAGTAAAAGCCCAGCATACACTGCAATCATTTAGTGATTCATTCATTCAATAAATTTTTATTGAGCTTCTACTATTTGCTAGGCACTGCCCTAGATGCTGTGTATATACAACTCATATAATCACCACCCAGTAATCACCACCCAGAACAGAATATAGACCATTGCCACCATCTCATCAGGCTCCCTATGCTCCTTCCCAGCATATGCCCATCCAGAAGTAGCCACTCATCTGCCTTCTATCACCATTGATCGGTTTTGTCTGTTCTTGAACTTCACGTAAATGGAATTGTGCGGTATGAGCTCTTTTGTGCCTGGTTTCTTTCACTCAGCAAAATATCTGGGCAATCTTTACATGCAGATGCATATACTAGTAGTGCGTTCTTTTTTATTGTTAGTCTTTCAGTTCCTGGCAAGAGATCTAGATGGTTCAGTTCAAACTGTCTATGTGTAGATTAAATGATTATACCAATACAGGGACAGAATGACAAGCCAAAGATGGGGAACTTCAAAGACGTTGATGCTCAACTAGGTAAAAACCTTGCCATAAGAAAAGAAGGATACCTTCAAGGTCAACATCCAGCAGAATCTTTGAGAGTGAATCCTAATGTACCCTCCACACCACCACCACTTCCAAGAAATCTACATTTTTGTCAAACAGACTTTATGAATTGTACATATGCTAATGCTTGAGAACCACAGCTGTAAAATTTATAGAGAATGTAGATAAGGGGCTTTTGTTGATGCAATAGCTCACAGGCTGCTTAACAAAAGCTAAAGGCTTTTAATATTTGATTTAGGGATTATAACCCAGAAGGTTGAGATTGAAATAACAGGAAGTCTAATTCAAGTATTTTCTTCCCTCTTCATTGAAACCTTCACTACAGTGTTTGCCCTAGAGTAAATACTTTTTTTTGGTACATCATTTAATAGAACATTTTAAAACCAGAAACAATAAAGAATAAATGAAAAAGATGGGCCAAACAAGAAAAGTGCTGATTTCTTTTCAAGCACAGAGTCAAAGCTGATTATCAAAGGGACTCTAAGGGTTCCAAGGAAGACACCCTTCACAAAATCACAGCAGCTTTTCTTTATTCTCTGCATCCTGATGTATAGTCAATAATAAACACACTCAAATGTGCCCACAGCAAACACCCCTGGGCTTTATTTAGCACTGAACAACAAATGAACAGTAGCCTACGGTACTCTCTGTTTCACCTCTCTTCATGATAAACCATTGTTGACCTTCCTCAGGTAAAATTAGTTGTCTTTGGGTCAACTCAGACACATGATGACCCCATGTGTGTCAGAGTAGAACTGTGCTCCATAAGGTTTTCTTTTTTTTTTTTTTTTTAATTCTACTTCAGGTGAAGCTTTACAGAACAAATAGTTTTTCATGAAACAGTAGTACACATATTGTTTTATGACATTGGTTAACAACCCCACAACATGTC
>NW_004443978.1:18067278-18107991 GCF_000243295.1 Trichechus manatus latirostris
AGTCTGCCTATCCATGAGCATGGTATGTTTTTCCATTTATGTAGATCCCTTTGGGTTTCATGCAGTAGTGTTTTGTAGTTTTCTTTGTATAGTCTTTTACGTCCCTGGTCAGATGTATTCCTAAGTATTTTATCTTTTTAGGGGCTATTGAAAATGGTATTGTTTTCCTGATTTCATTTTCATCATTCTCCTTATTAGTGTATAGGAATCCAACTGATTTTCCATAAGGTTTTCAATGGCTTTTTTTTTTTTGGAATTAGATCATCAAACCTTTCTTCTGAGGCGCTTCCGGGTAGACTTTAACCTCCAACCTTTTGGTTAGTAGCTGAAAGATCCCCTTCCCTCCTTCCAAATCTGTGACCATTGAGTCAGTTCTGACTCATAGCGACTGTACAGAACAGAGTAGAACTGCTCCATAAGGTTTCCAAGGAGCAGCTGGTGGATTCAAACTGCTAACCTTTTGGTTAGCAGGCAAATGCTTAACCACTGTGCCACCCATGTTAGGGGGACATAACATGTGTAAAGTGAAAATCTTAAGTGTACAATTCCATGAATTTTTTTGTATATATACTATCCATGTAATCACCACTCAGATCAAGATATAGACCATTCCCAACAACCTATACTTCTTCCCTAGTAGTCCCTGAATGGTGCAAATGCATAACACCCTTGACTACCCACAGAAAGGCTAGAGATTTGAATCCATCCAGAGATGCCTCAGAAGAAAGCCCTGGCAATCTACTTGCAAAAAATCAGCCATTGAAAACCCTGTAGAGCACAGTTCTACTCTGACACACACGGGGTTGCCATGAGTCAGAGTCTACTCAATGGCAACTGGTTTTATGCTTCTTCCCAGTGTATACCCACCCAGAGGAAGGCACTCTTCTACCCTCTGTTACCTTCAGTTAGGTTTGCCTGCTGTTAAACTTTATATAAATGGACTCACGTAGGATGAGCTCTTTTGTGTCTGGCTTCTTTTTATCAACATAATATTGACTCTGTATTCATTTGCAAATATAATTGTCAAGTGCTAAATTCCAGTCAATAAATAAAACAGTCCATCAGCACATTGTTATGTTGACAATTAATTTTTGTGGACTTTCCTATTGCTGCCCTTAGCTTTGCTGCACATCCAACACATCCATGGTCTTCTTTGACAGTGAGAGGGGTGGAGGAGCATAGAAAAACAAGCATGCACAATTCACAGTTTCATAGAACCCCCAAAGGTCCTATGTGGGAAGTGTTTTATTAGTACTTTTAACAATATTCACAACTAACATTGGTAGCTATGACTCACAAAGCCCTTTACTTAATTGATTTTATTTGATCTTCAAAAGAATCCTTTGAGGTGAAAATGTTATATTCATTTTACAGAGGAAGAAATTGAGGCTTAGTGAGTTTAAGCACTTTCTTTGCCTGACATTTCTCAGGGAGTAGGTACAATGTCCAGTATTCCAATTCATGATACTACAAATAGCAGCTCCCTTTATTTTTCTACAGCAAAATGCTGCTATTAGGAATCATTTTCAGAGCATGAGAGGACAGTACTTTTGCTTCATTCTCACACTAACGTCAAAATCCTATTTGCTAGCAGTCCTGCATTGCAGGCTGTTTGGCTGCACTCACACAGGTGGTGTGAACAATGTGTACCCTGGAATGGAGGTCAGGAGTCCAGTCTCCAGTTCTGCTCTACCAGGACTCCATGTGTGTTTAAATCACTCCTTAACCTCTCTTACCCTCCATGGATCATCAGTAAATAAGCCTATTATCCCTACGTCATCCTTATGAGTCTTCCTCCTTTTACACTAGGTTTCTTTAGGTGACTGCATAAGAGAAATATGCACATGCAGAAATGTTAGCAAGCTGTAGCAGACACTTCTGCCTCAACCTACCTGATCTCTGTACAAATAGGGTGGGTAGGTACCCTGCCCATTGCCAGTGGCACACATGATCCATAAACTACAGCATCTCAGCTATGAAAGACTACTGAGCAGCAAAATCCCTAAGCACAGACCTTAACACCTCTGGGGGCAAGACTCAATTAGGGGAAAAGGGGGCTATTGGAAAAATATTCCAGCTTCCCCAACCTCTTGCAATACAAGGCTGGGACAAGTTCTACTTGATTCCTCTCCTCTAGCGTTCCCAGCGAGATTGTGTCCCAGTTGTCCACAGTAGTAATCAGTTAATTAATACACTCATTGGCTTTTCTCCTTCCCCATCTCACTTGCCCTATTGCCCTTCTTGTGCTTCCTGGGGTCAACCCTCTGCATCCATATCCTTGTCTCAGGCTCTGTTTTTTGGAGAACCCAAACCAAGACATAGGCATTAGAGAAGTGTTACTAATTGGACACAGAATTTGGTGGCATGCAACACATTTTCAATTAATTAATACACTGTTAACCCTTTTAAGCTGTTTTTGTATAACTTTCTGCGATACCTTCTAAATAGCTCTTTATATGAACCTACAAACTTTAGGTAGAGAGATGAGGATATTGCATAATTAGTGTACGATGTGGGTTTTTCTAAATGGGAGAATCTCTACAAAGTCTTTTTTTTCTTTGTTTTGTTTTTAATAGAGACTATGGGACACTCCCCTTTCTATTTTGCAAAATTGTAATTCCTCATTAAGAATCTCAGTATATAGTCTATTTTAAGTAATTTGTCTGAGTGTGAAGGGTTAAGACAAAAATCTTTACCAGATTTTCTATTAGGTGATTTTTCATTGGGAAACTGACTGATTCGGCCACAAAGATAGTTTCCTACTGTATTAGTCAGGATAATTTTGGCCGTGAATTACAGAAACACTCATCTCAAGTTATAGAGTGACCACAGTCTTCATTTTTCCTGGGTCTGCTGTGGTTTTAGGATGGAAAATTCTGCTTCCTGGGAAACACTTTAGTCCTAGACAAACCAGTCACCCTATGAAAGTCCCACTCATTTCTGTATTCATCACATAACCACTTCTCTGACTTATCTTGGGTAGTAGGCCCAACTTCCTCCCTAGAGGATTCAGGTCTTATAATTACCCATCCCCACTAAAACCACACGATTGAAATCCAGGGGAAGAAAAACTCTCCAATAGAGAGGGAGAGCGCTAAATTTTCCAGAAGAGTTTGGGAGGGGGGATGTGATGGGGAGCCTTGGATAGACAAATGAATATACACATATGTGTGCATGTGTCATGGATTGAATTGTGTCCCCAAAAAATATCTGTCAACTTGGATGAGTCATTATTCCCAGTATTGTATGATTGTGTACCATTTTGTAATCTGATGTGATTTCCTTATGTGTTGTAAACTCTATCACAATAATGTAATAAGATGGATTAGCGGCAGTTATACTGATGAGATCTAAAGATTAGATAGTGTCTTAAGCCAATCTCTTTTGAGATATAAAAGAAAGAAGCGAGCAGAGACACATGGGAACCTCATACCACCAAGAAAGCAGCGCCAGGAGCAGAGCTCATCCTTTGGACCTGAGGTTCCTGCTCAGAGAAGCTCCCACACCAAGAGAAGATTGATGAAATGGACCTTCCTCCAGAGCTGACAGAGAAAGCATTCCCCTGGAGCTGATGCCCTCAGTTTGGACTTGTATCCTATTGGACTGTGAGAGAATAAACTTCTCTTCGTTAAAGCCATCCACTTGTGGTATTTCTGTTACAGCGGCACTAGATGACTAAGACAGTGTGTGTATATGTATACCCCGGTGGCAACGTAGTTAAGTGTTACATCTGCTAACCAAAAGCTTGACAATTCAAAGCCACCAGGCTCTCCTTGGAAACTCTATGGGGGCAGTTCTACTCTGTCCTACAGGGTCGCTATAAGTCGGAATTGACTTGACAGCAACAGGTTTGGTTTCTTTTTTTAAAATATGTATATGTATATATACATATATATGCAGGTAGTCCCCAGCTTACAACGGGGTTCTATTCCAATGACTCCATTGTAAGTCGGTTCTGATGTAAATCGAATACATCATTTTTTTTCATTATTCTTGCATTTTATATCAGTATCCTTATAAATCTGATCTTTATTTGTCTAAGGGTTGGAAACTTTACATATAAACTTATAGGTATATTTTAGCACGTACATAAAAATAGACAAATCATAAAAATTTACTCTGACAATGAAGAAGAGTTGGATTGCATTGGCACTTTGTCAGTTGCAGTAATAACTCCACTTGTGGAAGGTTCTGGATCATCTGGATTATCCCTGGGAATAGGGATGGAATTTCTAGTAAGAAAATTAGGGAGAGTTGCCTGTCTGGTCCTTTTCTTTTTTTAATTCATATATTTTGTGGTAACGTCTCACTGCTTCCCAAATCTGCCTGTCGACTTTAGGAAAGCGATCGGTATTTGGGTCCATATTTTCAAGCAACTGAACCACCTGATTTAGTTTTAGAAACAACCTCAGCTAATTCTTACACTGTAAAAATTTTTCTGACATCTTCCCTCCTTCCTCTTCCTCATTATTTCTTTCTTCTTAAGCATTTCTTTCCTCTTCAAAATCCATAAGGTCCTGATCTGTCAATTCTTCTTCTTTGTGATCTCTGAGCTGTTCCACATCGGTAATATTAAGTTCTAAATTCAGCATTCTTGCCAGATGGACGATTTTTCCACAGATCTCTTCAATCATATTATCCTGATCAAATGCTTGGGGCGTGTTCACGTAGCTCAGCATTTTTTTCCATATCTCCTGTATGCATTTTCCCATAACTTCCTCCCAGGAAGATACAATGTACAAACACAGAGAAAAATATTATAACTCTTTCTGAAGTTGTGTAATGTTACAGTACCTCCATCTGTTGCAGCTATTACCTGAATAAATATAGTCGGAAGGTAGTATGCCTTGAAGGTGGTGATTGCACCTTGATCGGTAGGTTGAATCAGCGCTGTCATATTGGGAGGTGTCTTAGTTATCTAGTGCTGCTGTAATTACATGTCCCAAATCATTTTTTTTTAACTTACTAATTTTCAAATATAAATTTTTATGTTAACATCCAAATTCGAATATAAATTTTATTTTACAAATATACTTGTCTTATAAATTTTATTTGTTTTCAATTATTCAAATGTATTTGCTATGGTAGAACCAAACTTAAAAAGTGAATAATTTAATATCTAGGTAAAATGAAATGGCAACAACTAAGTGAAGTGCAAAAAAGAAAAAAAAAAACTAAAAGCTCACAGAAGATAGAGGAAAAAGATTTGTGAATCCCTAAAGAAAATTCCAAAATTAACTTCCTTTTTAAAACACAATGAATTAGACGAGACTTCTTCCATTGACGGCTCAAGTTTAATGGGTGCAAATCCTTGTTCTAGTAGTACTAGTGAAGAAATTACTAATAGCAAAATGAATATAACAGAATTTTGAACAAAGTTGCATCCATTCCTTGCTGTAGTAAAATAATAATAATAATAATGGTATAGAAAGTGAAACTGTTTTAGAATCTGAAATTGTTGTATCTACAGACTCCATAGATAGCAGAAATACAGATCCCGCTTTGTGAATAATTTTTCGTCATCCAGGCCTTGGATTTACTCCTGTAGTAGACCAGCAGCTTATTTTTGTCAGTGTTTTTGAATGCTTGGGAGTTTTTAGAACAGTAAACAAGAAAAGATTGTAATTTAAATCTAGCAGCATTTCCTCCAAGCAGCAGGGCGATTCTGTCTTCAAATGTCTTGAAACCAAGCATCCACTTAGCCTCTTTGTGAATATAGGTCAGTTCTGGCATCTTCTTCCAAAACAAGCCTGTATTCGTCCACGTTGAAAATCTGCTCTGGTAGACATTCTTTATCTTGTATTATCTTGTCCAGCTCATCATGGAATTTTTCAGCAACTTCAACATTGGTGTTTTCTGCTTCTCTAGTTATCTGCAGGTTACATAAGCCAAATCTGCATCTGAAGCTATGAAACCAGCCCTTGCTGTCAGGGTTGGATTAAGGCCATGTGAGGGCCCTAAATACTGATAATTTGTGTTGTCTCTCCTCTGCTTACTCATGCATTCCAACAGGATATGTGAGTTAAATATATACGTGTGTGTGTGTGTGTGTGTGTGTTAGCTATCCGTGATGTAACTTCTTTTTAAATGCCGCTAGAATATTAGCAACTGAACGCAAAAGTGGTGTATGCCATTTAGCAGAATGAGATGAACTGGATTATAACATTTTTAGTGAAGGTAGGGTACAAAGATTTTTACTATATGCCACATTTTTGACAAAACGAATATTCCACATATTCTACAACAAAGATAATGAGTCAGTGAACTTAGCTGTTTCAACAATCAATGCAAAATTCTATCGATCTCCCACAACAAATTGATTTTCACTAATTTTGCTTTAAAGGGTTCGTATTTCAATTTTAATGCTTGTTTCATAAGTGCTATAATTATAAATGACAAATGAAAATATGTCATAAAAGAAAATTTAATGATCAGAAAATAAATATTACAACAAATTACTATATTTTATTTCTAGATAGAGCTTTCATCTCTAACATGTTATAATTAAAACCATTTCTTTCTATTCTTTGTTCTTACAAATTCTTCAATGATTTCATCACAATTAAGTTGCCAAACAATATCTACTTCCATACATAGTAAGGATAATGAATCAAGTTCTTCTTGAATCATTATTGTTCCCTGAGGGTTTTTGAGTCTCTTTAGAGATGAAAATGTGTGTTCTGTTGCACAGTTTGTGATCATTAAAATTAGGAATATGCGTAAAGCAATGTCAACATTTGGAAATACACATTGTATTTTATCTTCTATTATTCATGCCTACATAACTAAAATTTGTCTGTCTTGAATGTGTAAACTTCTCAAGTAAGAATGAAATTGTTGCCCTTCTCCGGGAAGATTTATATTTAAGTCTTCAGCGTAATCTGCATTAATTTCTTGGATGCCTGCATGCACTCTGCATCACGTATATCCACACCGTTTAAGAAGGAAAAATCTGTTTGAAAGAACTTCATATGCTTTCGCCCTTCTTTTCATGCAAGATTCTAGTGTGTCAGTGATGGTGTAGGATGTGGTTATGCAAAATTGATCTCTGGTACTGAATACTTTTGGAGCACTTCTGTCATTTACTTGTTTCTTTCTAATGCTTCTGCGATGGTGAATTGCTTGATAATAGGTATTTGGCAATATTTGTTTTATTTTCAAACTTTCAAAATCTTCTCTTGAAGTATGTAAGTACCCTCTTACTGACTGGTAGAGATCTGTGCACATATTTAAATTTACTTCTGAATCTTAGAGAGCTTGACTCGTCTGATGAAAATGTAGCAATATATTATTCCACATAACCAACATCAATAAATACTCAGTGTTTGTATTTTGTTGACGATATTTTCAGCTTCTCTTTTGCTATCTCCTTTTTGTGTCTGGACTTCAGCAATACTTTCTAAGGCATCTAGAATCTGAGCGTGCGATTCCAGGATTGCACTCATTGCTACAGCATGCCTTTCCCAATGTGTATTAGAAAGACATTTTAATACTCAATCATTGCCTAAATATGTTTTAAGAACTGCCCATCAGTGAGTAGAGGCAGCAAAAAATGTATAGAGTAACTGAACAGTAGGAAAAAAATCAGCTTTCTGAACAACAATCTACTTCACTATGTCCTACAAGATTAAATGAATACAAAGAGCAAGGGATGAAAATGGCATATTTTTTATGTTCTAAAATTTTCTATTGCATGCCTATCTAACACCTGATATATTGGCAGCATTGTCGTAGGACTGTCCTCTACACTTAGAAAAATAAATTTTGCAAACTTCACATAAATTGTGAAACACTTCATTTGCAATTTCCTCACCAGTATGACTTTTTAAACTAGTAAATGTGATAAATAGCTCAACAGGTTCCATCTGTTGGAGACACATATCTTAAAATGATACTTAGCTTATCTGCGTAGGAAAGATCAGGACTGGAATCTACAGACAAACTGAAATATTGAGCTATACTTAATTCATGAAAATAGTTGATTGAACTTTATTACTTACTAAGTTTATTAATTCTTCACACATTTTTGAGACACATACAATAGATTGCGCTTTCCTGTGTTAGCATATTTTTTACTGTGCTTGATGTGAAAGATTACAGTTCAAGTTAGTTTCTCATACAAAAATTTATACACATATTGTTATGTGACCCTAGTTACTCTCCCTATAATGTGACAGCACACTCCTCCTTTCCATATCAGATTTCCTGTGTCCATTCAACCAGCTCCTGTCCCCTTTTGCCTTCTCATCTCGCCTCTGGACAGGAGCTGCCCATTTAGTCTCATGAATCTACTTGAGCTAAGAAGCACTCTCTTCACGAGTATCATTTTATGTCTTACAGTTTAGTCTAATCTATGTCTGAGGAGTAGGCTTCGGGAATGGTTTCAATTCTGGGCTAACAGAGAGTCCAGGGCCATGTCTTCCGGGGTCCCTCCCATCTCAGTCAGACCACTAAGTCTGATCCTTTTACTAGAGTTTGAGTTCTCCACCCCACTTTTCTCCTGCTCCATCCGGGACTCTCTGTTGTGTTCCCTGTCAGGGCAGTCATTGGTGGTAGCCGGGCACCATCTAGTTCTTCCAGTCTCAGGCTGATGCAGTCTCTGATTTATGTGGTCCTTTGGTCTCTTGGGCTAATATTTTCCTTGTGTCTTTGGTGTTTTTCATTCTCCTTTGCTCCAGGTGGGTTGGGACCAATTGATGCATCTTAGATGGCCACTCGCTAGCTTTTAAGATCCCAGATGCCACTCAGCAAAATGGGATGCAGAACATTTTTTAATAAACTTTGTTATGCCAGTTGACCTAGATGTCCGCTGAAACCATGGTCCCCAGGTCCGTGCCCTTGCTACTCTGTCCCTCAAAGTGTTTGGTTGTATTCAGGAAACTTCTTAGCTTTTGGTTTAGTCCAGTTGTGCTGACTTCCCCTGTACTGTGAATACCCCTCTCCCTACCTCCCCACCCTCATAACCATCAAAGGATATTTTCTTCTGTGTTTAAAGCTTTACTTGAGTTTTTATAACAGTAGTCTAATACAATATTTGTCCTTTTGCCACTGACTAATTTCACTGACATAATGTCTTTCAGATTCATCCATGTTATGAGATGTTTCACGGATTCATCCTCATTTTTTATTGTTGTGCAGTATTCCATTGTGTGACTATACCATAATTTATCCATTCGTCTGTTGATGGGCACGTAGGTTGTTTCCATCTTTTTGCTATCGTGAACAGTGCTGCAATGAACATGGATGTGCATATATCTATTTGTGTGATGGCTCTTATTTCTCTAGGATATATTCCAAGGAGTGAGATTGCTGGATCGTATGATACTTCTATTTCTAGCTTTTTAAGGAAGCCCCACATTGATTTTGAAAGTGATTTTACCATTTTACATTCCCTCCAGCAGTGTATAAGAGTTCCACCCTCTCCACAACCTGTCCAATATTTATTATTTTGTGTTTTCTGGATTAATGCTAGCCTTGTTGGAGTGAGATGGTATCTTATTATAGTTTTGATTTGCATTTCTCTAAGGGCTAATGATCGTGAGCATTTCCTCAGGTATCTGCTAGCCGCTCGAATATCGTCTTTGGCAAAGTGCCTGTTCCTATCCTTTGCCTATTTTTCAATTGGTTTGTCTTTTTGTTGTTGAGGTTTTGCAGTATCTTGTAGATTTTAGAGATTAAACTCTGATTGGATTTGTCATAGCCAAACGTTTTTTCCCAGTCTGTAGGTTGTCTTTTTACTCTTCTGGTGAAGTCTTTTGAGGAGCATAAGTGTTTGATTTTTAGGAGCTCCCAGTCATCTAGTTTCTCTTCTAGTGTTTGCACATTGTTAGTAAAGTTTTATATTCTGTTTATGCCATGTATTAGGGCTCCTAGCATTGTCCCTACTTTTTCTTCTATGATCTTCATCATTTTAGATTTTATATTTAGGTCTTTGATCCATTTTGAGTTAGTTTTTGTGCATGGCGTGAGGTGTGGGTCTTGTTTCAGTTTTTTGCAGATGGATATCCAGTTACGCCAGCACCATTTGTTAAAGAGACCGTCTTTTCCCCAGTTAACAGGCTTTGGGCTTTTGTCAAATATCAGCTGCTCATAGGTGGATGAATTTATGTCTGGATTTTCAATTCTGTTCCATTGGTCTGTGTTGTACCAGTGCCAGGCCATTTTGACTACCATGGCGATATAATATGTTCTAAAATCAGATAGTGTGAGACCTCCCACTTTGTTCTTCTTTTTTAGTAATGCTTTACTTATCCGGGGCATTTCCATATGAAGTTGGTGATTTGTTTATTTATCTCATTAAAAAAATGCCATTGATATTTAGATCAGAATTGCATTGTATCTGTGGATCATTTTGGGTAGAACTGACAGTTTCACAAGGTTGAGTCTTCCTATCCATGAGTAAGGTATGTTTTTCCACTTATGTAGGTCTCTTGGTTTCTTACAGTAGTGTCTTGTAGTTTTCTTTGCATAGGTCTTTTACTTCTCTGGTTAGATTTATTCTTAAGTATTTTATCTTCTTGGGGGCTATTGTGAATGGTATTGATTTTGTGATTTCCTCTTCGAAGTTCTCTTTGTTGGTGTAAACAAATTCCAGTGAATTTTGTATGTTTATCTTGTATCCTGAAACTTTGCTGAAATCTTCTATTAGTTCCAGTAGTTTTCTTGTGGATTCTTTGGAGTTTTCTGTGATCGTATCATCTGCAAACAGAGATACTTTTACTTCTTCCTTACCAATTTGGATGTCCTTTATTTCTTTTTGTAGCCTAATTGCTCTGGCTAGGACCTCCACACAATGTTGAATAAAAGTGGTGATAAAAAGCATCCTTGTCTGGTTCTCGTTCTCAAGGGGAATGCTTTCAGACTCTCTCCATTTAGGATGCTGTTGGCTGTTGTCTTTGTATAAATGCCCTTAATTATGTTGAGGAATTTCTCTTCTATTTCCTATTTTGCTGAGAGTTTTTATCATGAATGGGCATTAGACTTTGTCAAATGCCTTTTCTACGTCAATTGATAAGATCGTGTGGTTCTTCTCTTTTGTTTTATTAATGTGATTGATTATATTGATTGTTTTTCTAATGTTGAACCACCCCTGCATAGCTGGTATGAATCTCACTTGGTCATGGTGAATTATTTTTTTGATGTTTTTGAATTCTATTGGGGAGAGTTTTGTTGATTTTTGCATCTATGTTCATGAGGGATACTGGTCTGTAATAATCTTTTTTTGTGGTGTCTTTACCTTGTTTTGGATCAGGATTATGCTGGCTTCATAGAAAGAGTTTGGGAGTATTCCATCCTTTTCTATACTCTGAAATATCTTTAGTGGTAGTGGTGTTAACTCTTCTCTGAAAGTTTGGTAGAATTCTCCGGTGAAACTGTCTGGGCCAGGGCTTTTTTTTGTTTGGAGTTTTTAAATTACCTTTGTTATAGGTTTATTTAGTTGTTCTACCTCTGTGTTAATTTAGGTAGATAGTATGTTTCTAGAAATTTGTTCATTTCCTCTAGGTTTTCAAATTTGTTAGAGTACAATTTTTCACAGTATTCTGTTATGATTCTTTTAATTTCAGTTGGGTCTGTTGTGATATCATCCATCTCATTTCTTATTTGGATTATTTGCTTCCTCTCCTGTTTTTCTTTTGTCAGTTTGGCCAATGGTTTATCGATTTTGTTGATCTTTTCAAGGAACCAGCTTTTGGCATTGTTAACTCTTTCTATTGTTTTTCTGTTCTCTATTTCATTTAATTTTGCTCTAATTTTAAGTATTTCCTTTCTTCTGGTTCCTGAGGGCTTCTTTTGCTGCTCTGTTTCTACTTGTTCGAGTTGTAGAGTTAATGTTTTGATTTTGGCCTTTTCTTCTTTTACTTTGTGTGCATTTATTGCTATGAATTGACCTCTGGCATTGCTTTTGCTGTGTCCCAAAGGTTCTGTAGGATGTGTTTTCATTCTCATTTGAGTCTGTGAATTTCTTATTCCATCCTTAATTTCTTCTATAACACAGTACTTTTTGAGCAAGGTGTTGTTCAGTTACCATATGTTTGATTTTTTTCCCTTGCTTTTTCTGTTATTGATTTCTACTTTTATGACTTTATGGTCAGAAAAGATGCTTTGTAATATTTTGATGCTTTGGATTCTATTAAGGCTTGCTTTATGGCCTAATACATGGTCTATTCTGGAGAATATTCCATGTGCTTTGGGAAAAAAGTATACTTGGCTGCTGTTGGATGAAGTGTTCAGTATATGTCCATGAGATTAAGCTGGTTGATTGCGGCATTTAGATCTTCCGTGTCTTTACTGAGCTTCTTTCTGGATGTTCTGTCCTTCACTGTAAGTGGTATGTTGAAGTCTCCTACTATTATTATGGAACTGTCTCTCTCTCTTTTCAATGTTATTAGAGTTTGTTTTATGAATTTTGGAGCCCTGTCATTGGGTGCCTAAGTATTTATTATGATTATGTCCTCCTGGTGTATTGGTCCTTTAATCATTATATAGTGTCCTTCCTTATCCTTTGTGGTGGATTTTACTTTAAAGTCTATTTTGTTAGAGATTAATATTGCCACTCCTGCTCTTTTTTGGGTGTTGTTTGCTTGATATTTTTTTTTTTTCAGTCCTTTGAGTTTTAGTTTGTTTGTGTCTTTAAGTCTAAGATGTGTCTCTTGTAGGCAGCAGATAGACGGATCATGTTTTTTTATCCATTCTGCCCCTGTCTCTTTATTGGTACATTTAGTCCATTTATATTCAGTGTAATTATTGATAGGTATGAGTTTAGTGCTGTCATTTTGATGTCTTTTTTTATGTTGTTAACAGTTTCTTTGTTCCACTTATTTTTTGGTGCTGAATCATTCTTCATTATGTATTTTCTTTTCATCTTTTTCATTGTTGTTGATTTTGTAGTTGCTGAGTCTTTACGTTTTTCTAGTTTTTTATTTTGAATTGTAAGATTGTTAGTTTCCTTTGTGGTTATCTTAATATTTACCCCTATTTTTCTAAATTTAAACCAATCTTTTATTTCTTTATTTTGCCTTGACTTCTCTTCCATATGAAAGATACATGACCACATTTTTTTAGTCCCTCCCTTTTGTTTTAATGTTGTCATCTTTTACATATTCAGGTCTCTGTTTCCCTATTTACAATGTTTTAGCTTTGATTTATTTTTGTGACTTCAGTATCTGGGTTAATATCTGGTTATTCTGTCCCGTGTTCTTGTCTTGGGTTATTATCTGATGTTATTGATTTTCTAATGGCAGGACTCCCTTTAGTATTTCTTGTAATTTTGGTTTGGTTTTTGCAAATTCCCTAAACTTCTGTTTATCTGGAAATACCCTAATTTTGCCATCATATTTGAGGGACAGTTTTGCTGGATATATAATTCTTGGCTGGTAATTTTTTTCCTTCAAGGCTTTATATATGTCATCCCAGTGCCTTCTTGCTTGCATGGTTTCTACTGAGTAGTTAAAGCTTAGTCTTATTGACTCTGCTTTGTAAATGACTTTTTGTTTATCCCTAGCAGCTCTTAAATGTCTCCCTTTATCTTTGTTGTGTTACCATATTTTGAGATGTGATCTGCTAAAAATGGATCAAACTGAGCAATGAGTTCAAGTAAACCCCCCAAACTTCCATTTTATTGAGATCCAAACACTTCATTTCTTCCTCAAAAAGACAGTCCACGTTCAGTGATTGTTATAATGACAGCAAAAGCACGTTGCAAAATGGTTTTCCAATACTGACTTTCTTCATTAATTTGTGTTTACAGTTCATGAGTTAAGCCAAAACCACATCTTTTGTTTAAATATGACAACATACTGTCTTTGTGAATTGAACTATTTTCATGTTTATCAGTCATATTCAAGTTACACCAGTTGCTAAATCCATCTGTAGCAAGTCAAGAATAATATGATTTAGGACTGAATAGTTTGCAAACAAAACAAAATACGGAACTGAATAATGGAGACTACAGTAGCCACTCCCTTTTATAATTTTCACCCTTAGCTTTGCACCCTAGAAATATATTCTGGCTACAGAACCTTATTTGTTTACCATCCAGAAATTTCAACATGAATTTTCAAATGGTCCACTGTGATGTTGACAATGACTTGGCCCTCTTTCAATCTAATAATTTACATTATTAGAAGAAAAATTATTCCACAAAGCATGATCTGTACTTCTGCTATCTGTGGGGTCTGCAGATGCAACAATTTCAGATTCTAAAATAGTTTCACTTTCTATATCATTATTAATTTTTTTTTTTTACAACAGCAAGGAATGGATACAGAATTTGAAACAAATTCTGTTATATTCATATTGCTATTAGTAAAAACATCACTAGCAGTACTAGTACAACGACTTATACCCATTAAACTCGAGTGTTCAATGGAAGAAGTCTCTTTTGATTCATTATGTTTAAAAAAGGAAGTTAATTCTGGAATTGTCTTTAGGGATTTACAAAGCCTTTTCTTTTTTATCTTCTGTGAGCTTTTGTTTTGCACTTCACTTAGCTGTTGACATTTCATTTTACCTGGATATTAAACTATTCACTTTTTAAATTTGGTTCTACCTCAGTAAATAAATTTGAATAACTGAAAATCAATAAAATTTATAAAATAAAATTTACATTTGAATTTGGACATTAACACAAAAATTTATTTTTGAAAATTAGGAAGTAAAAAAAGTCATGTGGAACATATAATTTTGTTCTTCAGGTTTGAGATAGTCAAAAGAAATAGTACTTATAAGGCAGTTGGAAATAATTTCATTCATTTGTAGTACAGTGTTTGTTGGTGGGCCCTTTGCAGATCTCCATGAGTACTTTTCATCTTGAAATAATACTTAAAAACTTGTGCATCCACTTTCTGTCCTTCAGTGCTGCATTTTCACAGTTCATTGGACTACTACCAATACCCATTGGGGTGAGAGCAATCACAAAGAGACGATACAAATACAAGGGTATGCTCAATCTGAAGACATATTTTGGTGCAGCATAGGACCAAATATGTAATAAGTCATGTAATTATAGTGCTGGTGGTGTATTCCTATGTAGTCTACGACAGAGAACTGAATGCGAGTTTATATACAATCTGTCCAAAAGGAAAAGTAAAATGTTATTGTATACAAAATTTATGAAATGCACATTTTATTCCCTTGTGGAATTGTTCAACTCCTGTATTTGGAGATAAGTATATAGTTGATGTAACAATAGCACAACTTCTTGACAAGCAAGTTTGTTTTGCAAGTTATAACAATATCAATCAATTTCTTAAAAGAAAGTCTATCTGAAGAGAAATGGAAAATAAAATGCATTTATATAATTGTTATTATCTAAATATTCATTTAATTTATTTTCTCAGGGAATTGTTCAATTTCCATACATGAAGATATGTAAATATTCTGATAAAATAGAAATATAATGTTCTGATAACGCCCTTTGTTGCTTTCTTGGAAGATGAATTTAGAAACACACTCATTGTTGCAAAATAGAAAGATATTTTGCATGATAAATATTGAAATTTTGTGTCCTCTTAATGTGCCTACGACCTCGTTTATTAGCATATATGGAGGAATATCAAGCATTGTGTCCTTTGCTGTGGTTAAGAGCTTGACTAATAACCAAAAGGTCAGCAGTTCAAATCCACCAGCTGCTCCTTGGAAATGCTATGGGGCAGTTCTACTCTGTCCTATAGGGTCACTGTGATGGCTAAGATTGTGTACCAACTTGGCTGGGCCATGATTCTCCGTGTTTTAATGTAATCACCCCCATGATTGAATATACTGTGAGTAGCGAATCAGATGAAAGGGAGTCTCCTTGGGGGTGTGGCCCGAATTTGTATATAAGCAGACGTTCTGGCTTTTTGCTCTCCCTGGATCCTGCGGCTGCTTCCTGTCGTCTCATCTCCCGTTCTTGGGACTTGAGCTGACAGCTTATCTGCCGAACCTGGGATTCGTCGATCTGCACAGCCGGTGAGTGGGAGCTCTGCTCTCCAAACTTCTGATCTTGGGCTTGCCAGCTTCTGCAGCTGTGTGACTTGGGAGGGGCCTCTACCCTGATCCACGGACTTGGGACGTTCTAGCCTCTACAGTCACATGAGCTGTTTCCTTTATATAATCTCTCTCTATATATTTATACACTTTACTGGTTTTGCTTCTCTAGAGAACCCAGCCTAAGACAGTCACTATGCAACAGACAATAAAAAATGAAACTCACTTGACACATAAATTAAAACTTTGTTGTTGTTGTTGTTAGCTGCCCTTGAGTTTGTTCCGACTCATAGCGACCCTATATACAACAGAACAGTGCATGGTTCTGCACCATCCACCATCCTCACAGTCATTGTTACTCCTGAGCCCATTGTTGCAACCACTGTGTCAATTCATCTCATTGAGAATCTTCCTCTTTTTCAATGACACTCTACTTTGCTAAGTATGATGTCCTTCTCCAGAGAGTGATCCCTTCTGATAACATGTCCAAAGCATGTAAGATGAAGTCTCACCACGCTTGCTTCTAAGGAGCATTCTAGCTGTACTTCTTCCAATACAAATTTGTTCATTCTTTTGACAGTCCGCGGTATATTCAATATTCTTTGCCAACACCATAATAAAAAAGCAACAATTGTTCTTCAGTCTTCCTTATTCCTTGTCCAGTTTTCACATGGATATGAGGCAATTGAAACACCATGGCTTGGGTCGGCGCACCTTAGTCCTTAAAGTGACATCTTTGCTTTTGAACAACCTTAAAGAGGTCTTTTCCAGCAGACTTTGTCTGATTTCTTGACTGCTGCTTCAATGCACTTTCATTGTGAATACAAGTAAAATGAAATCCTTGACAACTTCAATCTGTTTTCCGTTTATCATAATATTGTTTATTGGTCCAGGTGTGAGGATTTTTGTTTTCTTTATGTTGAGGTGTAATTCCTACTGAAGGATGTGGTCTTTGATCTTTATCAGTAAGTGCATCAAATCCTCTTCACTTTCAGCAAGTATGGTTGTGTCATCTACATATCACAGATTGTTAATGAGTCTTCCTCCAATCCTAATATTCCTTTCTTCTTCAGATAGTCCAGCTTCTCAGATTGTTTGCTTAGCACATAGATTGAATAAATATGATGAAAGGATACAACCCTGACGCACACATTTCCTGACTTTAAACCACACAGTATCCCCTTGTTATGTTCAAATGACTGCCTCTTGATCTATGTACAGGTTCCTCATGAGCACAATTAAGTGTTCTGGAATTCCCATTCTTCCCAATGTTAACCATAATTTGTTATGATCCACATATGGTCCAAATGTCTTTGCATAATCAATTCTGGTATTCTTTGCTTTCAGCCAGGATCCATCTGATATCAGCAGTGATATCCCTGGTTCCACGTATTGTTCTGAATCTGGCTTGAATTTCTGGCAGTTCCCTGTCAAGGTACTGCTGCAGCTGCTTTTGAATGATCTTCAGCAAAATTTTATTTGCATGTGATATTAATGATGTTGTACGATAATTTCCACATTCAGTTGGATCACCTTTCTTTGGAATAGGCATAAATATGGATCTCTTCCAGTCAGTTGACCAAGTAGCTGTCTTCCAAATTTGTTGGCATAGATGAGTGAGCACTTCCAGCACTGCATCCATTTGTTGAAACATCTCAACTGGTGTTCTGTCAATTCCTGGAGCCTTCTTTTTCGCCAATGCCTTCAATGCAGCTTGGACCTCTTTCTTTAGTACTATCAGTTCCTGATCAAATGCTACCTCCTGAAATGATTGAACATCGATCAATTCTTTTTGGTATAGTGACTCTGTGTATTCCTTCCGTCTTCTTTTGATGCTTCCTGGGTCGTTTAATATTTTCCCCATAGAATCCTTCAATTTTGCAACTCGAGGCTTTTCTTGTTAGAGAAATATTAATATTTCCAGGTTTTTTTTTATATTTGCTATGTATTATATTATTACTCATGTTAGTATTCTATTAAATGTATGCTAGAATGCATCCATATGTATGCCTAACATACTTTAAAGTTAAATTTATAAATATTATTGTTTATAAAACTTAGCATCATTGCAACGGTCAACTTATTCAAGTTGCCTTGCTTTTGCACATCATCTGAGACTGGAGTTCCCGTTGGCTGTTTACCAAGACTTGATTAAGAGCATACTTTTGTGCTTGTATCATGGCAAAGAGCATTGCTGGCCCTGCTGGCTGGAGTTGCTGGATTAGCAGACATGGATGTACAAGATGGTTCTTTCAAAATGGATCAGAGACCTGTTATATGTTAATATAATCCATCCTTCCCCAGTAACCACTCATGTTGGATACAGCTGCATATTGGGTGAATGTAGCAAGAGTTAGACTTGATAGACCACCCCCCACTTCTTGTTTATTAGAAACAAACAGCATACTCCCAAGAGACCTGCCAAGATAAGGAGTTTCAATTACATGGGAGGTGACTGTAGGAGACAGATGCCAGTGAAGGTGTTGAAGTGGTAGGGGCCTCATAGCTTAAACAACCTTGTGTGTGAATGCCCCTGTGACCCTGCATAAACTTTATATCCAGCCAGCATATTCTCACACACTGGAGCTGGTATCAATTTAATTTAGTGCCTTGCCAGTTCCCTTCCACTGCAGTGCTTGCTTTTCCTTGTGTTCTGTCTCCTTGGCATCTGTGGGTCTTTGCTTTGGACAGTTGGTGCCCCTGTTTTGTTGATGCCCTAAGCACGTGCTTACCCTGTGTATTGGGTGATCTGTCCCTACTTGCTGCCATTAAAGTACTCACAGTAGTCTTCTCCTTGCTGTTCCTTCAGATTTTCAAAAAAGCTGTGTGCTTACATTTGAGTTGTCAGTAAACACACAGAAATTTTCTTCTGGATTTGGTTTTCTATCAACAGCTTTTCCATCTTGTGAATTGACCCTTCCCTGTTCTTTGTTAAAATAGATGATTTTATGCCAATTGCTCCTTTAACTGCCTTTAAAATCCTATTCTTATCCCTAATGATTGTAAAAACAGTCGAATGAGATAGTCCTTCCCCTGTGCTATTTTGCTGACTTTCTTTCCATTGTCATAGGTCTAATTATCTTCATCTTTATATCCATGTCTAGAGCCTTTTTCACCTTCTTTTTTGAATTAGAACTTTCAGTGGCATGACTTCTTTTGCTAGACATGTTGTTGGGGTATAAGCAGTGCAAGTGTTACAGTTAGAGAAACTTAAATAATTCTGCTTCAATTTGTAGGCCTAGTCTACAATGAAGTTGGCATTAGTGTTGTAACAATGAAGTTGGAGTCATTATGGCTGTCAGGCACATGCACATTTCAGTTGTCCTATGTCATTAAACACTGCCCAACTTTCTGTTCATTATGATTCCCAGCACCAACACTGACTTTATTGTAGTCCAGGCCATAGCCTGCTATAAGTCGGGGAATACTTGTATATGTATATTATATATTATATAAATATGTATACAGTCATGTGCCACATAAAGTCTTTTTAGGCAACATCTGACCACATATACGTCCATGGTTTGGGATGCACACTCTGGAGGATGTCCACAGCCCGATTTGGCAGCAAGCCCACCTCACCATCCCCCACCCACGGGAACAGGAGCTCCTGCTGCTGGGAGAAGTGCACATCTGATCCTGCTCCCAGGCGCCTAAGGTTGGCAGGCATTTCAGGGCCTGACTGGGGCGGGGGCGCCTGGTTGCCGAGACTGCTCTTCTGCTGCCCCAGTCCATGCCTGGAGCTTCCCTTCAGTGATCTTCACAGGCTGCAGGGCCACATACTGGGCAGCAGCCCCGGAGCCTATGAGCTCGGGAGCCCCTCGCCCCCTGGACTCAGGTATTCTCACAATGTCCAAATCACATAACGTCTTATTTCACAGAACTTATCATGGATGTTAAGCGACGCATGACTGTCTACATATACACTTTACTCTGTAAGGAATCTTTTCTCTCACTCTTTAGGTCTCATTATTAATATTAATTTTTTTGCTCCTCTTTTTCTTTTACCTCCTGGATAGGTGTTACTTCCACATTTCATACTCCAGCACCAGCCCCCTCATTTTTCTCAGCAACCCAAGGGACTCACACTTCCCTCCACCATCTGTGCCACCAGATCTAAATGAAAATATGCTCCAAGAAACATGTTATTCTGAGAAAGGAATGTATAGATGCATTAAAAATTCAGTATAAAAATACGTTACAGAAACTTAAAATGCATCTCCTCTTTCCTGTTTGCTCATTGTTTTGATTAATTGGTTTTCTCTAAAAATTTTAAACGCCCTTCTTTTGATTCATGTAAAACTCGCTGTTTTGAGTATCTGTGGCCATGAAGAAGGCATTTTGAAGACTCATTTAGACCTGGTTTCGAAACTAAAGTACCCCAGGTTTAAAATCCCACCAGAAATATGTTTAACTAGAAAGTTTCTGACTGGCCAACTATTGAATCATGAGTTTTTAATTCCTATGTTTAAGGAGAAAATGGTAAAGGCATATAAAAACTCTAAAGGTGTTATGGATTGAATTGTGTCCTCCCAAAATGTGTGTCAACTTGTCTTGTGTGATTGTCCACCATTTTGTCTTCTGATGTGATTTTCCTATGTGTTGTAAATCCTACCTCTATGATGTTAATGTGGCAGGATTAGAGACAGTTATGTTAATGAGGCAGTACTCAATCTACAAGATTAGGTTGTATTTTGAGACAATATCTTTTGAGATATAAAGGAGAGAAGTGAGCAGAGAAACAGGGGGACCTCATACCACCAAGAAACAAGAGCCAGGAGAAAGCGTGTCCTTTCGACCCGGGGTCCCTGAGCAGAGAAACTCCTAGACCAGGGTAAGATTGATGACAAGGACCTTTCCCCAGAGCCAACAGAGAGAGAAAGCCTTCTCCTGGAGCTGGCGCCCTGAATTCGGGCTTCTAGCCTCCTAGACCGTGAGAGAATAAATTTCTGTTTTGTAAAGCCATCCTGTGATGCATTGGATAACTTTTATGTGGACTTTCTCACCATGCTCTTATAACTCCTACCCAAGTGATTGGGTGGGACTGTGTAAATAGGGTAATTAAAGCCCACCAAGGGGATTGGTCAGCTTTGCCATCTTGCTGGGCTTGAAATGAGCCATCCCAAAGGTGGGAAATTGAGGATCCCACTACCCCAAGGAAGAACAGACAGAAGCGGAGAGTGTGTCCTTTGCACCTGGGATCCCTTCACTGAGAAGCTCATGGAACCAGGAGACTGAGAGAGAGAGAGCTGTAACCCCGAAGAGAAGAAGTAGCAGGAGAGACCCGCAGGAGACCGAGCAGTGGGGCTTCTCTGCCCAAGGATCGAGAAAGATGAGTGCCTGGAGTGCCTCTGGGGACTTGTTGGCAGGGGTTAAACGAGCTTTGTAACACCTGCCTGAGCGAAGCAGAGGCTTAGGGCCAGAGAGAGGTGTGCCTGCAAGCACAGCTGAAAAGAGGCTGTCCTGATGGAAGAACTGTATCCTGAGTGTTCCTGAGCCTCAATTGTAGCCTGTTACTTCCCTAATAAACCCCATAATCGTGAGTATGGTCTTTAAGTTCTGTGTGGCCATTGCAATGAATTATCAAACCCGGCACAGAAGTAGAGAGTGCCGTGGGAGGGAGGGTTGGTGTCAGAATTGGTGAAGACGGCAGAGAGAGGAGGCACGTCTGACCTCTGCCTTGTGGGAGTCAGCTTTGGGCTGTTGATCTCGATGCTCCTTCCCCCTTGTGAAGTTAGAGGAGTTCAGACTCCACCCCTGTGCCATTTTACTTATCCAGTTGTGGTATTTCTGTGATAGCAGCACTAGATAACTAAGACAAAAGGACTGTACACAAAGATATCACCAGTTAATGAAGGAACTGGAATTGTAACTAAGGACAGCTTAAAGCAAAATGGTGTATATTGGGTAAATCTCTTTCCAAGACACTTCATCATTCTACCTCTTCCCACCTCTTTGGATACACGATGAGAACATACTGTCACCATCAAATTTCTAAAATGACCTGACAATTAACAGCTAGCATTCATCTGGAGAGAGCTTAAAGTGTGCCAGTCACTGCTCTAACACATTAATGCTCAAACAGGAGTCCCTGGGTGACACAAAGAGTCAAGCACTCAATTACTAGCCAAAAGGTTAGTGGTTTGAAACTTCCCAGGGCACCTTGGAAGACAGGCCTGGCAATCTGCTTCTGAAAGGCCAGAGCCTTGAAAACCCTGTGGAGCAGTTCTACTCCTCATGATTCCATGAACTGGAATCGACTTGACAGTGAGTAACAACAACAACAATCCTCAAACAACCCTGCGATGTAGGTGATATTTTTTTGAAGATAATTTTATCTTCATTTTCATATGAGAAAACTAAGGCACAGAAAGGTTAAACACCATCCCCAAGATCACACAGCTAGGCAATTTCAGAGCTGGGATTTGAATCGACTTTCAGAGTCATTTATTCAAGCTTTTTAGTGTATTTACTAACTATGGAGTTCGCTGGCATTAATGGTCTCAATTTCTCACACTTCCCTCTTTCCACATCCTTTGGTAATGCCTTCTTAATATTTACTCTGGGCTTGATCATTGGACTTGGTTTGGTCAATGGGACAATCACAAATCTGATGGAAGCAGAAGCTTTGAAAAGTGCCTGTACATCTATTCTTTCTGCTTTGTATCCCCTGCTAACCAACATGAGAATACAGCCAGGTGAGTATGCTGGAGAATTAAGAGACACAAAAATCAGAGACAAGTCGCCCCAGCTGAGGTCATCCTAGATCAGCGAGTTCCCAGATGACACATTAGCTAAGTGTAGATGCATGAGCAATCCTGATCAAGATCAGCCAAGTTTGTTCCAAATTGACCAAACTCTCTTAGGCAGCTCATAGACTGTAATAAATAATAAACAGTAATTGTTTAAGCCTCTAAGTTTTGGTGTTGTTTGTTATACAGAAATATTTACAACAGATGTAAAAAGAGAACAAAGATGACTACCTGTGTGGTTTTATGGGGCAGGCCGGGTAACCAATTCAATCACTTAGCCTAAAATTTAAGGCCCTTAAAGATTTGCTGCCAATGTTTCACCACTCTCCTAGATCTTATCCTAAGAGGACTCTTGAATCCTGTCTTTGTTTTTGTCTTATCTCAGGTCATTCCTCCCACATGGAACCCTCTCTCTACCATTTTAACTTAATTAAAACTCTGAGTAATCCTTTAAGGTTTAAGTGAGTTGCCACCTCTTCTATGAAGATTTCTATTTTGAATGCAGCCAAAAGTGTTCTGTTACTGCCCCTAACTAATAACATCTTTTGTGGTGACCTGTCTTCATTTGTTCATGTCTTCTCTTCCTGATATAATGAAGATGAGTACTTTAGAGCAGGGCTACATTTTATCTGTCTTTGGGTTTCCTACCATATCAGCATAAAAAAACAAAACCCATTGCCATGGAGTTGATTCCAACTCATAGAGACCCTATAGGGCAAATAGAGCTGCCCCATAGGGTTTCCAAGGCTGTAAATCTTTATGGAATCAGACTGCCACATCCTTCTCACATGGAGTGGCTTGTGGATTTGAACCACCAACCTTTTGGTTAGCAGCCGAGCGCTTAACCACTGTACCAACAGGGCCCCTTTATATCAACATAACGCCTTATAAATCAAAACCGAAACCTATTGCCATTGAGTTGATTCTGACTCATAGCTACCCTATAGTGATTAAAAAAAATAAAAAAACTTGATGAGTCTGATCAATGATTCTATATATTAGTCATGTTAGGATAATTGTTGTAGCACATGACCCCCAAATTTCAGTCATTGACCAAAATAAATGTTTTTTCTTGCTTGTGTTATAGTTCAATGTTGGGTGATTGGTTGAGCTGAGGAGGAGGGGTTGTTCTGTGCAGTCATCCAGGGACCCAGGATCTTTCCATTTTGTTCACCTGTTGTTCTTGTTGTTGCTAATTGCCATTGAGTCAGTCCCCAACTTATGGCGACCCCATGCACAACTGAATGAAACACTACCCCAGACCACTATGATCCATAGGGCTTTCATTGACTGAATTTCAGAAGGGTATTGCCTGGCCTTTCTTCCTAGTTTGTCTTAGTCTGGTAGCTCCACTAAAACCTGTTAACATCATAGCAACACACAAGCCTCCACTGACAGAGACGTGGTAGCTGCACAGGAGGTGCATTGGCCAGGAATCAAACCCAGGTCCCTGTCATGGAAGGCGAGACTTCTACCACTGAGTCATGAATGCCCCCTTTACTGACCTACCTTGCTCTGTTTCCTCTGAGTCATCTTCATTCTGGCAAACAGATGTAAAAAGAGAACAAAAACGGCCACCCAGGTGGTTTTTATGGAGCAGGCCTGGACTATGCATCTAGGTGCATCGCCGCTGCTTACATCCCAGGACTCAGTCACATGGCCACGCCCAACTTCATGGGAGGTTAGGAAAATTTACTCAGGCTGACAGCAAAGGGATAACAAATAATGCTTAAAAAAATTTAAATCTCAATGATTAATAAATTTTTGTCATCTTGTTCCAACTTAGGGTTTGAATATAATGCCTCTCCAAAGCTCCAGGTGTGGGATAGAAAGTGATGGAGAGAAAGGGGACTCAGAGTCAGGAGGCAATGATTCTGGTTCAGCTCTGTCACTAATTATGTAGACACGACAATTTCCTTGGATGTGATTTCTTCATCTGCAAAATAACAGTAGCCATCAGGTTGGGTAATTTCTAAGTTTCCTACTGATTTCTGTTCTGGCTTCTATGATTCTATGGGCTTTTCATCTCTGCCTATGTTTCCATCATTGCTTAATAAACTACTTTTATTTTTTTCCAGTAGATTTTCAGGTCTTTCAATTCAAGATTTTCAATGTCTTTGAATGATTTGCCTATTCTAATGACAATTGTGATGTCATTACTGGTAGCAGACACTGTTCTACTCTGCCCATGTTCTGTACACCCATCCCCTAGCTCCCATTGGCTTTGCTGACAATCACTGGAATTTTTTCAGAGTTCTACCCTTGGGCTACTGAAGTTTCTTCACCCGTATTAACAAATAACTGGAAGTTCCTGGGAATTTATATCTCTGTGGGGAAGCTTGCAGTCAATGACTAACTGGTGTAGAGTATGAAAATTCAGATCATTTGCCTCTGTGCAAAATGTACGCTGAGGAATAATTTATGCTCCAGAGCTCCCCTAAGGGGTCATGCTGAGACTGAGACTTCACTTAAAAATGCCTTGCCTGGCCTCTTTCCTCTTCCTGTCCTCCCTTCCCGACCCAGTTTCTCCTGGGAGCACCTCCTTATTAAATCATGTGCACCTGAATCTTTGTCTCAGGGTCTGCTTCTGTGGAACTTGACCTAAGATATCATCTTCCTAATATTTTAATGACTTGTCAAACACCTGAAAAGACACTCAGAAGGCCCATTGGAATCTTGCCTACTTTTTCAGCCTCATCTATTGCCTCTCTCCCCAGCTTACTCAATGTTCCATCCAGAGGTAAATGCAATTTGCTACGTTGCTGTACTTCTGCACCTGTTGTTCTTTTGCCCCCATCCACCATCATTTAAGAATCATCTCAAATATTACCAATGCAGGAGAGCCTTGACAAATTCTCTTTCTTCCCTCCAAACTCAAGCCAGAGTTTCTCATTTCTCCCTTTGGAGCAACAATAACAGACCCTAAGGTAGTTCTTAAATAATAAACTACAGGAGAAGTATAGTATGAGGGTTAGAATTCTAGCATCCACAGAGGAAACCTTGGGTAAGTTATTTAACTTTTATGGGCCTCTGTTTACTCATCTATGTGAATAGGAAGATTCCTTCTACTTTATAAATGTTTGTAAGGTGCTTAGCAGGTTATTTGGAACATATTATGTGCTAGCTGTTATTAAGATTGACGATAGAGATAGATCTGCTTCTCTGGAACCTTAACCAGATTACGAAGTTTTGAATACTAAATCTTGTTTATCTCTGTATGCCTAATGACTAGCACAGTGCCTGACACATGGTAGATATCCCATAAATAGTTGAAGAATAAATATATGATATATAGGCATAGAGTATTAAGACCAGTTCCTACTCTTGTTTGTGTTGTAACATACAGCTCATCTACATACACAACCAAAAAATAAACCCTTGAAATCCACTTCAAAATCCAAACAGCAAAAAAGTAAAAGTAAACATTCTGTTATTTGTTATGTTTTTGATTCTCTCTAGTGCTTCATTTATTTTCACCCTCAAGCTATCAAGAATCAACATGTCAGTGCACAAGGTCTTCATTAAACTTATTAGTAAATCCTGTTCTCTCTCTCTCGCTCTGCTTAAGAGAACCAGTTATGTGAGTATTTTTTTTCTATTCCTCCCGTTTTATTTTCAATGTACACACACACACACACACACACACACACACACACACACACACACAGAGAGAGAGATTTATCTCATGGAAATAGCTCAAGTGGTTGTAGAGACTGGAAAGTTCCAAGACTGACGTGGCTCAGGTATCAGGCTGGAGGCTTCTTATTCACATAGGCACAGGGGATGAGAAAGCCAAAATCAGAAGGTCAGATGGCAGGCCACTGGCTCACAGGCTGCAGAGGCCAATGAATCCCAAGATCAGCAGGTAAGCTGCTAGCCCAAGTCCCAAGAACCAGAGTTCAGATGATGACAAGCCGGAGACAGGATCCAGAGTGAGGGCCTTACCGAAACATCTGTCATATACTAGAAGCAGGCCATACCCCCAAGGAAATTCCCTTTCAACTGACTGACTGCTCATAGCAGATCACATCATGGAGTTGATTACATCATTACATACTGACAAACTACATCATAAGTGCCAAACCACTGAAAATCATAGCCCAGCCAGGTTGACATAAAACCTTAACCATCACAGTCCACCACTTGTCAACTTGGCACCTGCATACATCTCTTTAAACCACACATAGCCTCTAAATAAAGACAATTATAAAATCAGACTTGTGTATAATATGATACAACTAACGTGTACAACTGAAAATGCATTAGCTTCATTTACATCTTATATTTCATAAGTGAAGAAAACAAAAATATTCAATGCACGCATACAAGGAAGAAATAATAATAATAGTGCTCATTTCTGCAACTAGTCATGCGGTCACAGCTGGTATTTAGAACTACCTTCTTCCACCACCCATTCCGTACCCCTTTTGCCCTCAGCAAGCACCTCACCTGGTGGTGGTTCTTTGCCTGGTACGATGACCCAAACTTATATTTGTGAAGGGTCTGGGCCATTACTAGTCATGTCATAGTTGGGTTGCTATAGTTTTCCACTAACTTTAATCACAGGACATGGTACTACTAAGACATACTAAGGGATCGCCTGTATTCCAGACATGCTCTTCTTTACATCCATTATGTAATATCAACCTGATTTTCTTTTGGTAATAAGGATCAATCACACCAGCCAGTATGGTAACTCCCTTCTTTGCCTATTGATACAAAGGCATGAGGAGCCCAAAGTGGCCAGATAACATTATTAACTTCCAATTCAACGGAATTGGACATGTGTCTTCAAGTGGGAGCATTCCTCCCTTTGGAACTAAGACCCCTAGATCCACAGAAGATAGGGTCATGGGGACAGGAAACAAAAATTTTGCAAGTGGATCATAAGGGGTAATAGTGAGTGGTGTCACTCCCATTTTCACCTCTAGATTCCTGGACCTGTGAATCCTGGCTATGGGAGAAACAGCACCATATATTGAATTCTAGTTTAGAGCATATTCAGCCTCCTGGATAACATTTCCCCAGCCCTGCAAGGAATTGCCTCCTAGCTGGCACTGTAACTGTGTTTTTATAAGGCTGTTCCATTGTTCTATCAAGCCAGCTGCTTCATAATGATGGGGAACATGGTAAGACCAATTAATTCCATGAGCCCATTGCCGCACTTCATTTGCTGTGAAGTGATTCCCTTGATCTGAGGTGATGCCATGTGGGATACTGTTATGGTGGATAAGGCATTCTGTAAGTTCACAGATGACTGTCTTGGCAGAAGCACTGCATGCAGGAAAGGCAATTCTGTATCCAGAGTAGGTGTCTATTCCAGTAAGAACAAAATACTGCCCTTTCCATGATGCAAGTGGTCCAATGTAATCAACCTACCACTAGGTTGCTGGCTGATCACCTCAAGGAACAGTGCCATATCAGGGACTCTGTGTTGGTCTCTGCTGCTGGCAGATTGGGCACTCAGCAGTGGCTGTAGCCAAGTTGGCTTTGGTGAGTGGAAGTCCGTGTTGCTGAGCCCATGCATAATCTCCATCCCTGCCACCATGGCCACTTTGTTCACCCCCATTGGGCAATGATGGGAGTGGCTAGGGAAAGAGAATGACTGGTTTCCATAGTAGGCAACATCCTATCCACTTCATGGTTAAAATCCTCCTTTGCCGAGGTCACCTTTTGGTAGGCATTCACATGAGACACAAATATGTTCACTTCCTTGGCCCATTCAGAGAGGTCTAGCCATGTACCTCTTCCCCATACCTCCTTGTCACCAATTTTCCATTCATGTTCCTTAGTAGTCCCTGACTATCCAGCCAAACCATTGGCCATAGCCCATAAGTCAGTATACGATAGCACATCTGGCCATTTCTCTTTCCAAACAAAGGGAACAACCATGTGCACTGCTCGAAGTTCAGCTGCCCATTGGGAGGATTCCCCTTCACCACTGTCCTTCAGGGAGGTCCCAGAAAGGGGTTGTAGTGCTGCCGCTGTCCATTTTCAAATGGTGCCTGCATATCACACAGAACCATCTGTAAACCAGGCACAAGCTTTCTCTTCCTTAGTCAACTGATCATAAGGAACTCCCCATGAGGCTATAGGTACAGACTGGGAGAGGGAAGGTAATGTGACAGGAATAGAGACCATGGGCATTTGGACCACTTCCTCATGCAACTTTACTTGTGCCTTAAATTCTGCTTGAGCCCGATCTCATATAGACCACTTCCATTTAATGATGAAGCAATGCTGTGCACATCCAACTGTATGATTCTGTTGGTCAGACAACATCCAGTACATGATGACCAGCTCAGGCCACATGGTGAGTTGGTGGCCCATGACTAAATGTTCAGTCTCTGCTAAGGCCCAGTAACAAGCCAAAATCTGTTTCTCAAAAGGAAAGTAGTTATCTGCAGAGGATGACAGGGCTTTGCTCCAAAATCCTAAAGGTCTGTGTGGTGATTCACCAATAAGGGCCCACCAAAGACTCCAAACAACATCTCTTTCTGCCACTGACACTTCAAGCACCATTGGATCAGCTGGATCACATGGCCCAAGTGGCAGAGTTTCTTGCATGGCAGCCTGAACCTATTTCTGACCCTTCTCTTATTCTAGTTGGTGTACGTCTGAGGTAGGACAATGAAGGTGTATTGCTAGCATTGCCAGATGAAGGCAAACTGCTTCTGGACATCCTTCAAAGCGAGTATGGAGAAAAAATCATTAGCCAGATCAATAGCTGTATACCAGGTATCAGGAGATGTATTAATTGGCTCAAGCAATGAAACCACATCTGGAATAGCAGTTGCAATTGGAGTCACCACCTGGTTAAGTTTTTGATAATCAACTGTCATTCTGCAAGATCCATCTGTTTTTTGCATAGGCCAAATAGGTGAGTGGAATGGGGATGTGGTAGGAATTACCACTCCTGCATCCTTCAAGTCCTTGATAGTGGAAGTAATCTCTGCAATCCCTTCAGGAATGTGGTGTTGCTTTTTGTTTACTATTTTCCTAGGTAGGGGCAGTTCTAATGGCTTCCACTTAGCCATTCCTACTGTTATAGCCCTTACTCCACATGTCAGGGATTCAATGTGGGGTTTCTGCTAGTTGCCGAGTATTTCTATTCCAATCATGCATTCTGGAACTGGGGAAACCATTGTAAGTAGGATGGTTTTTGGGATCCACTGAACCCAATGTGAGACAGACATGAGCTAAGACTTCATTAATAATCTGACCTCCATATGCCCCCACTCTGACTGGTAGACCACACTGATATTTTGGGTCTCCTGGAATTGTTGTCAATTCAGAGCCAGTGTCCAGTAATCCTCCAAAAATATGATTATTTCATTTTCTCCAATGAACAATCACTCTCATAAAAGACAGTAGATCACTTTGGGGAAGGCTGGGAGAAAGATTAACAGTATAAATTTTTGGAAATGCAGTAGGGTCCTTCCTCAAGGGGACAGAGGCTTAAGTCTGGGAATTGATTGAGGGCTTGTGACTCTATTCTGGTGATTCAAGTTAGACTGCCATTCACTCAACCTAGAATTCTTCCACTAGTACAGATCAAGTGAATATTTAGTAGATTTCCCATCTACTTCACTCCTAGGGACATCATGACTAAGTAGCCAATACCATAAGTCCATACAAGTCAGACTATTCTGATTACTGCTTTGACTCAGCTGTTCATTACAGTAGTCACACCCACCTTGTTTTGCCTATTGGTCCCTATCACCACGGAGTCCAGTCAGCCCTATTATAGTTAGGTGTCTTAATTCAGTTAGGGTAGTTTCCACTGTCACATCTGACTTACATAAAATAGCAACCACAGCAGTCTTCAAGGATGCTGGGGCTCCCTTCACAAATTTGTTCCTCACCATTGTGGTAAAAGGTTTGTCCTCTGGGCACTTCATGTGTAGGTCCTAGGGTCTAACCTGATAAATCCACTCTAACATGTCAATTTTCCTAAGCCTTTAGATACCTTCTTCTATAGTATACCAAGGCAAATTTGGTACTTCAACTTAATTTAGTGTAGGCCACTGCATAACCCATGCCTCAGTAAACCAACCAAATAAACTATTAGATATTTTCCTAATCTCTTGAGCAGAAATACTGAATGAAGAATCTGTGTTTGGTGGGCCCATATCAATAAACTCAGACTGAACCAACTTTATGTTCCTTCGTCATTATCCCACACATTTAAATAGCCATTCTCACACATATTCCCCAAGTTTCCGTTTGTACATATTAGAAAAATGAAGCAGTTCTTTTGGAGTATAGCATACCTCTTTCTGTGTCACACTTTGTACGTCACCTTTTGGGGCTCACTGGGACTTAAGTCAGGTTATAGGTCTAGAAGCAAAACTGGGTGGTAGGCACGTATTCTGACGACATTCAAAAATGTCTTGTAAGGTATCTGCCTTGGGCAATGCCCCAGGCAATGACTCAGATGCCTCCACAGGGGATGACTCAAACAAAGGCTCTTCAGACACAGCTGGGTTAATCTCATCAAATGGAGGTGGAGGGGCTAATGACTTTACTGGGGAGGGTGGTTTATGAAAAAAAGATGTAGTAATCTCTTCAGATGGAAGTGAGGGGGCTAGTTCTGCTGGCAGAAGTGAGTCAATAGAATTTATGGGCTCAGTGTCCCCAGCTTCCTGATTTTCTGCCCATACATCACCATCCCAAGTTTCAGGATCCCATTTCTTCCCAATCAATGCTCTCACTTAAATCAGACATGATTCAAGGTTGGGAATTCTATTGGCATTGTAATTCAGCCACTCTAACAATAAGACTCTGAGTTTGGTTTTTGGTAATATTGGCCCTGTTACTACAAGAAATAAAGTTTTCTTTCATGGCACAAGTGGCAACTTTGAGGTCCTTTTATGCAGCACTTGTTGTGTCTCTGAAGCCCTGAGCTCGTCGCTTTCTTTCACCACTTTGTCTAGCAAAAGGAGGACCAAGCAACCAGCTTCCTTATACTAGTCATTATGACAAAATTGTAGAAAAGTATTAAACAGTCACAGTCTCACCTCTCACCAATACCTGATCTATTAGTGGTGATATTTTGCATATTAATATTGCCACCTCACACCGTAGTAGCGCCCTCTTTACTACTGGAAGCAAAGTCATCAACATCTTTAAGACTAACCAGACTTGAGAACCAATTTTGAAAACTCATCCTTACAATTTTGTTTCTCCAGAACTGCTCTTGTTACCAAATGTCTAGGCTGGGTTCTCCAGAGAAGCAAAACCAGCAAAGCATATATAGAGAAAGAGAGAGAGAGGAAGGAAGGGAGGGAGGGAGAGAGACAGAGAGAGAGAGATTTATCTCAAGGAAATGACTCATGTGGTTGTAGAGGCTGGCAAGTCCCAAGTCTGTTGTGGGTCAGGCATCAGGCTTCTACTGACTCACATAGCTGCAGGGGTTGACAAATCCAAGATTGGCAGGTCAGAAGCAGGCTGCTGGCTCATAGGCTAATGAATCCCAAGATCTGCAGGTAAGCTGTTAGCTCAAGTCCCAGGAACCAGATGTCAGATGATGATGACCTGGGTGCAGGATCTAGAGCAAGAGCCTTGCTGGAGCATCCATTTGTATACTGGAGGCAGGCAACACCCCCAAGGAAACTCCCTTCCAACTTATTGGCTGCTCATAGCAGATCTCATAATGGAGTTGATTACATCATTACATAACTGCCGAACTACATCATAACTGCCAAACCACTGAGTATCATGGCTCAGCCAGGTTGACACACAACTTTAACTTCCTCAAAATGAGATTCTTCACTTTCATGAGATGTTGGAAAAAGCATTCTTTTAATAAACTGATGCCATCAGAGAAATTTTTCTTCTGGGACGTTGTCTCCAGAGATTTTTGAAGAGAGCTTTCCATTTAGAGAATCATTTTCTGCAACACCAGAAGTTTTCTATGAAGTGTCTTTTGGATTTTTAAAGGCGTTGTGAAAATTTCCAGTGCTTAAAACTATTAGAGAAGTAACTTTAGTATATAAAGATATTAACTCATGAAATCATAGCCCTTTTTGTCTCTACTTACCACATAAAATTTAGTAATAAAGACATCGAGGTTGATAACAAGAGTTTTAGATCTCTGCCACTTTTTCCTCCAGTGGTCTTTGCAACTGAAGATAATATTTTCTTCTCTTTTTAATACCCTTGACTTTTATCTGTTTAACTTTTATCATACATCCCTTTCCTTCCTGAGTTGGAGTTTTATTTGTGCCTTTTGCTGCCTTGTTAAGTTGTAAGATTCCACATAAGTCTAACATTGAGTCTTGGGCATAGTAGTTGATTTCAAATATCTGCTGAATGAATGAAAACGGTCAGAAGATGCCCATGAGAACAATACATCTGTAAAACATCCGACAATAGATACTTCATAGTTACATGATAAGATCTACATTCAACTGACTTGCACAAATATATTGACAATATTAATGACTGAGAGTTGAATTGCCTTACTCCAGACATATGAGACATATTTTTTCAAAGAATTTTAAAACTGCAACCAATTTTCTCCATATATTTTAAGCATCTCCATGAAATGCAGACAATATAAAGAAGAGAGCATAGGTAAATCCACACAAAACACATTTAAACCCAGACTATGTCCATAGCTCTTCCCTGGTTGATGGACTACAATACCCAATGCCAATGAATGGAAACTTCTCCCTTCAGTCAGATCCTTGGGGGAGCATCTTCATTTCCTTTTCTTCTCATTCCCTGATTAGAATCTCTTATCCAGCTACTCCACCACCAGAATGCTGTGCCTGACTCAATATTAGGAGTCTAGTTGTGTTTTCAATATCTACATATTAATTTCCTCTGGGCACCTGGCTGAAATTACAAAGAACTTTCTCTGTTAGATCATGCCCCTGTTGAGCCCAAAATCAATTTTATAACAATCCCAAACCACTTTTCCATCTATGGTTCCTTGATTCTATTCACTGAGGTAGCAGTAAAGTTAGTCTTTAGGCGAAGATATTTTACATAGTTAGAGTATTCTACTTCTAGGTGGTTTGAATGTTTAAGTGAAAGGGAGCTTGAGTAACACTCAAATTTAGGGGGGATGTGGCACACAGTCTTACACACAGTGGAATAACCTTCCTCTTTGTATAAAGATTAGCTTCGTAAATTCTCCAGTAGAAAATACCAAAGTTTTGCCACTTGATATAATTTAAAGAATAGGCAGTTATTCGGAGATACTGTTAAAAACTTTGATATGTTGTCACTGATTGCACTTATAACTTTTCTCCATATATTAAGAGACTAAAATAGAGAAGTGTTAATTTCCTGTAAAATCTGCCTTAGGTCATTTTCCCTAGAATTACAGCCTGAAACAAGTTTTTGTGCAAGTGACACACTGGGGAAGGGCTCCAGGAAAAGGGAGGAGGGAAGGACAGAGAAAAAGAAGGAACTAGCAAGGACATGGTCTCCACTGTAGTAGTCTAGCCTCAGCCTTGGAGCATTGGAGCAAGCATGGTACCACAGGGTTGGTACACCTTAAAGCAAGGGGGCAGACTTTTTGTCTTCCTTATCAGTCAGTATTGGCTGTAGACCACTCCCAGGGCGAGGGAATATAATAACCCAGGCATTTCCGGGTGAGGTGTTTCTCATTGGCTGGAAGAAATTCTTTGGAAAAGGGGGCAGCTGTAAGCTGTTACCTGCCTCTACTTGCAGCAGCTAGGGTACTACCTACCCTTATAAAGGGGATATGAAAAATAACAACAGTGTCCACTACAAACTCTTCCAGGACTAACCTAACCTTGGCATTATTTTACACACTGGATGAAAAACAACGCAGAATCAATTAGTCATAGGTAGGTGAAGAAATATTAGACTGGAATGGAGGTAATTAGTAAATGATCTCTCCAGTGGTGGATGGTCCCAAATGACTTCTTTAAACCATATTCCGTGACAGGCTTGGCACGAAGGAGGAAGATTGTTACTGGAGAATGTTGAATGTCTCTCTGCCCTTCAGACTGTATTGATCTTCATGTAACCCAAATCCTGAACGCAGAAGTTTAACAGAGCCTGAACAAGAAATCACAAGAGAGACAGTCCAGGGCTGGTGAACTTGTTCTACAATATCACCTAAAAACCAACGTACTTACGTCCTTCATTTTGAGTTCCTTACAATTATTTCTTAAACTTATTAGCTTATTGTTGCCTCAATTGTCACAAAAAATTTACCATACTTCTAGGCATCTCATCTGTGTTCCAGACAAAAGGAAGAAACAAAGGTAAAGAGAAAAAGACATGCCAACAAAGACTATTCCTATCAAGAGTCAAACACTTTACCAGGAACTACACGCAACAAGCTCACTCTTAGATGTCATTGGTAGAACTGGGTCACATAGCTACTCTTAGATTGACCACTCACCATGGGAAACAAGATTACTATGACGTGCTTAGATTAGTACCATCAAATAGAAGTATCATGTGAACTACATATGCAATTTTAAATTTTCTAGTAGCCATATTTAAAAAGTAAAGAGAAAGGTGAAATTAATTTTAGTAATATATTTCATGTAACCCAATATATCCAAAGTATTATCATTTCAGTTTGTAATCAGCATAAAAATAATTGATGAGATATTATACATTCTTTTTTTATTAAGTCTTTGAAATCCAGTGTGTGTTTTAAACTTGCAGCATATCTCTATCCACAGTGTTTACATTTCAAGCGCTCTAGAGACATATGAAGAAGCCCTGGTAGAGCAGTGCTTAAGCACTCGGCTGTTAGCCAAAAGGCCAGTAGTTAGAACCCACCAGCCACTCTGCGGGAGAAAGATGCAGCAGTCTGCTTCCGTAAAGATTTACAGCCCTAGAAACCTCATAGGGCAGTTCTATTCTGTCCTGTAGGGTTACTATGAGTCAGAATTGACTTGATGGCACACCACAACAACAACAGAGACATATGAGGTGTGTGGACAAGCACAGGTCTAGGCCAATCATGATTCATCTCTGGAAGCTGGGTGTCTTAGTTATCTAGTGCTGCTATAACAAATACCACAAGCGGATAGCTTTAACAAACAGAAATTTATTCTCTCACAGTTTAGGAGGCTAGAAGTCCAAATTCAGTGTGCCAACTCCAGGGGAAGGCTTTCTCTCTCTATCAGCTCTGGGGGAAGGTCCTTGTCATCAATCTTTCCCTGGTCTAGGAGCTTCTCAGCACAGGAAACCCAGGTCCAACGTACACACCCCGCTTCCAGCTCTTGTTTCTTGGTGGTATGAGGTCCCTCTCCTCTCTGCTCAATTCTCTCTTTTATATCTCAAAAAAGATTGACTCAAGATACAACCTAATCCTGTAGATTGAGTTCTGCCTCATTAACATAACTGTCTCTAATTCTGACTGATTAGTATCATAGAGGTTAGAATTTACAACACATAGGATAATAACATTAGATCACAAAGCAGTGGACAATCACACAATACTGGGAATCATGGCCTAGCCAAGTTGACAAACATATTTTGGGGGACACAATTCATAATACTGAGGTAGGAGCTTGGCTTCCTTTCCTGAGATCAAGTATCTTTGCTTCTATCTTAAGAAATCTTGATTTGGTTAACATGGGAGAGGAGGGTTGTATTAGTTATCTAGGGCTGCTATAACAGAAATACCATAAGTGAGTTTCTTTAATGAACAGAAATTTATTTTCTTACAGTTTAGGAATTCAGCTAGAAGTCTGAATTCAGGGTGCTGGCTCTAAGCGAAGGCTTTCTCTTTCTGTTCCCTCTGGGGAAAAGTCCTTGTCTCTTTTTAGCTTCTGTTCCTTGGCAATATGTGGTATGTATCTATCTTCCCCTTTGTGCTTGCTTGCTTGCTTAATATACTCTTTTATATCTCAAAAGAGACTGACTTAAAACACACTCCACACTAATGCTGCCAAATTAATATGACAAAGAAAACCCATTCCCAAGTGGGATTATAACCACAGGTATAGGGGTTAAGATTTACAACACACAGTTTTGGGGTACACAATTCAATACATAACATGGGTAGATATTGGGTAGAAAGGAGACAATGCCTCTTCCAGGTCTTTTGCAAAGAGTATCTCCATTGACTTGCCCCAGTTGTCTAGATCAAAGCTCATCTTCTTAAGAGATATAATTGGCCACATATGTGAAATTAGTAAAATTGTGACTTTTCTCATAACTAAAAGCAGAGTCCCACAACAATGAAAACCAGAAAAGAGGCATTTTGATGGAGCAAAGGAGCTGGAACATGGACAGTTTAGTAACGGCAGATATAAGTGAGGCACCGTATTCGGTCTCGCTGGGGAATGAGATGATTGAGGACAGCCAGGGCAGCCTGAAGACAGTTGGCCTCTGTTGGAAGGAAGAGGGGCAAAAACGAAACAACTATGAAGTCAGTGGGATGTTGAGACTCTGAAATAAAGGAGGGGAACAAAGACTTCTGTTTCATATTTTTCTCAGATTCTGGCAGGGATTTGTATATAATGTAGACCATACTCTGCACTGGGACCAAGGGTGGGTTTTATAATATCCTTGCACATTTTAGCAGATGCAGTTGATGCCCTGGTGATATCCCCTTAGCCCACCCTAAAGGTCTTCTGCAGCTCTGGAAGAAATATCTCAAGCATCTATGTCTGACTGTCTCTCTCTGAGGTTTTTCTCTGGCAAAGGAATAGCTCTGGCTAAAGAAGCTGGAAGTGCTGGAATGTTAACGTCACCCTCCTCCCCGAAGCTAAGATCAACTCTCAACCAATCAAGGATGGGAGTAGACGAATAAATATCCCTGCTTCCTCACCTCTTGGGGGAACAATTATAAAATACAAACTACAAATCTCTCAGAAGATCTCAACATGACTGAACCTCAGTTGCCCACAGCAGTGGCACGCTTTATTGGCTTCCCTCCTTGTCTCACTTCCCTGCTTCTTCATTGTGCTTCCTCTGATCACCTACCAAATAAGACACTTCAACTCAAATCTTTGTCTCGGTATCTGCTTTTAGGTAAATCCTTTAATCAAGACAACTTGTACAGGGGATAAAGTCTTGATATAATAGAACTCACATTTAATAACCATGATTTTAACAATTTTTACTCAATTATATAATAATTTTTACTCATAATACTACTACGCACACTTTCCTTACACTACTGTCTTAATAAATACACTGTGCTCACGAAAGAATCATGTTATAAATATTTAATTTTAATAATAATTTTTAAAAGGTAGAAGCACTGGTTAAATACACTCTTTAAAATCCAGGAGTTCTTTTATTTTTGCCACACTAAGTCCAAGATGGGGTAGCTATATGTCAAAAATCAACTTGACGGCACCCAACAAGAAGTCTAGAGTATGCATCCAGATAGAGTATGGGGTACAGTTGCACTGTCCAATATGATAGCCACTGGCCACATTTGGCTATTTAAATACATTAATTAAAGTTACATACAATTAAAAATTCAGTTTCTTGGTTGCACTAGCCACACTTCAATTCCTCAGTAGACACACATGGCTAGTAGATGCCTTACTGTACAGTATAGATATAGAATATTTTCATCATCACAAAACCACTGTTGATAGCACTAAGCTAGAGTTCAGGGTTGGCAACTGCATAGAGGACATTCCTTCCCTCTTGTTAATGGTAGACATGGCTAGACAAGCATGAAACTCTTTCCCTTGAGCTTGTCTTTACCTTCACAGTCCTCGCGAAAACAGAACTCCAGACTGTCACTTCCAAATATTTGGAATTGGTGCATGTATTAGCCGGGGGAATGTTAAGCTATGTTTTCAGCAAAAAAAAAAAAAATTAATCCTGAAACTCATTGGCTTAAAAAAACAATGGTTTATTTTTCTCTCGGGCAGTTTCTGATGTGGGTCTGGTGATCCTGCAGGGCAGCCATCCTCCATGCTCGGTGATCCAAGTTACCACCAACATGTGTGGTGCTGTTTTCTCAACACTTGGTTTCCAGGGTCACTAGGCAGGGTAGAGAGACCATGAACAACTCACACTTGCTCTTAAATGCTTCAGCTTGTGTTACGGTCACCCTGTAAGAGCAGGAGGGACCCCCTCCACATGAAATTTGGTTCAGAGGCCAAGACTCATGATCCCATACACATGCCAAGAGGGTATGAAAAGTTTTATTAGTTGCATAATTGAGGATTCTGGGGAGAACAGGGCAGACCTCTCAAGCAGGTTCCAGATGGCTTGAGAGAACAAGGTAAGGAGACTGGCCGGGGGTTTTATTGTTGTTGGGGTGGGGCCAGGATGAGAGTTCCCAGGCACAGGCAAGGTCCCGAATGGTTTGAATCCCCCACTGGCACCAAGGGAGAGAACTCTGGTTTTTTTTATCAGCTTGCCCAGATGTGAGGCAGAAAGGGAGATGAGAGGGATGAGGAGTCAGATCCTCATTATAACCTAGAAGTGACATGCATTTCTTGTCTCCTCACCTAGCTTATTGGTTAAATATAGTCACATGGCCCTGCCTACCTGCACATGAGTCAAAGTCTCTTACATCCTGAGTCTCAGCAATTTAGGTTTTGTCTATAAGATGGGCATAGCAAAATGAACAGCTCAAATCTATATAGAGTGCCTAAGTAAAACAAAATATCATATAATTCTTCTATAAGATGGTTTATCTGTAGACATATGGCAGGTGCATAAACATATAAGACTGATCAATTTCATAGAACCAGGATTACCAGAATGTTCCTAATTATCAATACATGAAGAAATAACCTGAAAAGTTTGTATTTCCAAAATACTTTCTAAGGGAAAATAAATTCAGGTAGAATTGAAATATACTACTAGAACATGGAACTGGAGTCATAATATATAAATATATATATGTATTACATGTATATTAAAAAAAAAAAATTGCTGTCGAGTCGATTCCAACTCATAGCGACCCTATAGGACAGAGTAGAACTGCCCCTTAGAGTTTCCAAAGGAGCGTCTGGTGGATTCGAACCGCTGACCTTTTTGGTTAGCAGCCGTAGCTCACTGTAGTGCTTAATCACTATGCCACCAGGGCTCTTCCATAGGTATAGGGGTTAGGATTCCAATGCATATTTTGCGGGGGGGACACAACTGAATTTATAGCAGAGGCAACAGAGGGAAATTGAATCACATTAATATCAATAGACTTGTTTAGTCTCATCACAAAGTAGCAAGTTTTTAATGAGGTTGCACTTTTCTAAATGTGTTTTTATGTTTCTATGATGACAGGGATGAGCAATTTCTTTGTCATCCCACCTCCTTTTTTCTTTTGCCACTCTGGACTTGCTGTGCTGAAGCCCTCTCTATTGTTCTGATTAAAAGTGGCTTCTTTTCTTAATGTCTTCTTCCCTGTGGTTATTAACTTCCTCCACCCTGAGTGCACTGGGTCTAAAACTCATTATTATATCCCAAGTGTTCTCTTTACCCTACTTATAAAGGAAACTGCCACAGTGACTCAGAGCTATTAGGCATTATTAGGAATTCTCTCTGTATACACGGATACACCACACAGTATCATTTCAAAGACATACGATGCCTCTGCTGTCATTATGGAGCAAAAAAACAATGAGCCAATTGCCAGGGCCATTCAAACCCAAATACTTGCCATGTGTTCCCAGCTGACCTATTGCACAGAGCACAGTTTCTGTGTTATAATTTTTAGGACTTTGAACTAAAAAAGATATTGATAGACTTACCACCCACAGAGATGGGTGTTCCATTGGGATATTTCTGACTATCCTGGAACAAGGTCAGTCTGTTAGCTCTCTTCCTCCCAATGAGTCTATGGTGGCTTCCACAGGGCCCTGCCGCAGAAACCCATTCTTTCCAGGTGAAGCCCTATTGAGGAATCCTCTCCGAGAATTCACCAGAGAAAGGAATAAAACCCAGGTAGAGGTGATGTGGCACTAGCAGATCACTGAATTTTACATCCTTGTACAGGACATCAGTACTGAGAACTGCTGAGGATCAGTCTGACTGGTAATATATATATATATATATATATATATATATAGTTTTT
>NW_004443978.1:18108091-18132721 GCF_000243295.1 Trichechus manatus latirostris
AATCCACGAATAGTTATCAGTCTTGGAGAAAGTACAGCCAGAATGCTCCTTAGAAGCTAGGATGGCAGCGAGGCTTCATCTTGTTTACTTTGGACACATCATCAGGAAAGACCAATCTCTAGAAAAGGACATCATGTTTGGTAAAGTGGAGGGTAAGAAAAAAGAAAAGGAAACCTTCAATGAGATGAATTGACGCGGAGTTTACAACAATGGGCTCAAACATATCAACAACTGTGAGGATGGCACAGGACTAGGCAATCTTTCGTTCTGTTATACATAAGGTCGTCATTAGTTGGAGCCAGCTCGATGGCAGCTAGCAACAACAACACATATAGTTAAAATATATTTGCCTCCTGTTCCCTCCCAGACATTTTTACAGACTTGCTGGCTTTGAGCAATCACATTATAGTAAAACAGCGTTATCCCGCTAGGCCAGAAAACAACTTCCTCTAGTTAATCAAGTTGCTGATTAATAGAGACTCACAGATTTTCAAATCATTATGAAATACATCTAACATGGATTCTGTGTTAAACAGAATCTAATTTTCTTTAATGATTCAGAAGGCACATTTAAATCTCGTGTTATTTTATCATCATTATCAGAAAAATCAATTACCAGATAAGCGAGATTGCCAATGATACAGGCAAATAAAATAGCTTTTAGAGCCTAATACCGCAAACTCCATTCTTTTTAGAAGTTCATCATAGTTTCTACAATTTAAACAAAGGGTTACTGTTCTAAAGCTATATGTCTTCCTCCTATGATACCCCAAGTTAACATTAGTATCTAGGGAAGTGAATTTTCCACTCTCCTCTATGTATGCGCACCTTCACTTACTCAACATACTTTCTTGAGTGCCAGTTCTGCATCTGGCACTGTCCTGGGAAGTGGGGATATCTGGTTCCCGCTGTCATGATGCTTACATGCTAGTCAGGGAAGACAGAGAGTTATTAAGTCACCAAATCCACAAGACACAGAGCTATAAAGAAAATAAAGCTAAGCCACTTGGAAAAGAGTGTCAAGGGATGTGGGTCTTTCTGTGAAGGTGACAAACGAGCAGAGAGATGAAAGGTTGAAGGAGCCTCGTCTTTGGTTATCTTCTAGAGGAACGTGCTGGGGACAGAGGGGAGAGTAAGGACAAAGGCCCTGCTGGAGGAGTGAGCTGGGGGTGTGCCCAAAACAGAAATGTGGAGTAATTGCAGAACTTGGTGGGCAGTGGGAAGTCGAGGCTGGAGACAGAGGCAGGTAATGAGTGAGGAGGGCCTTGTGATCACCCACACTAGAGTCTCTGAGTTGTGTCTCATACTTACAAGACACTTCATATTACAGATACAGCCAGGCCAAGCCCATGACTCAATAGGAGATGAATCTGGGCTTTCTCCAAAGACTTACCTCCTAGGAGACAAAACTGGAAACTGTTAAGGGCTTGCCTCCCAATTTTGTTGGCCTCAGACACGAAGAGCCTAAAATCACCTTCTTCAAGATGCCTAACATGTCACTGTTATGATGCCAGTGATTGTGGTCAAAGTGCTTCAGTATATTAAACAGGTATTATGTGTGTTTTGCCTAATTTCAGAAAATACCCAGGTGCTAATCAAGTTTGGTAAAGTAGAGGGTCTGCTAAGTAAAGTACTATTACTACTAATCAAGTAAAGTAAAGTTTGGTAAAATGAGGAAAAACCTCCATAGATGGATTGACACAATAGCTGCAGCAATGGGCTCAAACATACCAACGATTGTGAGAATGGTGCAGGACTGGGCAATGTTTCCTTCTGTTATACGTGAGGTCACCATGAGTCGGAGCCAACTCAACAACAACCAACAACGATCAAGAATGCATAGTCAAGGGATGCCCAGTTCTCATCTCTTATAAAGGGTCTTTCTTCAGATATGGTTACTTCAAGCCAGACTCTTATCCTATTTCTCATCAATAGACGTACTCCAAATTAGTATACTGAATGCCAAAAATGGGTTTTTATTGCTGAAAAACAGTATTTTATAGCATAGTAGATATTAGAAGTGTGCCCTCATTGACCAAATTAAAAATATTCAAGATATGGAGAGGAGCTACGGGATTCTTGTTTCTACAAATATTTATTCCAACACGAGGTCTTTATCAAATCATGAGCACCATACTTCTTTTTTTCTTCTTCCAAGGAAAAAGGCTCTCAGGGACCCCTTTACTCCAGAAAAGGAGGAGGTAAAAAAGAAGAGGACTGGAGCAAAGAAAGAAAAGAGGGAGATACTGTGGACAACCATTGGCAGCCCCAGAGCTTCTTGGAAACTGTGGTATAACTAGATCTGACTCTAATGGAACACAGGGCTGGGGAAGGAGCTGCAGCAGATGTCAAGTCTTAATCTCCAGGCTCAACTCCCAGCCCTTGTGCTAACTGCAAAGCCAGGGAGTCTTGTGGAGCTCTCCCTCTGGTTCCCCACACTCTTTTTGGGTTACACAGAGGAGTTGGTCATCCATAATCACGTGACTAATGTTTGGGAAAAATAGATTAGGGATCATTAAGGATTATTCTTACTAAAACATTAACTCTCATAAATTTTCTTGAGAGGGAGAGAAAGCAGGGAGATACAGACAGCCTTTAAGAAATAGTGTATTACCCTGTATACACACTAGAATATGCCCTGCATGTAACCTCCTGTCTTCTCCGGCAGGGATCGGCAACCACGGCCAGTAGGCAAAATCCAGTCTGCTCTCTGATCTTGTTTGGCCCAGAGCTAAGGATGCTTTTTGTACTTTAACCATCAGTTGTCATCAAGTTGATTCTGACTCTTGGCAACCTTACGTGTGTCAGAGTAGAACTATGCTCTATAGGATTTTCAATGGCTGGATTTTCAGAAGTAGATTCATAGACCTTCTTCCGAGGTGCCTCTGGGTGGACTCAAATTGCCAACCTTTTGATTAACAGCTGAGCATATTAATTTTTTGCACCACCCAGGAATTCCTTATATATTAAAGGTTGTAAAAAAAAAAAAAACAACAAAGGAGAATACATAATAGAGAACACATGTGGCCCACAAAGCCTAAAATAGTTACTCTCTGGCCCTTTGCAAAAAGATTTTTGATGAACTCTGCTCTGGGAGGGGTGTGGGAGGGGTGTGAAATTGAGACTGCTATGCTAAACCCCTAACCCGTTGCCGTCGAGTCAATTCCGACTCATAGTGACCCTATAGGACAGAGTAGAACTGCCCCATAGGGTTTCCAAGGAGCAGCTGGTGGATTCAAACTGCCAACCTTTTGGTGAGCAGCCATAGCTCTTAACCACTACACCACCAGCGTTTCCACTGTTATGCTAGAGAGCACCTATTTAAAGGGCAACCTACCTTCACTCACTCTACTCCCAATCTCTCTGACCCTGCTCTACTTTCTGTTTCCTTAGCTCTTTTCATCTTCTAATATGCAATAACATGTACTTGTTAAGGGTATTGTCTTCCATCTGTCATCCGTAAGATGTAAGCTCTAATAAGACAAGAACTTTTACCTGTTTTGTTATCCTGTGTAAAGCAAGTACCCAGAACAACTCCTGATACATAGCACATATTCAATAAGTATGTGTTGAATGAAGGAATGAATCAATGTGTTCAGAAAACATTTTGGGGGGGATGGCATTCTTACTCCAGGGAGAACCATTAACTCAACATAAGAGGTTGTCAGAGTCCGTGGGTAGTACAAACATTTAACACACTCATCTATTAACTGAAAACTTGGTGGATTTGAACTGCTGACCTTTTGGTTAACAGCCTAGCTCTAAATCACTGTACCACTAGAGCTCCATTGCAGCAAAATAAGATTTAAATGCAAGGCTCAGGCAGAGGAGAGTAATGACTTAAATTCCTACTAAGATGGAATCTTTCTGAGAACAGATTTGAGTGGAGGTGAAGATGGGCAGGGCAGATAGAGATCTGAAGCCAGAGAGGGAGAAGGCCTTGAGGGCTGGGGGCTGAAAGTGGAGGAAAAGGCAGAAAATTCAGGCAATCTACCCTACCTATTTATGGATAATTTAAAGGCACAACAGCTTTTACACAGAATGGAAATCTTGTTGAAATCTTCTGTGCTGAATTCCCTCGGTACCATCTGTCTCCAAACCGACTTGCAAAATTGGAAGGCACATTTTGCGATGAAAAAGATGTTTTTGATTTCAAAATGTATATTCTCACTTTTCAGTGGTAAAGTACAAAGACATAAACAATCTGAATTTCAGGAATGCACCGCATGACCCACACTTTGGATCTCTAACTTTTTCATCTGAGATTTCCCTTCATCCTGCCTATGTGTTGGCCGTGGGCTGTCTGAAGTTCCTAAGTAAGACAAACTGTACCTCTGGTCTGTCAGCCTGTGGGCACACTTGTCTTTCACATTGTGGTCACACTCAGTCTAGCTTCAAACGCTATTGGGTTGGGGCATCTTAGCCTGGGAGCCTTAAGCTGTAAAAAACTCACTAGATCACATACAACTTTTTTTCCCACAGCCCCTTGTATTGAACACTCATTCCCTATAGCAAGTCGGCAGTCTCTAAGAACACTTACCTTTAAAATATAGTCTAAGCATTCTGAGTCCCTCTGTATTTAAAATTTTGAAATGTTGTTTATCATAGGTGTCTTTGTATTAATGTTGATTTTTTTTAATATTGCATTAAAACATTGTTTATTTGATTACTGAATTTTTTGGTGCACCCTTAAGTTATATGCCTCAGGTGGGTGCCTTACCCTAATCTCAGCCCTACACTCCACTGCCAGTCAAGGTTTGTAACTGAGGTGGTAGAAAGGGAATAAAACATATTCTGAGGGAGAAAATGAGCCAAAGGTTTCCAAATTCCTTTTCTTTCTTTCTCTGTCCGTTAATAAACATATGTACTTCATCTTTGATGAAGAAAGATACCAGCAAAAATGGAGCCAGATTTAACTCCATTGAAAGTCTCAAAAATGCTGATATCACACCCTAATCCATAAACCATTAAAATGTTAGTGAGGTCAGCATTAATCATTAATCATTCAGCACCACACACATTCTCCTAGAGGACCATAGCTCTCAAAAGCTTTGAATACTCATCAAAACTAGCTTTTTAAATGGCATTGAGCAAGAGTTCAGTCTACAGAAATTGTAGTTTAGGGCCCAGATATGATGGATATTTGAATATACAATTCTGAAAACAGCTAACTTCTCTATAAGAAGCATATGTTCTAAAAGAACAAAACAATCAGAAAGCAAAAGAATGGGAAGATAATTAGTATTTAATAAGACTTGTTCCACTTCAGTGAAAAGATTAGAGAAGCAGAGTTAATAAACCTAAAAGTAGGTTAATCTTCTATTTTGTCCCTTAAGCCTTTTTTATGTCTTTATTGTATTCCAAATGCACTCAGAAATAGAAAAGTCCACCAACGGGTTATTTTTGAATATTTGTTCAACTGAATTCAACAAGTACTTGAGTACCTCTTGTTACAAAGAGTGAGGATACAGCTGTGGGGAGAAAAAAAGTCTTCAGTTTCTCAAGTAAGACCAAACCAACCTCCATTGAGTTGATTTCAACTCATAGTGACCTATAGGACAGAGTACAACTGTCCCATAGGGTTTCCAAGACTGTAAATCTTTACAGAAGCAGACTGCCACGTCTTTCTCCCTCGGAGCAACTGGTAGATTCAAACTCTGGCCTTTTGGTTAGCAGTCGAGCACTTAACCACTACACAACCAGGGGTCCTTCAAGGAAGAAACATACTGGAAAACTCTATTTTGACACAGTGAAGACGTTTGGGAAACTTGAAAAGGAAATGAAATACAAGCCTTTCTAAATCAGGGGTCTCAGAATTGTTTATTGTGGACTGCAATATTGTCAACTGGCATCAAGTTTCCAGCCAAATCTCCTTACATGTGGCTTCAGGCTTTTGCATTGACATGTCTTGTGTCAAGTTCCCTAGAAGCCAAGCCTCTCATGGGGTTCTTGGAATTGATTCATTGATTGAGCTCAGGAGAAACCTGGGAGGGAGGCAGGATATCCTTGTGGGATGGGGCAGGGGAACAGGCTAGGCAAGGATGTGGGTTTAGCTGGAGCATAGCCTCAGCTAGAGAAAAAAACAATAATCTAGTAAAACTTTATCATGTAATTGTGTCCCTGAGAGTTTAAGACACTTGCCCAAGGCCTCACAACTCACCAAGGCTGAATCAGGGCTTGGAGCCAGGTGGACTCAACGCTCATTTCAAGGGTATAACCATGATGTCTATTTCAGGACAGGTTCCCTAGAAGCTGAATCTGAAAAGGAGATTATTTTGCAAGTGTTTTATTGAGGGTGTGCTCTCAGGAGAAACCTTAAGGAAGTGAGGGAAACAGATAGGACCGAGGAAGAAACTGAACAAAAAAATGATCTCAGTTGGTGTCTTGCCTGATTGCATGGGGAGCTCTGAAGCAGGAAGGGTGACAGTTACGTCTGCAATTGAGGCAAGGAGACAAGATTTTATACCTCCTATTAGTCAGTCCTCATTAGTATAATCCCCACCTGTCACGCGAGAGGCCTGGGTACGATTCCCCGATGGGGAGGTAGACTCCCTTTTGGAAACCCTGGTGGAGTAGTGGTTAAGCGCTACAGCTACTCACCAAAAGGTCGGCAGTTCGAATCCACCAGGAGCTCCTTGGAAACTATAGGGCAGTTCTACTCTGCCCTATAGGGTCACTATGAGTCGGAATCGATGGCGACAGGTTTGGTTTCTTTTTTGTCAGTCAGTCACTGGTTCAGGCTGCCTTAGGGGAAGGGCATAGCTTCCCAGGCACTTCCAGGAAAGGCAGCGCCTATTGGCCAAGGCCAGGTCTCTGGATAGGGGTCAACCGTGTTATCTTTTGACATTCACAACCCCTAGCAGATGTGCTGGACAAAGTGGGACAGGGCAGGCGCCGTTAACCGTTCCTGTAATACCGCCCGTATTCCCTTGCAGCTTCATCATTTAATGTGAATATCAACCCATAGTGCTAAGGAACTGCTTGAAAAGGCGCAATCACAACTACCACCGACAGCTTCCATTTGGTCTTCTGTTTTATTTCCCGTAGTGCGAGTTTTATCAAAGTTTTTTTTTTTTTTAAATATGCTTCCATTTAAGTTATCTCTAAAGAATCCAACTTTTGATTCTACAAGAAAGTTGCCAAAAATATAGACAAACCTCTATGTTTGTTGAGGAGACTCACAGCTTCTGTGGAGGCTGCTCCTTTCCAGTCTGTATGGTGAATCCGCAGTGAGATAGCCCTCTGCCCAGCAGAGCCCTGCCATCCACATCCTCACCCACCTGCCTCAGGCCTGTAGTCATGCCCAGGTGATGGTACCCCTGGGGGTGTCACTGCAGCTACCCAATTCTGCATAACCTCTGTGGGCCTTAAATAGTCATCCAATTAGCAGTTTTGCAATATTTTGTTGTACCTTTTCTCCCTTGAGTTTTTCTTTGTTTGTTTGTTTTGGCTCTTATTATCACCATGGACATCCCATTGGATTTTTCCATGAGGTTTCAAAAGAGCTGTTATGCTGGTTTTGTTATTTAAGAGGAGAGGGGGGCAGAGAAGGTATAGCAGGAGGCAAGAGACAGCTCAGTGTAAAGATGTCAACCAGATATCAATCAACTGGAAATGTCTTTAAAGATCAAAATCAGACATTTTCAAACTATTTTCTGAGGAGGCCTTGCATTCTTCAAGGTTTCCTATGGGTCGTTTCCTGGAGCCATAGGGAGCGAGAGAGAACTGGGCCCATACACACTCACTATCACAGAAATCACAGTAGCTTCTTTTTTAAAATCTATTTTATATTCCACATTAGAATTTAAACAATTTGTTAAAAAAATAAATAAATAAAGGTTTGAAAAGCAGGATTTTGTCTGGAGCAGATGCTTTAGATCATGGTCCATACTCCCTCAGCACTTACTGAAAGAGGCCACGTAGGTCTGGCTCACTATTATTACTCCCTATTGCTAACTCCTGCATTGTCTTATGATCTTGTTTTTCCCTCCTGTTCGAGTCTCTATGAAAAGTTTAAGATTAACCCATGTTCCTCCTTGGAGGCTGGAAAACAAGTGATAATGATCTAGGAATGAAAAAACGAACAAAGTACCCGTCTTGTGACCAGAAAACCAGGATGTCTCCAGATAACCCCAAGAAAAGATTAACTCATCTGAGGTGTGACCACCTCAAGGGGGAACTAATCTTCTAAGACCCGTAATCCTGTCCCTATAAAGCCTTCGGCCAGTCTCTAGTTGGGGAGATGAGTTTTTGGAGGAATCTATTCCCCTCTGTCTCCTATATATCAATATATAATAAAATTCTTGCTGGTCACCTCACCCCTGTCTCAGAACTGGTTATTGTGGCAGGCGGCTCCAATCCACGTTATTGCAGTAACATTACCATTTCCATGCTCAGCACTTGCATATCTTTGCCTGAATACTTTCTCTGGTTTCAGGGCCCTACTCTGCCACACAGCTAGCTGGCTGGACATGCTAGGGTATTAATGCCTCCAGGGAGCAGCCCTCCACCAAAGACTGATAGGAGTGGGTGTATAAATACCCCCAGCTCCCTCACCTCTCAGGTGGGACAACTCTGATGCTTGTAATCTACACTGCCTCCCAGGCTTCCCCAGTGAGATTACACCCCAGGTGCCCACAGTGGCTATTAGCTGTTAGCTGTTTTCCCTTCCCTGCCTTATTTCCTCGCTTTTCTCTACCAGTATTTCTGGGCTCCCATCCCAATAAACTACCTGCACTCAAATCCTTATCTCAGTGTTAGCATCTGGAGGAACCTAAATCAAGAGATCGTCTAATACCCTTCAATTCACAGATCAACATATGATATTCAAAGAGAATAGTACAGTTTTCTTTTTCTTTAACAATTTTCTTTTTCTCTAAAGAGAAAACAATTATTTTTAATTATTGAATGATGAAAGAATGACTTCTTACTGAGTGCCTAGGAAATTCTAGGCAATATGCTGAAAGTAGCACTTCAGTGAGGGAAGTAAACCATGTAACAAGGAAGTAAATTGATGGTTAAAGAGCTTAGGCTAGTAATTCAAGGTAACTGGGGCAAGTTACCTTGGAGCCCTGGTTGCACAGTGGTTAAGGGCTCAACTGCTAACCAAAACGTTGCAGTTCGAATCCACCAGCACTCCATGGAAACCCTATAGGGCAGTTCTACTCCTTTCTATAGAGCGGCTATGAGTTGGAATTGACTTGACGGCAATGGATTTGGTTTTAGTTGGGGCAACGCTCGGGGAGCCCTGGTGGCACAGTGGTTAAAGCACTCGGCTGCTAACCAAAAGGTCGGCGGTTGGAACCCACCAGCCTCTCTTCAGGAGAAAGGTGTGGCAGCCTGCTTCCATAAAGATTTATAGCCTTGGAAACCCTATGGGGGCAGTTTCAACTCTATTCTTCAGAGTCAGTATGAGTTGGAATCGACTCAACCACAGTGGGTTTTGTTTGGTTTAGGGGCAAGGCTTGGATTCAAAACCTCCTTTTTGGCTCCCCAATTTAATATCAGTACAACATAACTAGTCAGTTGTCCTTAATAAAATGTGTATTCACTAGCCTAACTTCAAAGGAGCCCTGGTGGCGTAGTGGTTAAGTGCTTGGCTACTAACCCAAATGTCAGAAGTTCGAACCCACTCCAGAAGTTCGAGCCACTCCACAGGAGAAATGTGTGGCAATTTGCTTCCATAAAGGTTTTAGCCTTGTCTGACAGGGATCACAATAGAGGGGCCCTGACAGAGTTGGAGAAAAATGTAGAACAAAATTCTAACTCACACACACAAAAAAAAGACCAGACTTACTGGTCTGACAGAGACTGGAGAAACCCTGAGAATATGGACCCTAGACACACTTATAGCTGAGTAATGAAGTCACTCCTGAGGTTCATCCTTCAGCCAAAGATTAGACAGGTCCATAAAACAAAACAAGACCAAATGGGCACATCAGCCCAGGGACAGGGACGAGAAAGCAAGAAGGGATAGGAAAGCTAGTAACAGGGAACCCAAGGGGAGCGTGTTGACATGTCGTGGGTTGGCAACCAATGTCACAAAACAATATGTGTATTAATTGGTTAATGAGAGACTAGTTTGTTCTATAAACCTTCATCTAAAGTACAACATAAAGAAAAAAAAAAAGATTACAGCCTTGGAAACCCTATGGGGCATCTACTGTGTCCTATAGGGTCTGTATGAGTTGGAATCAACTCAATGGCAATGGGTATCTTAACTTCAAGTGAAAAGCAACACTTGTACAAATAATATCAAACATACATGGCTTAATGCAGAATTCAAATATTATTACTTTGTACTTTTCTTTATCAAACGTGACAGTATTATCTAGTTCATTTCTTTAGTACTTGAACAAATTTGGAAATTATATTAATTTCAAAAAATCTTGCAATTCCACATTTACAATTTCTTTTCTTTTCAATATTGAGTTTTTCTGGCATCAATAATGTATGCCTCTTTTTGTAATCATTTGCAAAACTCTGAGGCACTTCCATCCTCCGTGTTGCAGGTCTCTCCCCAAACAGATCTCCTCCTGGCTCCGAACTATCAAACTATGAAATGCATGAAAGAGAGTGGCTGGGGGCAGGAGAAGAGAGACAGTGCGGCCAAGGTGCCCCACTTCTTTAGAATGTATAAGACCATCGCCTCCCAGGACCTTCCAAAAGTCAGCCATTGTAAGCGGTATCAATGCTGTAGTTGTTGACCTCTGCCAGTTCTCATGAGTTACAGAGGTGGTCTTTGGAGAATTTTGTAGGTTGTTTTCATTGATGATGCAGGATGTGTTCCTGCATCCATGCCCTTTCCCCTGTAACTTTGTAATCCCCACACTCCAACTCTGGGCTCAACCTTGTGACTTCCTTTGGCCAATAAAACGCATCAGAAGTGATGATGTGACAAGTTCTGAGCCTAGACCTCAAGACCCATTGTGCATTCTCTATTGGAACCCTGCTTTCACCATGAGAACAAGCTCTACCTAGCCTACCAGAGAATGAAAGGCCGTGTGAAGAACTAAGATGCCCCAAACTAACACCCAGACAATCCCCAACAGCAGACCTGCCTATATGATAAGCAAACAAACACAGAATTGTGAAGGAGCCTAGCTGAGAACAGAAGAATCTCTCAGCTGAACATAACCCAAATTGCCAGCCTACACAATTATGAGCTAAGTGAATAGGTATTGTCTTAAGATAGTAAGTTATGGGGTCAATTGTTATGTAGCAATAGCTAACTGATAAGACTTCCTTACTCTGAAAGAAATTGAATAAACATACTTAAAGTTCAATGGGTTTATGGTGTCTATAGCACCAAGTCCAAGGACTTCAGCTTTGTACAATAGACACTTCTCAGGTAAGCGTCTACTTATCCTTCAGTTCCATACCCCTCTCATAAAACCCCTGTATACATGCAAACGGCCCCAGTGATGTTTTCTCTATTCTCTAAAAAAGTTCCCTGCCTTTCCTTGTAAAATAATAATAACAACCACAAAAATAACATTTATTGCAGTCTCTTATGTTCCAGTTATTGTTTTAAGAGCTTAACAATGATTATTTCATTTAATTTTCACTATATTTCTATCAGAAAATTGCTATCATTATTCCAAATGTAAAGATGAGGAAAATGAGGCACAAAGAAAGTCATAACATGGTAGAGCAGGGGCTCAATCCTAAATTTGCCTCCAGTGGCCAAAATTTACTTAACTACTGTTCTCTCCTATTCTGTCCCACCACACCCTGCCTCTCATTTCAAGACCTAGTTTCCATGTGATAACACGAGCTATCCTCACATGGTACTCACTGTGTGAACAGGAACTTTCGCATATTTCTAAGTATTTCATCTATCCAGGAACCAATAACGCTATCTTTGTCCATCCCTATTTTATAAAGGAAGAAACTGAGGGACAGAGAGGTTAAATTACTTGCTCAGTGTCACACAGCATGTTAGTGACAGAACCTTGATTCAATCAGAGGTCAACTGGCTCCAGAATTTAGGCTATTCACTAACATACACACACACACACACCATCACCTCTCACATCACCCGAGCACATCAAGGTCATGCTTCTACATCGTCCCAAGGGAGTTTCTCCTTCCCTCCTTTTTTCTCCCACATCTACTTATGCAGACTGCTATCCAATATCTTATAATTGTACCAAAATTTAACTTTCTATTTGTCTGTCTTCCCAGGAGAAAATTTACTCTACAGAATTAAGGACCATATTGAGGGGTCAGAAGAAAATGTAACTTCCCTTTGGCAAGAGAAATTTCCCACCAACAGTGTCTAATGGGGAACCATAGAGTGCAAATCCACACGTTTAAAGATGAGGATCTGTTAGGGACGCTCTAGATGTGCTGCACTGGGCCCTTGACTGGGCTGGTGTGCCCATCCCCCAGCTATGGAGGGTGCTAGCTGCTAACAGCTCACAGCTACTGTCATCTCCAGAGGATTACCCACAGCCAATAGGAGCCAAACCTTTTAGAAATGCCTGGGAGGTTCCGTCAGTCAACAACTAATTCATATGAAGATGCCAAAAACTGCCCCCCTACCTCAAGCAGGGAAAACTCTGAGATGAGATTCACACTCATGAGCACTCCTATCGGGTCAGGCTGAAGCTAGCTCCCAGCTGAATCCACATACTGTATTTTCACGCAAATAACTCGTGCCTTCTACCTTTGCAATTTTGCCACCTCCCCTCCCCCCAGGCATTTTCCTAAGCGTGTTTTGCTATTTTTTTTTGTACAGCAACATGTAGAAAATCTCAGGTTTCTTCAGATGATTCTCTGCATGGCAGAAGGCATGATGCAGAAGTTGGCTTGTGGTAAAGTAAAAAAAAAAAGAGGTGGGAGAAAACACATCAGCCCTTTTAAGGGCTCTATCTAGAAGTGATGCCACCTCTGTTCACATTCCATTGGTGTGAACAAGTCTCCAAGCCCAGATGTGAGGGAGGGTGAGCACTGTGATGTAGCTGGTCAGCCAAGTGGCATTACATTATTGCAGAAAAAGAAGCGAATGGATTTCGTTGAACACTAAGCAATGTTTGCCATAATCCTGTTCCTTATTATTAGTTTTGCGGTGGGCTATCTTTCCTAACACTTAATATAAAGAAAATGAGGACACCTGAGGTAACATCTTTTTAAAATTAACTACAGAATCTGTTTTTTTGCGTTAACTTCAAAGCTTGTAGAACCTGTTTTAGAAAATTTCATGTTATCATAAATGTGTCTATTGCAGGAAATTGTGTTAACTCATAAATTGTGCCTTGTATTAATCATTAAGCTGTAAATGAAGTCACTAGTTTGGTTTTTTCTTCCAACTTCTGTATCAAGGCTGCCCAATAGAATTTTCTGTGATAATTGAAATGCCCTATATGTGTTGTTCCATTACAGTAGCCACTTTTGTGGCTAGAGTACTTAAAAAGGGGCTAGTATGACAGAGGAAATCCTAGTGTCACAGTGGTTAAAAGCTATGGCTGCTAACCAAAAAGTTGGCAGTTTGAACCCAACAGGTGCTTCTTGCAAACTGTGTGCGGCAGTTCTACTCTGTCCTCTAGGGTTGCTATGAGTCAGAATCAACTCGAAGGCAACAGTTAGGTTTTTTTTTTTTAACGGTATGACAGAAATTGAATTTTTCATTTAATTTAAATTTAAATAACAGCCTGTGGCCAGTGGCTACCATAATGGACAGACAGGTCTATATATTATGTAAAAGTTGTGGTGAGAAAGTATTTCAGTCTGTTTTTCTCCCAGCAACAGCTTGTTCCAAACTCGTTTTGGTGGTTCCTCTGACAGCTTATGATCCAAACACAATGTAAAGCTGCGTTTCTTCATCTTACATTATCCTTGCTGCTATATCTCGGTATCTGGCAGAACTGTTGGCACATCATAGGCTTTTAATAAATATCCACTAAATAAATAAACGGAATGTGTTCTGCCTAACCAAGCCAGGTCTGCTCTATATAATATGATTTGACCTAGCTCCAAGTTCAGAGCATTTTACAATGCAAATAACCAACAGTGAAACAATAATTCGTATAAATTAAGCATCAATCTGATTTACTTGTTTGGGTGGGCACAATTACTGGACCAAATATATCATGGCAATAGTGACTTCTGGCTAGACATAAGCAGAGGCATACAAAGAACCTACTATAGTCCAAATAAGTTCCCCACATTCTAGTTTTTTGCATCTCTCCCATATGCATAGCACATAATCCAGCTAACAGCTGTATACAACTTTACTAGAATGGCAATGCAGCCAAACATCAGAAGTCATAAGCACATCTGCCATATGGAATCAGGATGAATGTAATTTATTCATGTCGGGTTAATCAGAGTTTAAACTCAGTCAATTGATGGACCAGATCTGAAGGGCCATCATTTCATAAATGTGGGCCAAGACAGTCACAGAGCTATTAGTACACACTTTATGATTTGCTTTGCTTCTTTCTAGAGTAGGGCCTCTAATGCTCTGCACAATTTGTGTGTGTTCACTGAACATCATGAGATAAATTATCCTTGCTATGCTAATCTGATTTAGGAATAAATCTGTAGTTACATAGGTGAAACCAGCAGCTGGTTTTTTTTTTCTCCCTGCTCCATACATACAAAAACATATACTCACAGATATGATTTTAAAACACACCTCTATACTACCTCCCATTTCCCCTAGATCTGGTATGGAAGAAAAGGAGGGCCCCTAGCCAAAGAGTAAAATAAAAGAGCTATAGTTTCTCATCACTGTGGACAGGGCATAAAGTAGATGGAGAAAGAGATAAGAAGAAACAAAGGAGGATCTGAGAAGGTGCAGAGAAAGAGGCTCCAATGTCACTGAGTTCTTCTTCAGTAGTCAGAAGTGGGAGAGAACTTCAGCCACAGAGTCTCAGCAGTTGTAGCAACAGTAAGGTCAGGCACTTGTTCTACCTGAAGACATGACCATTGAACCCTCTGTCTTTAAGGAACCAAGTGAGAATAGTTGTTGGTCTTATTGAGAGGGGTCAGGCGTTTGGATACGGAGCCGCCCGGGCAGTAGTAACCCTTCCATTTTTTAAAATAAATTGATAAAATCCAATTACACTCTTAGTTTTCAATTTTGCATTTAAATCTAAGTTCAAACTGCTGCATCATAATCACATTGAATTAGCCAGATTTATTTTTAAGACACAAGTTCCAACTAATTTAGTTGAACAAATTTTCAAATAATTTAGTCCAGTGATCAAAAAAAGAGTATTTGTTAGAAAGCATTGTGTCTTTGGGGAGGCTCAATACTGCAAGAGGATTAACCCAGGGACCTACAAAAACCACATGGAATTATTATCCTTATAGCTTTTCCAATTTTACCCCTGGCCAGGGGGTAAAATGAGTCTCCTTAGATATGCCTATTACTGAAAGTAAAAGCAAATTCTAACTTCTACTATATTCAAGAAAGGGTATGCATACTACATAATTTGACATTAGTATATAAGAATAATACAATCTTAGATGTAAGCTAAAATAGTGGAGTAAGATCCTCTTAAAATTTACTCCTCTTTAAAAGCAATGAAAAACTCACAAAAAGTATCAGAATAATTTCTTTTCAGAACTCTGGAAATTAGTCAAAGAGTTATAGCAACTGTATAGTGTTATTAAAGAAAAATGGCTGAATTTCAATAAGAACAGAAAGATTCGTGGGGTTATAACTTGTTCTAATCTTATCCCATGCTCTCCAGCTCAGCAGTAGCCTTAAAAATAAGAGGCAACATGCATAGTCTGGAGAGAGAAGCACAGAGCTGGAGATCTTTCAAAGATGCATTTACAAAGAATTGTCACTGTTTTACCTGTCTGTTCAAAGTTGAAGACCCCACTTGAGAGATTTGTTTTTATTTGACCTAATCAGACCTAATCAATGAAGTCCTTTTACCCTCTCCACTCTCCTCTTTGACATCTGCTTCTTTCTCTGAGGCTCTGCCCTTAAAGTCATTCTTCCCTTTTCTTGAAGTATAGCACATGTTTGCAGCTGAGTAGCTCTATCAGCCCATATTCTGCTCATAGAATTTTTGAAGTTGGACAGTCCTCTTTTACTTCATCTTGTCTCTGGTACTTTCAGTTCAAGTTGACCATGTTTCTGCTGATATAACATTCTCATAAACCATGTCAGTTTCCTGTGTATATCATGAGAGTACACACCATTAGACAAACGAGTTTTCCACAGATCCTTCCTGGATAACCCCATTTCTATTCCTGGATTCTGCTGAGATAGCTGGATTCATGAGTCACACACCTCATCTCTTCAGCAAGAGTTTATCAAGCCAAACCATTGGCTCTCCAAAGCAAACTTCCCCAACAATGAATTTTCTAATTTTTGTATCCATTGTAATCTGGACAGGCTGAGAACTTCCCAAATCATTAGTGCTGGTTACTTTTTGTTTAACAGTTTCTTCAAGTTAGTTCTTTGCTCTTGCATTTTACTATAAGCAGCAAGGAGAAGCCATGCCACACCTTCACCAGTTTGCTCGGAAATCTCCTCAGCTAAATATCTAAGTTCCTCACTTGCAAGCAATGATAACATTGCTGTTGTTGTTAGGTGTCCTAGAGTCACTTCTGACTCATAGTGACCCTAAGTACAACAGAAGAAAACCCTGTCCAGTCCTGTGCCATCCTCACAATCATTGTTATATTTGAGGCCATTGTTGCAACCACTGTGTCAATCCATCTCATCAAGAGTCTTCCTCTTTTTGGCTGACCTTCTATTTTACCAAGCATGATGTCTTTCTCCAGGGACTTGTCCCTCCTGAAAACATGTCCAAAGTACATAAAATGAAGTCTTGCCATTCTCACTTCCACGGAGGAATCTGGCTGCATTTCTTCCAAGACAGACTTGTTTATTCCTCTGGCAGTTCATGGTACATTCAATATTCTTCACCAACACCATAATGCAAAGGCATCAATTCTTCTTTAGTCTTCCTTATTCATTGTCCAGCTTTCACATGCATATGAGATAATTGAAAATATCATGGTTTGGGTCAGGCACACCTTAGTCCTCAAAGTGATATCTTTGCTTTTGAATACTTTAAAGAGATCTTTTGCAGCAGATTTGCCCAATGCAACAAGTCATGTGTTATCCTGGATGCTGCTTCCATGGGTGTTGATTGTGGATCCAAGAAAATGAAATTCTTGAAAACTTCAATCTTTTCTCCGTGTATCATGATGCTGTTTATTGGTCCAGTTGTGAGGATTTTTGTTTCCTTTATGTTGAGGTATAAACCTTACTGAAGGCTGTAGTCTTTGATCTTCATCAGTGTTTCCAGTCCTCTTTGTTTTCATCAAGCAAGGTTGTATCATCTGCATATCACAGGTTATGAGTCTTCCTCCAATCCTGACGCTGCGTTCTTCTTCATATAGTCCAGCTTCTCGGATTATTTGCTCAGCATGCAGATTGAATAAGTATGCTGAAAGGATGCAACACTGACACACACTTTTCTTGATTTTAAACCTTGCAGTATCTCTTCTTCTGTTCAAATGAATGCCTCTTGGTCTATGTACAGGTTCCATATGAGCTCAATTAAGTGTTCTGGAATTCTCATTCTTTGCAATACTATCCATAATTTGTTATGATCCATACAGTCAAATTCCTTTGCATAGTCAATAAAACACAAGTAAACATCTTTCTCGTATTCTCTGCTTTCAGCGAAAATCCATCTGACATGAGCAATGATATCCCTGGTTCCACGTCCACTTCTGAATCTGGCTTGAATTTCTAGCAGATTCCTGTCGATGTACTGCTGCAATCATTTTCGAATGATCTTCAGCAAAATTTTACTTACGTATGATATTAATGATTCAATAATAATTTCAATAATTTGTGCATTCTGTTGGATCACCTTCTTTGAAATGAGCACAAATATAGATCTCTTCCAGTCAGTTGTCCAAGAAGCTGTCTTCCAAATTTCTTGGTATAGACCACTAATCACCTCCAGCACTGCATCTGTTTGTTGAAATATCTCAACTGGTATTCCATCAATTCCTGGAGCCTGTTTTTCACCATTCACTTCAGTGCAGCTTGGACTCCTCCTCCAGTACCATAAGTTCTTGATTATATGCTACCTCCTGAAATGGTTGAACGTCAACTAAATCTTTTTTGGTACAGCGACTCTGTTTATTCTTTCCATCTGCTTTTGATACTTCCTGTGTCATTCAATATTCTGCCCATACCCCTTGTCTTCGAGTTGATTCCGACTCATAGCAACCCCATAGGACAGAGTAGAACTGCCCCATAAGGTTCCCAAGGAGTGGATGGTGGATTCAAACTACTGACCTTTTGGTTAGTTGCCAAGCTCTTAACCACGTCACCACCAGGGCTTCTATTTTGTCCATAGAATCCTTCAGAATTGCAACGCAAGGCTTCAAGTTTTTCTTCTGCCTTTGCTTGAGAAATGCCTTTTGGTTTTCTAACTCCAGGTCTTTGCACATTTCATTATAATACTTTATTTTGTCTTCTCTAGCCACCCTTTGAAATCTTCTGTTCAGCTATTTTACTTTATCATTTCTTCCATTCACTTTAGCTACTCTACATTCAAGAGTAAGTTTTAGGGTCTCTTCTGAGATCTTTTTTGGTGTTTTCTTCCTTTCCTGTCTTTTTACGACATTTTGCTTTCTTCATGTATGGTGTCCTTGATGTCTTCTCACAACTCGTCTGGTCTTTGATCATTAGTGTTCAACACGCCAAATCTATTCTTGACATCATCTCCAAATTCAAGTGGGATATACCCAAGGTCATATTTTAGCTCTCGTAGACTTGTTTTAATTTTCTTCAGCTTTAACTTGAACTTGCATATGAGCAATTGATGGTCTGTTCTGCAGTTGGACCCTGGCCTTGTTCTGACAGACAATATTGAGCTTTTCCATCATCTCTCTCCACAGATATAGTCGATTTGATTCCTGTGTTTTCCATCGGGTGAGGTCCACGTGTATAGTCACCGTTTATGTTGTTGAAAAATTGTATTTGTAATGAATAAGTCATTGGCCTTGCAAAATTCTATCATGAGATCTCCAGCGTCTTTTCTTTCACCAAAGCCATATTTTCTGACTACAATCCTTTTTCTTTGTTTCCAACTTTTGCATTCCAATCACCAGTAATTATGAATGCATCTTGATTGCATGTTTGATCAATTCAGACTGCAGAAGTTGGTAAAAATCTTCAATTTTCTCATCTTTGGCCTTAGTAGTTGGTAGGTAAATTTGAATAATAGTCGTATTAACTGATCTTCCTTTTGGGTGTATGGATATTATCCTATCACTGACAGCATTGTACTTCAAGATAGATCTTGAAATGTCTTTTTTGACAATTAATGTGATGCCATTCTTCTTCCATTTGTCATTCCCAGCATAGTAGACCCAGTGATTGTCTAGTTCAAAACGGCCAATATCAGTCCATTTCAGCTCACTAATGTCTAGGATATAGATCTTTATGTATTCCATTTCATTTTTGATGATTGCCAATTTTCTTAGAGTCATACTTCGTACATTCCATGTTCCAATAACTAATGGATGTTTGCAGCTGTTTCTTCTCATTTTGAGTCATGCCACATCAGCAAATGAAGGTCTAGAAAGCTTGACTCCATCCACGTCATTAATGTCAACTCTACTTTGAGGAGGCAGCTCTTCCCTAGTCCCATTTTGAGTGTCTTGAGACCTGAGGAGCTCATCTTCTGGCACTACATCAGATAATATTCTGGTGCTATTCATAAGGTTTTCACTGGCTAATTTTTTCATAAGTAGACTGCCAGGTCCTTCTTCCTAGTCTGTCTTAGTCTGGAAGCTCACTGAAACCTGTCCAACAAGGTGGCACTGCTGGTATTTGAAATACCAGTGGCAAAGCTTCCAGTATCACAGCAACATACAAGCTACCACAGTACAACAAACTGACAGATTTGAGGTGGTTTCCACCCACTAGTAGAACACAATTCAGCTCAAGTTTTTGCCATTTTACAAAAATCATTTCCTTTCCTTCAGTTTCCAATAACATGTTTCTCACTTCCTTGTGAGACCTCACTAGAAGCATTTTTTAACATCTATATTCCTACCAACAATCTCTTCAAGGCACTCTAGGCTTTTTTCTATCATGTGCCTCAAAATTATTCTAGCCCCTACCCATTGGCTAAGTCTAAAGCCACTACTACAATTTAAATATTTATTACAGCAGCAGTCCACTTCTCAGTGCCACAATCTGTATGAGATTTCTTGGACTTCCATAACAATTTACCATAGACTGGGTGGCTTAAAACATCAGTAACTTATTTTCTCACAATTTTGCAGACCAAAAATCCAAAATTAAGTTGTCATCAGGGTTGGTTCCTTCTAGAGGCTCTAAGAGAGAATCTGTTTTATGCCTCTCTCCTAACTCTGATAGCTGCTGGCAATCCTTGGTGTTCCTTGGCTTACAGATGCATAACCCTATTCACTGCATTTATCTTCACATGGCCTTTTCTTATGTGTGTCTTAGTGTCAAGTCTCCCTGCCTTTCCCTTATAAGGACATTTGTTAATGAACTTGAAGGCCATCCTAAATCCAGGATGATCTCATCTCAAGATTCTTAATTGAATTACATCTGTAAAGACCTTTTTCCCAATAAGGTCATGTTCACAGCTTCTGGAGTTCCCATATCTTTTGAGGAGCCTTTACACTCTCAGATTAAAAGGCAGAGATAGGCAGAATGGATTAAAAGCATGATCAAACTACCATATTTTTACGCCAATAATGCACGCCTTCTGCATTTGTTTTCCAGCCATGCCCTCCCCCATGAAGCACCCTCCCAAGCACTGCCATGTCAATCCTCTTCCACATGTTGCTATTTAAAAAAAAAAAAAAATTAGTATAGCGTACTTATGAAAACACCTTGCAGTGGGAGGGTGCAGCCAACAAACAAATGCAGAAGGTACACTTTATTTGTGTAAAATATGGTAATATGATATCCACAAGAGACTTTAAATTCAAAGACACAAATAGATTAAAGGAAAAGAATGGAAAAGATATACCATGTAACCATTATCCAAAAGAGAGTTAGACTGGCTATCCTAATACCAGACAAAATGTATTTCAAGACACAAATTATTAATAGAGACAAAGAAGGAGATTTTATAATGATAAAAGGGTCAACACTTCAAGAAATATAACAATTATAAACATATACACATTTAACAACAGAGCTCCAAGACACAGTAAGCATAAACTGACAGAACTGAAGGGAAAATAGACAACTCAACAATAAAATTTCTAGACTTCAATGCCTCACTTTCAGTAATGGATAGAAACATTATACAGAAGATCATCAAGGAAACAGAAAACTTCTACAACAGTAAAAATCAACTAGACCTAATAGAGATCTATAGAACACTTCACCTAAAAACAACAAAATACATGTCCCTCTAATGCAAATGGAACGTTCTCTAGGATAGACCATATGTTAGGCCATAAAACAAGTCACAATACTTTTAAAAGAATTGAAGTATTCTCTGACCAAAATGGAATGAAGCTAATAAGAGAAGGAAATTTGGGAAATTCACAATTAAGTGTAAATGAAAGAATGTACTCCTCAATAACAAATGGGTTAAAGAAAAAAATATAAAGACAAATTAGAAAATATTTGGAAATGAATGAAAATAAAAACACAACATACCAAAACCTAAAGAATGCAGTAAGCGGTGTTAAGAGGAAAATGTCCAGTGGTAAATGCCTACATTAAAAAAGAAGGAAGCTCTCCAACACAACCCAAACTTAAACCTTAACTAGAAAAAGAAGAGCAAAATAAACTCAAAGCAAGCACAGCTAAGGAAACAATAAAGATTTGAGTGGCAGTAAATGAAACAGAGATCAGAAAAACAATAGAGATAATAAATAAAACCAACAGATGGCTCTTTGAAAAGATCAACAAAGTTGTCAACCTTTAGCCTGACTGGACAAGTCTAGTTAAAGATTTAAAAGGTTAAAAGACAGAAGGCTTAACTTACTAAAGTCAGGAATAAAAGAAAGGACATTATTACTAACCATACAGAAACAAAAAAGTATTATAAGGGAATAGCATGAATAAACAAATCAGAGATCCTAGATAAAATATAAAAAGTTCTAGAAGGATGCAAATTTCAAAAACTGACTCAAGGAGAAATAGAAAATATGAATAGACCTATAACAAATAAAGAGATTGCATTAGTGATAAAAATTTTCCTATTAAAAATATCCCTGGACCAGATGACTTCTCTGATAAATTATACCAAATGTTCAAAGAATTAACACCAGCTTTTCACAAAATTTTACGAAATATAGAAATATAGAAGAGGAGAGAAAACTTCCCAACTCAATTGGTGAGGCCAGTATTACCCTGATAAGAAAACCAGATAAAGATATCATAAAAAAGAAAGCTATAGAACAATATCCCTTTTGAATATAGACACAAAAATTCACAACACAATACTAGCAAACTATCCAGAAGCATATAAAAAAGATTATACACCATAACCAAGTGGTATTTATTCCAGGAATACAAGAGTGGTTCAATGTACAAAAATCAAACAATGTAATACACCGTGTTAGCAGAATAAAGAACAAAAATCACACAACTGTCTCAGTAGATATAAAAAAAGAATTTGACAAAAATCCAACATACTTTCATGATAAAAATACTCAACTTACTGAGCAAAGATCCAAAAAACTAAGCCAAATAGAGAAAATAGAAATCCTGAAACACTAAACATCAAATGAAGAGATAAAGAACTCAGCCAAGCACCAAATGGAATAGGAAACTGACAGAGAACAGAGAGCGAAGAGACATACATGGAGAAGTCCCCTATCAGCTAATGCAGCACTGATCTGCCATCTTGGATACATATCAGAGACCAGCAAATGGGGGTAAAAGAAAGCAGCTTCACAGAGCTTCCAGCAGGAGACAGAACAACCAGTAAACAGCGATATATGCTTTCCCACCCCCCATTCTTCTTCACCCCCACTCAGCCTCCTCTGCTTCCCACGGCCACAGTCTCTTGGCCAGGAAGCACAGGCTGCTTGGATTCTACCCGCCCACACTGGCCAACTCCCTGAGTGCCATTTGTTGGCTGCTGATGTTGCTTTTTTCTGCTTTGTTTGATTTCTTCCTTACCTCTCACCACCTCCCCCTCCTTTTGCTCAAATACCTGGCTCTGTGCTCCATCTTTGCTTCTTCTTGAGGGGCTGGGGAACTCCATTCGAATGTGGAACCGCTTCCCAGTCTGTGCTGCCACGCTGGTGGGATCCTGGGGCTTTTTTTGTTTGTTTGTTTTCAATTGTTTGTTTGTTTTCTTTTTCTTTTCTCGAGTTGGGAGCCCATTCTGGCCTGGCAGTGCTGTGCGGCTTGGGACCTACCCTCTCAGCTTGCGCAGATGCACAGAGGGATCCTTGGGGGCATTTCTTTTTACCTGTTTTTTGAGGGGATTTTCTTATTCTTTTTTTTTAATTTGTTTTGTTTTCTTTTCCCTCTTTTTCCCTTTTTGTCTTTCTTCATTACTCAGTTTCTCATCTCTTTTATACCTGCCTTCTCTTCCTGTCCCCTGAATACCTGGTGCTGAATACCTTTACGCCTCCTAGCCAGGCTGTATTCAACACCTGGAAACAACTTCCCCAGACCTCGTAGCTACATTGGGGGGATCCCTGGTAGCTTCGCTGTTCTTTTTTCTTTCTAATTTTTATTTATTAATTCTTTTCTTTTCTTTCTTCTTCTTTCCCTTTTTGTTTTTCTCCATTTCATAGTCTCTCATCTCTCCACTCCAATGGCAACCTTCCCTAGCACTTTTTTTTGTTTGAGTGTGTGTCTTTGGCTCCTGTTCCTCTCTCCTCTCTCCCATACCCATCTTAGCTCCACACATCACAATCTCCCCCCTCCATCCTGCCTACCTGCACCGTGCACTTAACATCACACCACCAACCAGCACAGGCACGGCCTACCGGAAGCTGCCCTGCACTGATTACCGACCCGCCCTGGTGGCTTTAGTAAGTGCCACAAACAACCAACCCATCCCAGAAACTCTTCTTCAGCTAGACCTGCCCTGCTGTACCATATCTGAGCTACTGACCCTGTCAGTTGGAGAAGGAGGCAAAAAGTATCGTGCCCACAGACAAGCAAACAACAAGGAACACACAGCCCGCCTGTTCAGACATAGACAAATTTAAAAAAAAAAAGGAGAAAATAAACAAATCTACAATCAATAAATGAGAAAAATAAATACTGAATGCCCTGAAGACAGCAGACAATATCAAAACATTTAAAAAACAGGACAGGATGGTTCCAGTAGGTGTCCAAAATAAAACACCGGATAACTTTCCAGTAGAAGAAAAGGCACTAGAACTACCTGATAGGGAATTCAAATCTCTAATACTCAGAATTATCCAAGAGTTGAAGCAAAAAGCAGACAAAAATGAGAAAAAAATAGACAAATTCTTGGAAAAGGCAGAAAAATTCATGGAAAATACAGACAGAAAAATGGAAGAACTCAGGAAAATAATGCAGGAAGAAAATGTCAAAATAAATTCACAACTAGAAATTATACAAAAACAACAATTAGAAATCCAAAAGATAAACAACAAGATTTCAGAAACGGACAGTGTCATAGAAGGGCTGAGGAGCAGATTTGA
>NW_004443978.1:18133402-18147561 GCF_000243295.1 Trichechus manatus latirostris
CTCAAGGTCAATAAGGGAGAGTGTTGACATGTCATGGGGTTGTTAACCAATGTCATAAAACAATATGTGTACTGACTGTTTAATGAGAAACTATTTGTTCTATAAACCTTCACCTAAAGTACAATAAAAAAATTTTAAAAAAACTCAACATACTAGAAATAGAGGGGAACTTCCTCAACCTGTTAGAGGGCATTTGTGTAAAATCCACAACTAACATCATACTTAATGGTGAAAGATTGGAAGTTTCCCCCCTAAGATCACTTGTATTCATCAAAAGAAAAACAGATAAATTTGACTTCACCAAAATTAAAAAAACAACTTCTATTCTTCAAAGAACACTATCAAGAAAATGAAAAGACAGCCCACACAATGGGAAAAAAATTTGTAAATTATGTATCTGATAGAGGTCTAGTGTCTAGAATATATAAAGAATTCTTACAACTCAACAATAAAAAGACAAATAACCTAATTATAAAGCTGGCAAAGGATTTGAATTGACATTTCTCCAAAGAATATATACAAATAACCAATAAGCACATGAAAAAATGCTCAGCATCATTAAAACCTGTTGCCATCCAGTGGATTGAGTAGCACTGCCACATAGGGTTTCCGAGGAGCTCCTGGTGGATTCGAACTGTCGACCTTTTGGTTAGCAGCAGTAGCTCTTAAACACTATGCCACCAGAGTCTCCTCAGCATCATTAGGTAAATAAAAATTAAAAGTAGGAATGAGATGCCGCTACACACCTATTAGAATGGCTTAAAAAAAGAAAAAAGACAATGCCAACTTTAAATTCTGATGAGACAGAGACAACTGTAACTCCTAGGCATTGTGGTGGGAATCTAAAATGGTACAGCCACTTTGGAAACAGTTTGAAGTTTCTTATAAAGCTAAACATATACTTGCCATATGAGCCAGCAGTCAATTCCAGTAGAAATGAAAACATATGTCCACACAAAGACTTGTGTAAGACTGTTTACAGATGCTTTATTCATAACACCAAAACTGGGGATAATCCAATGCGCCTCACTTGGAAATGGATAAGAAACTGTGATACATCTACATGATGGAATACTACCCAGCAATATGGAGGAGTGGACTACTGATACGTGCAACAACGTGGACGAATCTCAAAAGCTTCAAGCTAAAGGAGCCAGACTGTACGATTCCATTTGTAAGAAATTCTGGAAAAGGAAAAATTAGTGATGAAAACAGGTCAATCATTGCTAGGGCCTGGGGCTGGAAGTACAGGACTCTTTGGGGTAATGGAAGTATTCTCTACCTTGATTGTAGTGGAGGTCATATGATTATACATTTGTCAAAACTCCAAGAGCTATACTCCTATAAAAGGTGAATTTTACTACATGTAAATTATACCCCAATATATGTGACCCCCAAATGGAAAAGGAAATTCTCCTCAGGAACTAAATATATACTTGTCCTTCTGTCAGTTCATTAACTATTTATTTTATTTTATGTTATTTTTTTTACCTCCAACAGAAAAGGGCAGGGAGTACTGGCTCTCAGATGCTATAACTGGGGTCTTCTTGAAATCTCATTTCAACAAAAATGAGCCAAAATAAATGACACACTGGAGACTTGGCGACACAAAGAAGAGACAAAACAGACAAAATAAAATAACATGATTTCATTTGTTGAAAATTATGAAGTAATCTATTTATAATGATTACAGCTATGTAAACAGACAGAGTGGGGCTTACAGGGGACTTGCGCAACCTCTGTTCTTCGTGCATCCAGTTTCATCTCTGAGAATTGGAACCCTGCGGAGTTGGATGCACACAACAAGCTTGAAAGAACACAGACATTCGGGACAAAACTCAGCCAGCACCAATATGCATTGCCTGGTATGGTCCCAAAGTCGATCCTGATTTCCACTTCAAATGACAACTCAAGACACATTTAATATATGACAAAGCTTGGATCGCTTACTGCTTGTAAGCTTTACTGAACATGTCACATTTCTTATCAAGCTTCAGATCATGATTAAAGAATGAAGTTAGAAAAATGTGAACCGACTTGTGTTTTAGCGTACAGTATTTTCCTCAGTTCTCCTCAGACTGTGATAGAGATTTATAGACTGCATTTAATTTAATAATAAACAAATTATCTTTAAATCAATAATTAGCTGTTTAACAGATAACATCTGCTGCTCATATAACAAAGGGAGTGGACCTAATCTGATGGTTATATAGACCCTCCCTTCTCTTCCTTAGCCTGCTGGTGCCTTGCCTTTTGCTATACCTATTTTAAAGCTCTTCAATATCCTATGGCTGAATTGGGATAGAGGGAAAGGATGAAAGGAGATGACAATCATCTTAGGCAATTTACTAGAGTGAAGAACTAGAATCCACACATTCATACTCTGAATTAATCACCATCTTTTACTTTAGGTTATATTAACAATCTGTTATATGAAGAAAAAGAAGAGTTTGGGGATAAGTACTGTCTAATAGCTGAAGTCAATGTTCATTTAGTATTTCAGACGACTTCAAACTTCCAATAAGCAGATCTCCTGTTTGAACTATAACCCACCGGCCTCATATCTGAGAATCTGCAACATCCTTCTAATAAAGGTATCTGAACACCGTATGAGCCAGATCTCTTGCGCTCCTCATTATCAGCTCAGAATAAAGATTGACTTTGAAAGAATGTTGCTGGCATAAAATTTGGACTTACTTTATACATAATCGTTCATACTCAAATCATTTAATTTATTCAATCACTTATGTATGCATTCAACAAATTTAAAACTGATATGACTTCTGATAGAAGTAACCATGGAAGTCCAGCCTACTCATTCATTTAACACATATTCGCTGGGCATGCTATGTGCAAGATAGCAAGATGGGAATTCTGAGTCCCTTGTGGAACTTAATATTCTAGAGACAAACAGAGAACAAAAGCAAATAAACGGATAAAAGAGATAATAGTGTAATAAGTAAATGAAAGAAATAAGTGATGAAGTAGAATTATAAATGTAAAAGGCCATGGAGGCATTGAGATGAGAAGAATATCTCTCTTTCCTGCAGTTGTAAATGCTTGCAGGGCATCAGTGTAATGTGGTTTTACAACTGGAAGGGAGTTGAAAGACCCCTGAATCTAGTTACTTTATTTTCACATAAATATGGTTGTTATTGCTATTAAGTGCCATGGAGTCAGTTCCAACTCACAGCAACCCTATGTATAACAACAACAAAAAAAAAACCACTGCCCAGTCCTGCACGCCATCCTCACAAAGGTTGCTTTGTTTGAACCCGTTGTTGCAGCCACTGTGTAAATCAGTCCCACTGAGGGTTGTCTTAGGATGTGTCCTCTAGAGAAGCAACACCAGTGAAATGTGTATATATTATATATAAATAGAGATTTATCTCAAGGAAATGGCTCAAGCGGTTGTAGAGGCTGGCAAATCCCAAGTCCATGGGTCAGGCATCAGGTTGGAGGCTTCTCCTGACTCACATAGCTGCAGGAGCTGACGAATCCAAGACTCACAGGTCACATGGCAGGCTGTTGGCTCACAGGCTGAGAAGGCTAAAGAATCCAAGATCAGCAGGTAAGACAGCAGGCTGCAGGACATAGTCCCAAGAACTAGATATCAAATGCTGACGAGCCAAATGCAGGATCCAGAGCAGAGAAAAAGCCAGCAAGCTTTGCCAGAAAGTCCACATATATTGGATGCAAGCCACACCCCCAAGGAAACTCCCTTTCAACTGATTGGCTACTCATAGCAGATCTTATCATGGAGGTGATTATATTATATCAGATCTCATCGTGGAAGTGATTACATCATTATATGGCTGCCAAACTATATCATAACTGCCAAACCACTGAGAATCATGGCCCAGCCAAGTTGACACACAACCTCGACTATCACAGCTAGTGATCATGAGAATTTCCTCATGTATCCATTAGCCACATGAATTCTTCTTTGATGAAATGTCTGTTCATATCTTTTGCCCTTTTTTTAAATTGGATTATTTGCCTTTTTATTGTTGAAGTGCTGAAGTATTTTGTAGATTCTAAAGATTAGATCCTTGTCAAATATGTCATAGCCAAAATTTTTTTCCCAGTCTGTAGATTCTCTTTTTACTCCTTTGGTGAAGTCTTTTCAAGAGCATAAGTGTTCAATTTTTAGGGCCTCCCAGTTATCTAGCTTTTCTTCTGGTGTTTGTGTATTGTTAGTTATAGTTTGAATTCTATTTATGCTATGTATTAGGGCCCCTACTGTTGTCCCTATATTTTATTCTATGATCTTTATCATTTTAGGTTTTACATTTAGATCTTTGATCCATTTTGAGTTAGTTTTTGTGTGAGGTATGGGTTCTGTTTCTTTCTTTTTTCGCAGATGGACATCCAGTTTTGCCAGCACCATTTGTTAAAAAGACTGTCTTTTCCCCATTTGGTGGTCTTTGATCCTTTGTCAAAGATCAGCTGACTATAGGTGGATGGATTTAAATCTGAGTTCTCGATTCTTTTACATTGGTCTGTGTGTCTGTTGTTGTACCAGTACCAGGCTGTTTTGACTACCATGGCTGTATAGTAAGTTCTGAGAACAGGTAGTGTGAAGCCTCCTACTTTATTCTTTTTCCTCAACAATGGTTTGCTTACCCAGTGTGTCTTTCCTTTCTATATAAAGTTGGTGATTAGTTTTTCCATCTCATTAAAGAATGCTCTTGTTATTTGGATCAGGATTGCATTATATATGTGGATCTCTTTGGGTAGGATAGACATTTTCACAAAGTTGAGACTTCCTATCCATGAGCATGGTATGTTTTTTCCATTTATGTAGGTCTCTTTTGGTTTCTTGCAATAGTGTTTTGTTGTTTTCTTCGTATAGGTCCTTCATGTCTCTGGTAAGATCTATTCCTAAATATTTTATCTTTTTAGGGGCTATTATAAATGATATTGTTTCCTGATTTCCTTTTCAAAGTCCTCTTTGTCGATGGATAGAAATCCAATTGATTTGGAATGTGATCATGTATCCTGCTTTTCTGCTGAATCTTTTTATTAGTTCCAGTAGTTTTCTTGTGGTATGTTTGGGGTTCTGTATGTATAGAATCATATCATCTGCGAATAGGGATAGTTTTACTTCTTCCCTTCCAATTTGGATGACTTTTAGTATTATTTTTTCCTTGCCTTCTTGCTGTAGCTGTGACTTCCGGCACAATATTTAATAGAAGTGGTGATAAAGGGTATGCTTGTCTTGCTCCCATTCTCAGGAGGAATGGGTTCAGCCTCTCTCCGTAGAGAATCACGTTGGTTGTTGGTTTTATACAGATGTCCTTTATTATGTTGAGGAATTTTCCTTCTATTCCTATTTTATTGAGGTTTTTTATCAGGAATGGGTGTTGCACTTTATCAAATGCCTTTTCTGCAACAATTTAAGTGATCGTGTGATTTTTTTTCTTTTATTCTGTTTATGTGGTTGGTTACGTTGATTAATTTCTAATGTTGAACCATCCTTGCATACCTGGTATGAATCCCACTTGGACATGGTGTATTATTATTTTTTATATGATGTTGAATTCTATTGGTTAGAATTTTGTTGAGAATTTTTGCATCTATATTCATGAGAGATATTGGTCTGTAATTTTCTTTTTTTGTGGTTTCTTTTCCTGGCTCTGGTATCAGGGTTATGCTGTCTTCATAGAATGAATTTGAGAGTATTCCTTCCTTTTTTATGCTCTGAAATAGTTTCCTCTTTTCTAAATGTTTAGTTGAATTCTCTGGTGAAGCTGTATGGGCCAGGGCTTTTTGTTGTTGTTGTTGTTGGGAATATTTTTTATTAACACTTCAATGTCTTCTCTTGTTATGGGTCTGTTCAGATTTTCTATCTCAGTTAGGTAGTGTGTTTCTAGAAATGTGTACATTTCTTCAAGGTTCTCAAATTTGTTGGGGTACAATTTTTCATAGTATTCTGTTATGATCCTTTTTATTTCAGCCTGCTCTGTTGCAATGTCCCCCACCTCATTTCCTGTTTGGGTTATTTACTTTCTCTATTGTTCTTTCCTTTGTAACTTTGTCCAGTGGTTTGCCAATTTTGTCGATCCTTTCAAGGAACAAATTTTTGGTCTTGGTTCTATTTCTATTTCTGTTCTCTATTTCATTTCTGCTCTAATATTTATTATTTCCTTTCTTCTGGTGGCTTTGGGGTTCTTTTGCTGTTCTCTTTCTGTTTGTTCAAGTTGTAGGGCTAAGGTTTTGATTTTGATCCATTCTTCTTTCTTGATGTGTGTGTTTATAAATTTACCTCTGAGCATTGCCTTTGCTGTGTCCCAAAGGTTTTGGTCTGATGTGTTTTCATTCCCATTTGATTCAGGAATTTTTTGATTCAGTCTTTGATTTCTTCTATTGCCCAGTTACTTTCAAGCAAGCTGTTTTTCAGTTTCCATTTATTTGATATTTTTTCCTTGACTTCCTGTTATTGATTTCTATTTTTATGGTATTGTGATCCAAGAGAGTGCTTTGTATTATTTCAATGTTTTGGATTTTATTGAGGGTTGCTTTGTGGCCTAAAACGTGGTCTTTTCTGGCAAATGTTCCACGTGCATTGGAAAAAAATGTATACTTTGCTGCTGTTAGGTGGAGCATTCTGTATGTATCTATAAGGTCATGTTAGTTGATTTTGGCCTTTTGATCTTCTGTATCTTCATTGTGTTTATTTCTATATGTTCTGTCCTTTACCAAGACTGGTGTGTTGAAGTCTCCTAGTATTGTTATGAAATTGTTTATTTCTCTTTTCAGTGCTGTGAGTTTGTTTTATATGTTTTGGAGTCCTGTTGTTGGGTGCATAGATATTGGTTAAGGTGATGTCTTCTTAGTGGATTGGCCCTTTAATCATTATATGATGTTCTTTCTTGTCTTTTATGGTTGATTATGCCTTAAAGTCTATTTTATCCGAGATTAGTATTGCCATTCTTGCCCTTTTTTTGATTAATGTTTGCTTGATATATTTTTCCAGCCTTAGATTTTCAATGTATTTATGTCTTTGTGTTTAAGGTGTGTCTCTTGTAGACAGTATATTGATGAGTGATTTTTTTTTATCCATTCTGTACTCTTTGTCTCTTTATGGATACATTTAAACCATTTATGTTCACCATGATTATCAATAGGTATGTGTTTATTGCTGTCATATTGTTGTACTTGTTTTTGTGGTGGTGATGTTTTCTTTGTTCCTCTTACTTTCCTGTGCTGAGTTCCTTTTGTTTGTGGATTTTCTTTTCTTTTCTTCCATTATTATAGACTTTGTGTTTACTGAGTCGTTATGTTTTTCTTCTTTTTAATTGTGATGCATGGGTTTGTTAACTTTCTTTGTGGTTACCTTGAAATTTACCCTTATTTTCCTAAATTTAAACCAGTCTTATATTACTTGGTACAGCCTTGACTTCTTCATTTGAAAGTTCTATACCTACGCCATTTATTCCTCCTTTTATTTTTTGATGTTGTCATCATTACAGACTGACATCTCTGTTTCCCTTCTTTTAAGTCTTTTAGCTTTGTTTTATTATTGAGAGTTCTTTGCCTAGGTTGGTATCTATCTGATGCTGTCCTGTATCCTAGACTGGTTGTTGTCTAATGTTGATTCTCTAATGGAAGGACTCCCTTTAATATTTCTTGTAACTTTACTTTGTTTTTTACTAATTCCCTTAATTTCTGTTTATCTGAAAAAGTCCTGATTTCGCCATTGTATTTGAGAGAGAGTTTGCAACACATGTTATGTTGTTTGGCAGTTTTTTTTTCATTCAAGTTTTTATATAGCTGTCCCACTGCCTTCTTGACTGCAGAGTTTCTGTCAAGTAATCAAAGTTTAGTCTAGTGTTTCCCCTTTGTAAGTGACTTTTCATTTGACTCAAGCTGCTCTTAGGGTTCTTTCTTTGTCTTTTGGTTTTGTCTTTGGTATGTCTGGGCAGCATAGTGGTTAAGAGCTCAGCTGCTAACCAAAAAGATCAGCAGTTCAAATCCACCAGCCGTTCCTTGGAAACCCAGTGGGGGAAGTTCTACTCTGTCCCATAGGGTCACTATGAGTCAGAATCGACTTGACGGCAATGGTTTGTGTAATTTTCTTTTTGGGTCTATCCCATATGAGGTTCATTGAGCTTCTTAGATGGTCAATTTTTCATATTTTATGATATTTGGGAAGTTTTCTGCCAACAAATCTTAAATAATTTTCTCTGTGTTTTCCATTTTTTCCCCCAATCTAGAATTCTGATCACACGCAAATTTTTGTTCTTGATGGTATCTTACATAATTGTTAGGGTCTTTTTTTTTTTTTTTTTTCATTTCTCCACATTCTTCTCTCTGATTTTTCCTCAAATAAATTGTCCTTCATGGATTTGTCTTCAATCTCACTGATTCTGTCTTCCATTGTTTCAAATTTGCTCCTAAAACCTTCTATTGAGTTGTCCATTTCTGAAATTTTGTTGTTTATCTTTTGGATTTCTAGTTGTTGTTTTGATGTTTTGTTCATATATTATTTTCCTGAATTGTTCTACTTCTTTGTCTATGTTTTCCTTGATTTTGGCTATGTTTTTGTTGGTTTTGTTTGTTTTCCACAATCTTTTCTATTTTTTCCTTGTTTTCCTTGATCTCTTTCCTAATCTCTTGGAGAGCCATAAATATGAGTCTTTTGAATTCCAGATCAGGTAGTTCCATTGCCTTTTCTTCTACTAGAAGGTCATCTGATTCTTTATTTTGGTCATTTGCTAGAGCCTTCTTGTCCTGTTTTCTTGATATGTTTTTATATTGTTTGCTGTCTCTGAGACATTAAGGTATTATTTTCTTTATTCACTGATTGTATGTTTCTTTGTTTCATCTTGCTTTTTTGTTTTAATTTGATATGTCAGGGTAAGCAGGCCAGGAGTGATTTGTTGCTTGCTCATCTGTATGCACAGCAGCTCTCACCATCTTGTCTGCGTGGGCAGGCCAGCAACAGGTAGGGCAAGCCTACTTTGCTGATTTGGCAAGAAGGTTTGGCAAGGTAGATGAAGGAGGAATTGGTGGGCACTGTCTGCATCCTGATGATGGTCCAGTGGTATGGGACCATTCACAGTCCCTCGCCAGATAGGTGGGGGTGTTGTACAGGGAGTGGTATGGGCTCACTTCCCACTGTTCAGCAGCTGGTCGAATGGCAGGAGAGGATGGCTGCGGAGGCCCATTGCAGCAGTGAGCCAGAGTATCAGGGACACTGTAGCTTCAGTGGCACGGTGGGGCCAGTGGGAAAGGGATGGTGGTATATGGGGCTAGGTGGGGTGGGAAGAAAAGAGAGAGAAAAAAAGGTAGCTGGAGGGTGGAGGTGGGACAGATCTGAGGGCTGGCAGGAAGGAGGGAGAGGTGGCTTACAGGTCTAGGTGGGAAGTAGAAAGAAAACAAAAGAATAAAATAAATGGTGGTTCAGAGGGAGTCAGTGGGTGAGGGTGGGATGGACCCAGGACAGCAGTGGACCAGTGCATTGGTGGCACTCTATGCATGGAGGCACAGTGGGGGCTGAAGGGAAGGGGAGTGAGGTGTCCTACAGAGCTAGGTGGGAAGAAGAAAGAAAATAAAAAGAAATGATAACACAGCAAGGGCTGGTGGGAAAGGGGGAGAGGTGGCTTATGGGGCTAAGTGGGAGGAAAAAAGAAACTGAAGAAAGAAAAAATAAAATAATAGAAAAAGAAAAAGACAGAAAGAAAAGAAAAAAATGGCAGTGTGGTGGGGGCTGGCCAGTGTGGGTGAGGTGGGCCCAGGGGCCAGTGGGAAGGGAAGGGAGGTGATGTACTAGGCTAGGTGGGAGGAATAAAGAAAATAAATAAAAAGGAAAAAAATGGCTGCAAGGTAGGGGCTGTGGGTGAGGACAGGGCAGACCCAAGGCAGTGGTGGGCTGGTGAACTGGTGGCTCTCTAGCCATGGAGACATGGCAGGGTCTGGCTGGAAGGAGGGAAGGTGGCATACAGGGCTATTTGGGAGGGAGAAATAAAAGGAAGAAAAGGGAAAAAATTTTAAAAAACTGCATGGTGGGGGTCAGTGAGTGGGGGGGGTGGGGCAGACCTGAAGGCCAGTGGGAAGGGCAGGGAGGTGGGATACGGGGCTTGGTTGGAGGGAGAAAGAAAAGAAAGAAGGGAAACAAAATAAAAACAAAAAAAAAGTGGTGGTGGGAGCTGGTGGGTGGGGGCAGGGTGAATCTGGGGCAGCAGTGGGCTGGTGGTTCTCTAGTTGCGGCAGTGTGGTGTGGCCCAGCAGGAAGTGGGGGAGGTGGTGTATGGGGCTATGTGGGTGGGAAAAAGAAAGGGAGAAAAAGAAAAAAAATTAAAGATAAAATTAAAAAATAACAAGGCATAAGCCAGTGGTGGAGGTAGGACAGACCTGGGATGGCGGCGGGCCGGTGGTTGTCTAGCCATGTCGATGTGTCACAGCCCAGCAGGAAGAGGTGTAGGTGTGAGGGAGAAATAAAAAGAAGAGAAGGAGAAAAAGAAAAAAAGATAAAATTAAAAAATGGCATGGTGGGAGCCGGCAAGTGAGGGCTGGATAGAACCAGGGCAGTGGCAAGCCAGTGACTCTCTAGCTGAGTGGCTCAATGTGGCCTGATGGGAAGAGGTGTAGGTGGCATACAGAGCAGAAGGGTGAGTGGTAGGAAAGCGTCTTTCTCTGGTTACTGGGTGTTCTGTCTCCTGTTAGGGGTTCTGTGAAGTTGCCTTCCCATACTCCCTGTCCAGGGTCATTGCTGGCTGTGTTCCAAGATGGTGATGCTGTGCTGTGTTTGTTGGCAGGGGGTCTCCACTACATAGCTCTCCTCATTCTCTGTTTTACATTAGTTTCTGCTTCCATTCAGTGTTTGATCTAGTTCTTTATCCCTTCATTTCATGTTTAGTGTTCCAGGATTGATATTTGTATCTGTTTTACTTAGTTTTGGGGGCCTTTTCTACAGAGGGATAGCTTGGTACGTCTGTCTTCAGCAGTACATTGGCTCCCTCATTTGATTTCTTGACTGCTGCTTCCATGGGCATTGATTGTGGATCCAAGTAAAATGAAATCTTTGACAACTTCAATATTTTCTCCATTTATCATGATGTTCCTTATTGGTCCAGTTGTAAAATTTTTTGTTTTCTTTATGTTGAGATGTAATCCATAGCAGGGTCCAATTAAAAATTCATCCTAGTCTAGGCCACATGAGCCCCAGGGCTCACTGCAAGTATCAAGCAGAAATAGGAGTCATCAAGATTTCATGTTATGGATCACAGTGACTCCCTACTTTTCTCCATGCTACCTTCTCCCACAGCCAAACCTCTTTCAAATCTTTCTGCACATTCTGAGAGAATTGTTTTTGGAGTCATGATTACTGTTGCTTTAGTGAAGTCTTCAGGATACAGGCTTTAAACTTGTGTAACCACCTCCATTCTACAGTTCCCCAGATAGCCTCTTGAAGCCCAGTGAAATAATAACAGCCTCTTGTGGCCCAATGAGACAACAACTGCGTCTGCTTACATTGGTACAGTACCTCACAAGATGCAAAGTACTTTAATGGACAATATCGCATTTGATTCAGGCAGTACAGCTATGTGGATATTATTATTTTCACATCATAAAAAAGGAAACAGGCCTTTGGAGGCTACGTAACCTGTCCAAGTTTATATAGCTGGTTTCAAGTGGCAAAGCTGTAGCATATTGCCAGGTAGGTTGACCAAATATCCCAGTTTGCCCAGGCCGGAGGGGTTTCTCAGGAAGTGAAACTTTCAGTGCTAAAACCAGGATACTCCCCGGCAAATTAGGTCAATTGGTCACCCTAATACCAGGTCTATTTAATTTAATGTTTTGTATGTTTGCCACTAAATGACAGCTAGAGCAGGACTCTGGGGTTTGTTCCTCCTTGGAGTCCTAAGGCAAGCCATTCTCATTGACCTGTGTTTTAGAGATCTGTAATGAGTCACTACCACCATCACCCCAACAGCCTTAGGGCAGCTGTCTGCTTTAGTGCAACATGGTTGGATGGCCACTCTCCAAAATACAAACCTGAGAAGAGGATAATAAATTCTTTAAAACAGCGGAGCAGTTCCAAGTCTTCCTGTACCACCCACTCCTCAGTAACTTCTAGCCTCTTTGCCTAATGGGAGCATTGGTTGAAGAAGAGGAGAGGAGTTATTTTAAAAGTTTTGTACACATCTCATGAGGGTATTTGGCAATGCCATGCTCACGCTGGGTTAATCAGGATGTCTGGGTATCTCAGGAATGAGAATGAGCAATTTTATGAAAACCTTATAGTTGGTAACACAACTCCCACAACATGGCAGGGAGGGGAGAAAGTGAAAGTTGAACAGCTCTTCACTGTTACTTGAGCTTGAGGGAAATGCAACCTTGACAAATATCTAGTTGTAAGAAAGACTAACAAGTTCCTTTTGCAACAATTTCACTGGAATTATGCAAAGGAGATAGAATAAAGCCTAGAAAGGGCGTTCCAGAAAAAAAAAAAATCATTTAATTGGTTTTTATAGTTTTTAAGTTGTATATGACCTTTGAAATAGTCAAAAAAAAAAAGCATAATTCTCCTAATAATAGCAACTAACATATGCTGAGTGCTTACAATATGTCAGGTACTCCTTCAGTATTTTACTGTATTGATTACTTACAATAACTGTTAAATCCTCAAAATAACCATATGCTGAAGGTTCTTTAATTATCATCCCCTTTTTCCAATTACGGAATCTATGACGGTGCGGTGGTTAAGAGCTTGGCTGCTAACCAAAAGGTCGGAAGTTGGTATCCACCAGCTGCTCCTTGGAAACCCTATGGGACAGTTCTACTCTGTCCTATAGGGTCACTTTGAATCTGAATTCACTCGAGGCAACAGGTATAAACAGAGTGATTAGATGAGTGGTTAGATAATTTGGGTGAAGAGACACAATCAATATGTAAAGTAGCCAGGATTTGAACCCTGGCTGTTTGGCTCAGTAGTCTACATGCCTAACCATCACAGAACCTTGCCCCTCTATGGTACCCTGGAAACAATTTCTGTCCACCAAAACTCTGGCACTGAAAGTCCAGATGTTCACAAGTATAAATAAACTATAAGCAGAATGAGATCTTCTTTACAATAAAAGATTTGAAGAATAGTTCTTTGACTTGAGTGGAAAGACTGTGGTACTGATTTGACAGTATTTAGTGATAGTTGACGTTCAATCAAAGAGGGGTTTGTCCAAATGCTATTGTTTGCATTTAATTAAATATATGTCTCTATGAAGTTTTTCCTTAGAATATATATACACAATGGTTTCTAGGTTAAATGGTAGCAAAGTAAACTGTAGCAAAGTAGCTGAACATGCCAAACATTTTCTCAAACATATATACCCAAGGATATAAACAAGATAAATAAGAGACAAAAAATAGACAATAGCAATGCAAACAAAAGTTACAAGAAGATCAGATGCCAAGCGGGAGGGGAATTTCTGTGAACTACAGTGGCATGGTTTGAGTTGGGCTTTATTCTTAGACTACACAAGTTCAACATAGGTCCTAAAAAGACAGAAAAAGGCTGATTAATCCTTACATTTTACACTACATCTTAAATAAAGGAACTGTACCTTTTGGAAATTTCTGAATTATTCAGTAGTACAGAGAAAATTGGCTAAATCACTGCAAACACAATTAAGTTACAGCCTCACTTCAATGCTCAAAATAAATTTCAGATGGATTATGAAGTTAAATATTGGAATTTTGAAGAAAATGAAGAGAAATATTTACCTGATCTCTGGTTCATTCAGATTTCCTAAGGAGGAAAACAATGGAAGAAATTAAAAAAGAAAAAAAAAAGAATAGAAGAAAATCCATTAACACCACAATGTATACTATTTTGAAGGATATGTAATGCAAAGATCAAGATAGTCTACAAATGAAAATTCTAACTCACAATAAAAAGACCGGATTTACTGGCCTGACAGACTGGAGAAACCCCAAGAGTATGTCCCCCAAACACCCTTTTAGCTCAGTGGCAAAGTCACTCCTGAAGTTCACTGTTCAGCCAGGGATTGGACAGCCTCATAAAGCAAAACGGGACTAATGAGACACAGCAGTCCAGAGACAAGGACTAGAAGGCAGGAGGGGACAGGAAAGCTGGTGATAGGGAACCCAAGGTTGAGAAGGGACAGTGGTGGCATGTTGTGGGGTTGTTAACC
>NW_004443978.1:18147661-18186462 GCF_000243295.1 Trichechus manatus latirostris
GTCACTGAACTGTGCAGGTAGAAACTTTTGAAATGCTGTAAGTTTGGCTATGTGTATTTTCATCAAAAAAAAGTTTCTCCAAGGTCGATAAGGAAGAGTGTTGATGTGTCGTGGGATTGTTAACCAATGTCATAAAACAATAAGTGTACTGACTGTTTAATGAGAAACTATTTGTTTTGTAAACCTTTATCTAAGGTACAAAAAAAAAAAAAAAGAATTATCTATGTGAGATCAAATTGACAACAGCAACTCAAAAGATTTGATGGGAAGCTTAGGGGGCAGTGAGTTGAAGATAACGGTAATGGAATAATTTGGAAAAGGATAGTGAGAATAGCAGCACAACTGGAAGAAACTAATCGATGTCAGTAAATTGTACATGTAGAAACTTCTGAAATGGTGTAACATAGGCTATGTATATTTTCACCAAAATAAAGGTCCTCCAAGGTTGAGAAGGGAGAGTGTTGACATGTTGTGGGGTTGTTAACCAATGTCATAAAACGATATGTGTACTGACTGTTTAATGAGAAACTATTTGTTCTGCAAACCTTCATCTAAAGTACAATAAAAAAAATTAAAAAAAAAAAAGATAGTCTACAAATGACTCTAAGGATTCATTCAAGATTGTCTGGACTATAGACAGCTGGGGTTGGGGAACCCTTTTGCGTCCATTGGGTGGGGCTGCAACCAAGATGCAATATATTAATTATCTATTGCTGTATTCAAGCTCACCATGTCAGTTAGCTATTGCTGTGTAACAAACCACCCCTAAACTAAGTAGTTTAAAACAACAACCCTCAGGTCAGCAATTTGGTCAGGTCTCAGCTGGACTTACTCATGCTTCTGTGGTCAACTGCTGAATCAACTGAGGGATGGCTGGTCTGGGATCTCCTCTGCTGGAATGGCTTATCTTTGCTCCATGTGTATTCTTCTTTTCCAACAGACTAGCCCTGGCTTGTTTACATGAGACCTGGACAGGTTTTTACCATATTCTATTGGTCAAAGCAAGTCACCGTCCAGCCCATATTCAAGGGTGGATTCTACCTCTGACTACTGTTGTTATTGTTAGTTGCTGTCGAGTTGATTCTGACTCATGGCAATCGCATGTGTTGCAGAGTAGAACTGCTCCATAGTGTTATCAAGGCTACGATCTTTGGAGGCAGATCACTTACTTCTGGACTAGAGGAGCTGAAAAGTCACATTGAACAGGGCCTTGGATACAGGGCAGAAAATTATTGTAACTATTTTTGCAATAGTCTATCACAGTCAGTTTTCTACAGGGCTTGTGGCTCCTTTCACAGAGAAAAGGGAGGAACTGAAACTTCCTAAAATCTCCAAGGAATTGAGGGACCATGGAGCTGGCATTCCCCAGCAAGTCCTATAAACACCTGATACCTTTAACAACTCAGTACCTATCTGTCATTTTGTCATACTGTGATGGCTCGTATGTTGCTATGATTCTGGAAGCTATGCCACTGGTATTTCAAATACCAGCAGGGTCATCCACGGTGGATAGGTTTCAGTGGAGCTTCCAGACTAAGAGAGTATAAGAAGAAAGGACTGGTGATCTACTTCTGAAAATTAGCTAATGAAAAACTTATGGATCAGAACAGAATACTGTCCTGTAGAGTGCTGGAAAATGAGGCTCCTATGTTGGAAGGCACTACAGTATGGTTACAGCCATGAACTCAAACATGCCAAAGATCATGAAGATGGTGCAGGACTGGGTAATGTCTCCTTCTATTATACACGGGGTCACCATAAGTTGGAGCTAACTCAACAACAACCACCTTTATCAACAATATCTTCAGCCCGAGCCCTCTGTGTGTCCTTCACTGCATAGTTTATTTTCATGCTTGGCCTATAAAAAAAGAGGGTAGGATCCCTCCAATGGTCCACAGACACATGCTCTGTATCTAGCAGAGTGTTCTAGCCCTGGCACACCTTTCCTCTCTCTAGGAACAATGAAAGAAAAATGGTTCTGGGCTTTCTCCTCTCTTGCCAATCCTGACTTCATAAGTTTCCTTTTCCCCCAATAAAACAAATCCTTTAATCTAGACCATTAAACATCGAAGAATTCATCCTGAGGTCTCATGCAAGATGGGTAGCAAACACAAACGGCTCCACTGGGAGATGGCTGGTCTGGGATTGTCTTATACATACACAACAGAATGTATGTTTAAAAAATCATAAGCAAAACTAAAAGGGAAATAATCCAGGAAATTATTTACAAACATGAGAAAAAGGAAATGCATCTTTAACATACTAAAAGCGCTTACATATCAATAAGAAAACCTATAAAAATATAAGAAAGTGAGCAAAGAATATAAACAAGTAATACAGAAGATAAAATTTATCTTTTATATTCTACTTCTGTCTTATTCTTCCAATTCTGTGGCCTCAGTACTACTTAAAAATCTTACTATCTCTCATTGATATCCCGATTCTAGTCTTCGCCCACTCAAGTTAATCTTACATTGCATGAGATTAATTGTCTAATAACAAAATTCAGATTGTCTACTCAAAAGCCATCGGTGATTAAGAGCTCCCCCAAACAACCAAATAGATAATGAATATGGTTTTATCCCAGAAAACAGTGAGATTAAAGAAAAAACATTTTGTGGGTTTGTGAGAGTATGCGGGACTCCTATAGAAGGCAACCACCAGAGTAACTAACTTAATCATTCATCAAAATTTTTTAAGTCTCCAATGACTACAGGTACTTCACCAGGTGCTGGGTGCCCAAAGATGAATAAGATAGCTTTTGCCCCTAAAGATCTCACAGTCCAGAGAAGACAAGCATAGAAAACAATGTTAGCAGTTGTTGCTGTTGTTACGTGCCATCCAGCCGATTCCTACTCATAGCGACCCTATGTACAACAGAATGAAACATTGCCTGGTCCTGTGCCATCCTCACAATAATTGTTGTTTGAGCCCATTGTTGCAGCCACAGTGTCAATCCATCTCGTCGAAGGTCTTCCTCTTTTTTGCTGATCCTCTACTTCACCAAGCATGAGGTCCTTCTCCAGGAATGGTTCCCTCCTGATAATATGTCCAATGTATATGAGATGATGTCTCACTATCCTTGCTTTCAGATGAACCTTCTGGCTGTATTTCTTTCAAGACAGTTCTTCTTGCAATCCATGGTATAGTCAGTATTCTTCACCAACACCATAATTCAAAGGCATCAATTTTTCTAGGTTTTCCTTATTCATTGCCCAGCTTTCGCGTGCATATGAGGCAATTGAAAATATCATGGCTGGGTCAGGCGCACCTTAGTCCTCAAAGTGACATCTTTACTCTTCAACACTTTAAAGAAGTCTTTCGCAGCAGATTTGCCGAATGCAATGCATCATTTGATTTCTTGACTGCCGCTTCCATGGGCATTGATTGTGGGTCTAAGTAAAATGAAACCCTTGACAACTTCAGTCTTTTCTCCGTTTATCATGATGTTGCTTATTGGTCCAGTTGTGAGGACTTTTGCTTTCTTTATGTTGAGGTATAATCCATACTGAAGGCTGTGGTCTTTGCTCTTCATCAGTAAGTGCTTCAAGTCCTCTTTGCTTTCAGCAAGCACAGCTGCATCATCTGCATATTGCAGGTTGTTAATGACTCTTCCACCAATTCTGATGCCACGTTCTTCTTCATATAGTCCAGCTTCTTAGATTATTTGCTCAGCATACAGATTGAATAAGCATGTTGAAAGGATGCAGCCCTGACACACACCTTTCTTGATTTTAAACAATGCAGTATCCCTTTGCTCTGTTCTAACAAATGCCTCTTGGTCTATGTACAGGTTCTGCATGAGCACAATTAAGTGTTCTGGAATTCCCATTCTTCACAATGTTATCCATAATTTGTTATGATCCACAGAGATGAATGCCTTTGCATAGTCAATAAAACACAGGGTAAACATCTTTGTGGTGTTCTCTGCTTTTAGCCAAGGTCCATCCGACATCAGCAGTGATCTCCCTGGTTCTATGTCCTCTTCTAAATCCAGCTTGAACTTCTAGTAGTTCTCTATTGAGATACTGCTGCAACCATTTTTGAATGATCTTCAGCAAAATTTTACTTGCATGTGACATTAATGATAAACCAAAAAAGCCAAACCCTTTGCCGTCGCTAATTTCCACATTCTGTTGCATCACCTTTCTTTGGAATGAGCATAACTATGGGTCTCTTCCAGTCAGTTGGCTTGGTAGCTTTCTTCCAAATTTCTTGGCATAGACGAATGAGCATCTCCAGTGCTGCTTCCCTTTGTTGAAACATCTCAATTGGTATTGATACAGTTCTTGCCCCTAAGGCTCTAACAGTCCAGAGAAGACAAGGATAGAAAACAATGTTAGCAGTACAGTGAGCTTAATACCATGTTGGCCCTATTCACAGAGTGATACAAACACACAGAGATACACTTGACCCATTTAAGTTTTCCTGAAGGAAGACACACCCAAGCTGAATAATTTATAACCTGTTAAAAGCTGAGTAGAATTCACTCAGAGAAAGAAGGAGGAGAGACAGAGTATGGCTGGTAGAACTGACAGCAAAAACAAAGGCAAGGAGGCAAGTAGTATTTTCTATGGGACAACTATTGTTAGATCATACACAGTAAGCCAGACAGTCGTGACAGATATGATGGTAAAAGCTAAATAAAGTCAGGCCATGGGGAGTAGATACATCATTTTAAGGCTTTAGGGGCTTATCTTGAAAGAAACAAGGAGTCTTTAGTAGGTTTTAAGCAGAGGATAGCATGGTAATATTTAATTATTATATGCCACTCTGGAGGTTGTTAGTAATATATAATTTAAGGTATTGAGACAAGTTAAAAAACAGGAGTTTGGCTGTTTAAGTGGCCCAGGTTATAAATGATCTCAGCCTGAGCCAGAGATGCAGGCATGGAAATTGGGAGATGGATTGAAGAAAAGTCAAAGAGGTGATATCTGGGATTTGGTGACATCATGATGTTTGACTAGCAGAGTCGTCTAGCCTGGAACATGAGTGGTACCAAGAATTAAGAATAGAGACTACAGGAGTAGTAGGCGTAGGGACCAATTGGAGGAGAAAGATGAAGAGTGGAGTTTTAAGCATGTTGATTTTGAGATTCTTCTTGGTGCATCAGGGCAGTATATTTAGCAGGAAGTTAGAGATATAAGTCTGAAGATTCGGAGGAGCCAAGGTTAGATAGACAGTTGTGTGGGTCACCAATACATAGGGGAAGTTTGAATCAACAAGAATGAATAAAATCACCTGGGGAGAGGCAGGTAGACGGGCTCAGATGGAACACTCAAAGTGTACGCAGAAAGAAGGGAACCTCTGAGGAGAAATTAAAAAATAAGTCAGAATGTCCAGGACAACTAACAGTATGTATATTGCAGAAACCAAAGAGGTGTTACATTTAAAGAAACCCGTTGCCATTGAGTTGATTCTGACTCATAGCAACCCTATAGGACAGAGTAGAACTGCCACATAGTGTTTCCAAGGAGCTGGTGGTGAATTTGAACTGCAGACCTTTAGGTTAGCCACCAAACTCTTAACCACTGTGCCACCAGAGCTCCACATTTCAAGGAGAGCAAAATCCATACTATCAAAAGCAGCAGAGACTGGCTGTAGTAAGGTAAGAGCTGAAAACATCAGGAAATGTTTAGTTATATTAGCAAGAGGGTTTTCAGAGGAGGGGTGAGAAAGAAGCCCGGACTCAGTGGCTTGATTTAGATAATCAAGAGAAAAGAGTTTGGATAATAAACAGAAGGAAATATGGGGTCCAGAAAGAGTGTTTTAGGAGGAGGAAAGAGGGATGAATAGGTGTAGCTCAGTGCATTTTTTAGGGCAGTGAAACTATCCTGTATGATACTGTACTGGTGGACACGTGGCATTATACATTTGTCTGTACAAAACAAAGAGTGAACTCCAATGTAAACTGTGGAATTTAGTTTATAATAATATATCAAAACTGGTGCATCAATTGTAACAAATTATCACGTGAATGCAAGATGTTAATAACAGGAAAAACATGCAAGGAGAGTACGTGGGAACTCTTCAGTACTATCTACGCAATTTTTTTGTAAACCTAAAACTTCTCTGAAAAATAAAGTCTACAAAAAAAGAAGAAGAGTGTTTTCAGAATGGAGGGGACTGTCATGGATTGAATAGTGTTCCCCCAAAATATCTCTCAATTTGGCTGGGCCACGATTCCCAGTATTGTGTGATTGTCTACTGTTTTGTCATCTGATGTGATTTTCTTATGTGTCGTAAATCCTGCCTCTATGATGTTAATGAGATGGGATTAGCAGCAGTTATGTTAATGAGTCAGGACTCAATCTACAAGGTTGGATTGTGTCTTGAGCCAATGTCTTTTGAGATATAAAAGAGAGAAGCGAGCAGAGAGACAGGGGACCTCATACCATCAAGAAACAAAAGCCAGGACCCAGGATCCATACGCTGAAAAGCTCCTTGACCAAGGGAAGATTGATGACAAGGACCTTCTTCCAGAGCCAACAGAGAGAAAAAGGCTTCCCCTGGAGCTGACTCTCTGAATTTGGACTTGCAGCTTACTAGACTGAGAGAATAAATTTCTCTTTGTTAAAGCCATCCACTTGTGGTATTTCTGTTATAGCAGCACTAGATAACCAAGACAGGTAAGTAGCCAAATTTATACACTGTTGTGAAGGATCTGATGGGAGGAAGAGGTTGAAGGTACAAGACAGAGGGAACATTGTTGGGGCACATTCTTAGAGGAAGCAGAAAAGAAGAATATAATACAGCCTTATAGCTGCCTTTGCAGATTTAGCTTTGGTTGATCCTTTAGCTCTACTAGAGCAGGGCTTCTCAAAGTTTAGTACGCATCAGAATTATCTAGAGTGCTGATTAAAACACAGACTTATGGCCTTACCCTCACAGATTTTGATTCAGAAGTTCAAGGTCAGCCAGAGAATTTTTATCTTACAACTCCTGTGGGATGCTGAGGTCGCTGGTGTATGGACTACATATTAGTTCCATTCCCCTACTCCTCCCACAAAAAAAAAAAAAAAAAAACACACTTTTCCATCCTCTGTGACTCAGTTCACCCTATTTTCTCTATTTAAAAGTCCATCTCTGGTATTACATATAGCTGTCTTTCTGTTCTCTTAGGGTTTGTGACAAATGCTATGTCCTTCATGAAGCTCTTTCTAATTTAACCCAAGTGAATTTCAGTGTCCTACATCTGTAGGACTACACAGTTCTATTGAGACAGGCAGCCTCAGAGCTCAGCCCTTCTAGGAGACACCTACTCTGGCTTATTCTCCTACACCGAGCAGAATAGGACTTACATTCTTCTGAAATTGTCCTTGATAAGATAACCACAGAACAGCCATAGCTGGCCTCAAACGATTTTAGCAGGTTTTCAACGCCATCTTAGCACTTTAAGTGACCTATTAGCTCATTAAGTGAAAAATACATATAAGCACCCCGATCCCTCCCCACCGATCCCTCCCCACCGCCGCCTCTGGGTGGAGACTTAACATGCTAATGAAGGAAAATGGACCTCTTCCTCCATCCTAGGGAATAGAACCCTTGTCTAAAGACAATGCCTAATCATCCCCAAGCTCTGGGTGCCCGCTTGAAGGTCAGTCCTGAATATTCATGATAAATTTGCATTTCCTTGTCCGCTCTCTGTAAAAGCCCGCCTTCTCAAGCTGTCTGCGAGCAGTCTTGGAGGCAGCAGCCCCAAATGCGCCTTTCCTTATGCAACGAGGTAAAGGCTTCTTTCTACTCTCCCACATCGGCCTCTTGTTTATTGGCTGTGATGAGTAGAGCGAGCCCAGCAAAACCTGGGATTTCCACCCAGCAACACTACGTTTAATAACTTCCCTTCTCCCGGCATGATAGTCCGCCTTTCATTATAGTTACATGTCTGCATCTCATCATGCCTTGTAAACCATAAGCTCCTTGAGGGTGGGGACTAGCATGTTTTATGCATATTCTATCTCTCACATCACCTTATACAATGGGGACTCAATCTGTATGTGAATTGCAACCTATATAAATTGCACACATAGTACCCAGAATGCAATAATCAGCCTCTTCTAAAAGGCCATCTTTACATTTCCCAGTCAGCTGGAAAATGGCAACTGTTGTACCTGCCACTAAAACTTTGGATCCAGTTGGAAATCTACATTTCTAGGGCTAAGATTCTTGATAGCATATGATGCACAAACTTTATTTCTCTGGGGTTTATGTCTTGCTCCTCTAGTCATTTGTATCAAACTTCACTGATGCGTTTTGTCAGGATATAAAAGCAGATATAACCAGAGGGAAAAGACATTTGAACTCAAGGTTTAACTCAATTCCAAACCCGAGCTTCACTGTGTACATTATTTATCAAGAGCATTTATGTGCCCACAGTGAGCCAAGCCCTGACTGGCTCTATGAATAAACTATGTCAGACTTGGGTCTTGTCCTTCAAGTTCTCATACTCTAAGAGAGACAGGGAGAGCATATATGCAGTTTTTTATCAAAATAATTATGAGTAAACCATGCTTACCTAATCAACTAACCATGCCAATAACTCACTTAAACCCGAAAGATAAGGAGTGCTGTGGAGAACCCAAAGCCTTCCTCATACTAATTTTTTCTTTCTTTTCTTTCTTTCTGAAGGAGCCCTGGTGGCATAGTGGTTAAGAGTTTGGCTGCTATCCGAAAGTTCGGCAGTTTGAATCCACCAGCCGCTCCTTGGAAACCCTATGGGGTAGTTCTACTCTGTCCTATAGGGTGGCTATGATCAGAATTGACTCGATGGCAATGGGTTTTCTTTTTAAAAACTTTTACCTTCTAATAGTGTAGGAGAGTCTTTTACTCAACCCTACTTCAGCTCAGCTGGAAAAGGGCAGATATCCGAGTAGGGAAGTCTTTGGTGCGTGAGAAGAAAACTTCTTGCTGTGCTAACATCTGATGGAGAATCATAGAATCTATGGACTTAGAAGTTTAGTGGACATGTGTACCACCTTCCATTTCTGCCACATAAGAGACATTTCTTTTTCTTGGTGGAAAGAGAGGAGCAGGGAAGAAAAAGAGTGGTACTTTAGGCCCTCAAGTTTGCCCACAATCTGGGCATTCTCAATGATAATTGCCGAGATGGAAGCAGGAGATGCAGTGAAGATATTTTATTATAGAGGAGACCAAACGCAGCGGCATGGTCTGAACTTTCCAGAAAAGACCCAAAGTCAGCATGGTCCCAAGAAAGAAAGTAAAGGGATTTCACGTAAAATAGGGAAGTAAAAATTGAGCGGAGGGGGCGGGATACAATTGAGAAGGAACAGAGAGGGTAGATGTTGAAAAGGATATCCCAGGTTTGAAATAAAGAGTTCTAGTTCCAGTTACCATAGAGTTGACTCCAACTCATGATGACCTCATGTATAACAGAGTAGAACTGTGCTCCACAGAGTTTTGAATGGCAGGTTTTTTGGAAGTCGATCACCAGGCCTTTCTTCCAAGGTGCGTCTGGGTAAATTCAATCCTCCAAACTTTAGGTTAGCAGCTGAGTGTGTTAACCATTTGCACCACCCAGGTGCTTCACAATAAAGAGTAAGGACTAGGAATCTAGAGCTTGAAGACAGGCTCCCCATTTTTTGAGAACAATGAGATGTTACAGGCAGGGACTGTGAGCATGACAGCTGTGAGATCTCAAAGAATAAAAAATCAGCTGAAATAAATGAGCAGTCTAATGTTGAGACAAGACCATAAAGATAATGGAAAGAAGGAAGATGTGAGAATGGGTAGGAAAATGAATACCAGCTGCAAATCAAAGCTTCAAAAGATGCAGGAAAAACCCCAAAGGAACAACTATGTGTTGAGTTGCTTCTATGCACCCAGCCTTGTTCCTGGGTGCTGGAAATAATGGTGAAAAAGGCCAAAAGCACCCCTGCCCTCATGGGTTAACATTCTATTGGGAGAGGCAGACAATCAACAAGGAGAGAGATTAAGGAAGTGATGATAAGATATAATCGAGGAGATAAAACAGGATTATGTAATGGGGAGGGTGCAATTTTCAATTGAGTAGTCAAGGAAGGCTTCCTTGAGGAGGTGACATTTCAGCTGAAAACTAACAGGTTAAGAAGAGTCAGCCTTGTGAAGAGCTGAGGGAGGAGACTCCAGGTTGAGGGAACATCAAGTTTTTTTTTTTTTTTAAAAAAAAAAAAGTGACGACATGGCTTGGGAAACAGAGAAAAGGCCAGGGAGGCTGACTGAGGACGTGGTGAGTGAGGGGGAGACTTGTGGGGAAGAGCATGCGAGGATAGGTGGGGTGAGATCGCTCAGGATTGAGGCTGGACTCTATTTCATATGCATAGGGAAGACATCATGAGGTTTTAGGCAGGAACACTTGGGATCATAAGACAACGTGTAAATGTACAAGCGGAGCCAGTTTTAAATGTTCTTTTCCAGTCAAATTACCACTACTGAGTCAGAGCAGTTCATCCTAAAGAGTTCAGGTGCTTAATAGTGATAACAGAAATGCTGCAGGGATAATAGCGCTTCAGTGTAATTAAGCACCTCTGCTCTTCCATCATGAAGATGCAACAAGCATCCAGCTCTTTTTCCGAGATCCCACACACAGAGGTAATGGACAATCCGTCAATATCCTCTCCCCGCCACAATAGGACTGTTTTATGAGGATGCTGAAAGCTTTAATAAACCCTCTTAGATAATTTCTTTATGATGCAGGGAATCAGTAGAGCTGAGCATGAAATAAGTTAGGGTCTGTCAACAAAGGGGGCACCGTTGTTTTTATGACCCATTCGTCCCTGGGTAGAAAAACCCTAATTAGCTGGAATATTGATATCATATGTGGTTGCATAGATCTGCTCTCTAAGTAGCAGCCATCCTTTTGCTCAGATGGGGGCTTGGCTCAGATTGCTAAGTCACAAAACTCATTACAAGTAATGAGCCAAATTCTGCCACCATCAAGCCTGCTCCATCGCCGGAAACAGGCCTCGCAGAAGGCTACACTCACTGATTTCCCCAGCTGTTAAAGAAGAGCAGGCCTAGCATGCTAACTCCGTAGTCCACAAAGAAAACAAAACAAAGTGTCATGGAGAGATGATGCCCGTGGTTTCTGCAACAGTCTAATTTATAACAACAGAGCAGCTAGGGAATGAGTGCAACCTTGCTCTGCAATTTCTGCTGTCCATTCCTGACCAAGACAAGCACTGTGCATAATGACGTGGCAAAAAAGGTATTCTCTGATTAGCATTGCCATGCTCATGGTCAGAATCAGGAAGGCCCCCTCTTTAGAATCAGTCAATCACCAGAGATAGGATCCTAGAAACTGCCCGACGTGTCTCTGTATTGTTGTTAGCTGCAATTCAGTTGGCCCCAGACACATGGTGACCCCATGCACAACAGAACAAAATGCTGCCTGGTCCTATGCCATCCCCATGATTGGTTGCATATTGAAACATTGTGATTCATAAGGCTTTCACTGGCTGATTTTCAAAAATAGATCTCCAGGCCTTTCTTCCTAGCCCATCCTAGTCTGGAAACTTCATTAAAAACTATTTAGCATCATAGCAACATGCAAGCCTCCACTGACAGATGGGTGGTGGCTGAGCATGAGGATTATTGACCAGGAATCAAAGCTAGATCTCCCACAAAGAAGGCAAGAATTCTACCACTGAATCACCGCTGCCATCTTGCCCTTCGTATGTCAGTTTCAAACTTCAAATGAGAAAGCTGAAAGAGATCAGAGGGAAGTATGGTTGATGTGTCTATACTAGCCAGCAGTTCATCAAACATGTTCCCTCTTTGTCCTGAGCACACAGCTAGACTACTTTCCCAGGCTTCCTTGTGTATAGGGGTGACCAAGAGACTGAGTTGGAGCCAATGGAACATGAGTGGACGTGAAGCATGCCACCTCCTGGCCTGGCCTGTAGCTCCCAGTCAACATGCATGCCCCTCCTCGCTACCTTTATCTTCCTTTGGCTTGATGCTGATGAACAGCGCTATCTTGGTGTGATCGTTGAGATTGTGTGTCAACTTGGCTGGGCCATGATTCCCAGTGGTGTGGCAGTTATGATGCAGTTTGGCACTTGTATGATGATATTGTCACTTCCATAATGAAATTCGATATAACGTGATCACCATGATGGGATCTGCTGTGAGTAACCAATCAGTTGAAAGAGAGTTACCTTGGGCTTGTGGCCTGCATCCAGTACAGGTGGACTCTTTAGCAAGGCTCTCAAGCTTTGCTCACTCTGGATCCTGCAGCTGGCTCCTATTCATCTGACCTCCGGTTCTTGAGACTTGAGCTAGCAGCTTACCTGCCATCTTGCCTGCCGAGCTTGGCGTTCATCTGCCTTCACGGCCTGTAAACAAGAACCCTGCTGTCTGACCTGCTGATCTTGGGTTTGTCAGCCCCTGTGGTTACATGAATCAGGAGAAGCCTCCAGGCTGACCTACAGATTTGGAACATTCCAGCCTCTATAACTTCATGAGCCATTTCCTTGATATAAATCTCTTTATATACATATTTATATGCTTTACTGGTATTGCTTCTTTAGAGAGCCCAGCCTAAGACACTTGGAATCTAGATTGGATATAGAAGAGTCACAGTGTGAAAGGGGTCTGGGTTCCTGAAGAAGCGTCTGAAGGGGAACTGCTTGCCAATGGGAATCACTGTTATAGACTTGTAGCAACAAGAAATACCCTTCTATTATTTTAAACCCCTGAGAGATTGGGCTTTATCTGATATAGTCGCTAGCATTACCCTAATTAACATAGGGTCTCCAACCAACAACACCAGATTTTTGAAGAATTCATACATATAAGTGTGTTTGGAATGTACTGATCACCTTAGGGTAACTGCCATGGCCTACCAAGTGAGCAACCACCAACATTTTTAACAGCTTTATTGAGGTTTAACTTACATACCAGATAATTCACCCATTGTAGGTATACAGTTTGATGGATTTTAGTAAATTTATACAATTGTGCCAACCATCACCACCATCCACTTGAAGAATATTCCTATCACCCCCAATCACCACCCATATGTCAGTTTGCCATATTGGTAGATCGTGTGTTGCTATGATGCTAATAGCTATGCCACCAGTATTTCAAAAACCAGCAGGGTCATCCACAGTAGAAAGGTTTCTGCAGAGCTTCCAGACTAAGACAGACTAGGAAGATGGGCCTAGTGATCTACTTTTGAAAACTAGCTAATGAAAACCCTCTGGATCACAACAGAATATTGACCAATACAGTGCTGGAAGATGAGCCCTCTAGTTTGGAAGGCACTCAAAGTACACAGTGGCTGAAACACTGGATCTGAACATACCAATGAATGGTTGTGAAGACGGCACAGGACTGGACAATGTTTCATTCTGCTGTACATGGGGTCACCATGAGTCAGCGCTGACTTGGTGCCAGCTAACAACAACAACCAAAAAACACCCATTGCTGTTGAGTTAATTCTGACTCAACAACAACCGTACCCCCCCAAATTTCCCTCATTCTTGTTTGCAATCAATCTATAATCTCTCCCTCATCCTCAAACCACCACAAATCTATTTTTAATATTCCTGGCTTTTTTCACTAGTATAATGTTTTTGAGGTTCTTGTTCCATGTATCAATAGTTTGTTCTTTTTCACTGCTGAATAGTATGCCATTGTATGAGTATATTAATTGGGTTTATCCATTCACTAGCTGATGGACATTGGATTGTTTTCAATTTGGGACTATTATGAACGATACATGTACGAGTCTTTGCTTGGACATGTCTTAATTTTTCTTGGGCAGATACCTAGGAGCTGCATTGCTAGGTTGTATTAACCACCATTTTATAATCAATGAAAGCCTTCTCTGACTGTCTTAGATGGAATCTCTTCCTTAGTATTCATAAATAATTTTGTTCATATCTGAAATACTGCATTTATATATTGAATTTGTTAAATTTTAATTTTTATTCACATGCCTCTCCTCACTAACGAGACTGTGAGCTCTTTTATGGCCAAAAACATGCTTTTTCACAATATATTACTGCTTAGAATAGTGACTGGTATATGATGCACATTCAGGAAGTGTTTATTGAATTAATAAATGGTCAGATATCCTGAGGTAAATAAGCTACTGCAGAGTCAGAGAGCTGGACTGTGTTATGTCAACTTGGCAATGACTGAAAACCATGTTTCCCAGAATCTCTCCTCTGTTTGATCACCGTTATCCAAAGGAAGAACATGCATGAGGTTCGGAAGGCGGAAGTGAGACTTCAAAGCCACTACTCTCCAAAAGTTTCTTGGCGAGATGTGGTGATGGCCAGAGCAGCTGCATGTGGCAGGACCAGCTTGCCCTCAAGTCCTCCACCTCTTACCCAGCTCATCTTCCTCATTGCTGGCTCTGCTGGCCAACAGCAGTGCCAAGCCCACCACCAGGTGCTTGTCTGAGAACCCAGGGAGATGAGAGCTACACAAAGGCAACAACTTCCCATACAACCCTCCACAGGCTCCTCTTTACCATCCTTCTTGGATGGTCTGATGCTCGTGGCTACAGAATCTTCCTGCAAGTTCTGACTTGTCCCTTATACCAGTGCTGCGGTCTGTTTGTTGTTGTTAAAGGCCATAGAATCGGCTTCCACTCATGTACAACAGAACAAAACATTGCCCGGTCCTGTGCCATCTTCATGATTGTTGGTATGTTTGAGTCCATTTTTGCGGTCACTGTGTATTTTGAGTGCTTCCAACCTAGGGGCTCATCTTCCAGCACTGTATTGGACAATATTCTGTGGTGAGCTGTAGGGTTTTTACTAGCTAATTTTTGGATGTAGTTTGCCAGGCTTTTCTTCCTAGTCTGTCTTAGTCTGGAAGCTCTGCTGAAACCTATGCACCATGGGTGACCCTGGTGGTATTTGAGATACCGGTCGCATAGCTTTCAGCATCACAGCAACGTGTAAGCCACCACAGTACGACAAACAGTTAGACCTCCAGTGTGACGAACAGTCTGACTAGTTAGTTGTTCCAATCCCCCTTCCAGGTCTGCACTTTCTCAGTGCTTGCCACATCTGCTTAAGGTCTAATTCTCTTAATAAAGCCCTCATTTACCCATTACTTATAGTAGCTCTAGTTTTCCTGGCCAAACCCTGACTTACACAGTTCCCTAATCTTGGGTCTTATATAAATCCTCATTTTTCGGAGAGCCCAGCTCATTCTTCTGTGGCCTGAATCCTCATTTCTCTGTGGCCTGGAGCCTCTGAAACCTGCTTGGTTTATAGTAAGCAGGTGGGGGACCTCCCTTTCCTGGGTGACATTTATTTAAAAATTCTCGCCACTCACAAAGCATTACCCATGAGATCTGATTAAACAGTCATTGAATACATATTTAAATAATATTGTTTTTCTTCCTTTCTTCTTTTTTTTTTGCTCAGCTGAAGCCTAAATTTTTCCTGATAACATTTTAATTGCCATTAGAATTCCTAAGAAACTGACATCCCTTACATTTTCATTATAGGTTTTAATTGTTCTCCTGAATCCTGGGGTCAACAAAGACAATTTAAAGTAAATATGGAAAGAGAGACAAATCTAGAGTGATTGGAAAAAGAGAGCAAGAGAGAAAATCTAGAAAGCAATTAGAGACAGTGTGATTTTATTTTCTTCTTTTTTTTTACTTCCTTGCCACATTCACCTCAATTGTTTAATGTAGAATAAAGATATTTTGCTGGGTGAAATTAACATTCCCTCTCCTCTTCCCTTCTCAAACAGCCAAGCTGAAGCACTGGTAGTGAATTGTCCTCTGATATCTTGTCAATTGTAATGGCAGATCAGAGGCAGGAGGAGTGGCACCACTAATGGTCTCTGTTGTGAGTTTTTACAGATGGATTCTCCCTGCCAAGCAAGCAGTTGTCTGCTCACAAAATCAGGCTCTAGGAGTCATGAGATAATTGTTGGTGGTGTTAGTACACAGTGGTTCTAATGAGTCCCAATGTCTAACAGCTTAACTAGGAAGTAGGTGCAGCTTTTTGTTGCGTTGAGTTTTAACTGAGAGGGCAGTCTTACTTTGTCCTGCAAAGGATCACTTGAGCTCTTCCTTGCATTGCACACTTCCAGGGCTGGTACCCAATGCCATCAAGTCAATTCTGACTAATGGCGACCCCATGTGTTACAGAGTAGAACTGCTTCATAGGGTTTTCAAGGCTGTAATCTTTACATATGCAGATTGCCAGGCCTTTCTTCCGTGGCACTACTGGATGGGTTTAAACCATTAACCTTTAGGTTAGGAGTTGAGCGCAAACCACTTGGACCACCCAGGGACCTGTGTAGGGCTGGTAGGGACCCATTTCCCCAGCATAAGGATAAAAGGAAACTTATTGTTTTTTAGAGTCTTGGCAAAAACTGCCACACCTGAGCCAAGGTGGTCCCTGTAGAGGAAATGGATCTACCGAAATAAGGGGTACAGGGTTTTCCGAGAGAAAACCAAGGCCAGCCTCTGCTCCCTGATGTACAAGTAGAAGGTCATGACCCTCACAGAACAATTGGTTGGAAGATGAAAGCAACAAGTCTCCAGAAATGAATTTAACCTTCAGAAAAGGGCATTTATTCTGTGCTTGAAAGCCAGGCTCAAAAATAGGGTCTAGCTGGAGAAACCCTAAGAGTATGGCCCCTGGACACCCTTTTAGCTCAGTAATGAAGTCACTCCTGAGGTTCACCCTTCAGCCAAAGATTAGACAGCCCCATAAAACAAAATGAGACTAATGGGGCACAACAGCCCAGGGACAAGGACTAGAAGGCAGGAGGTAATAGGGAACCCAAGGTCGAGTAGGGAGAGTGTTGACATGTTGTGAGGTTGTTAACCAATGTCATAAAACAATATGTGTACTAACTGTTTAATGAGAAACTATTTGTTCTGTAAACTCTAAAGTACAGTTTTTTAAAAAAAAGGGTCTAAGTGTGAAGTAATGGTGGAAATAGAGACTGATTTGAGCCCAGCCTGTGGCTGCTGTTGAAAGAGCTTCCTGACCCCATTCTCTGGCCCAGAGGTTTTCCTTTCTTTGATAAACATGGCTGAGATTGTGAGTATACCCTGATAACCCCCCATGGGACACCACTGCCTTTCTTGCAGGGACTCAGCACAGCAAAGCTGATATGGTATAGTGGTGAAGCCTGAGGTCAGTCTGCCTGGGCTTGAATCCAAGCCACAGAACTCAGAAGTTGAGTGACTGTGGGGAAGTTCCTTAAATGTCTGATGTCTCAATTTCCTCTTCTGTAAAATGGGCATTATAATGTTACCTATAGCACAGAGCTATAAAATAAGTGAGTTGGTATACGTAGAGTTCTTTAAAAAGTGTTTAGACCAACAGTTGCTATGCCATCTCTAGAACCCTGAACATGCGTAGAAGTAATTGCAACAGATTCCGTCACAGTTCTGCCTACTCCTATAATCACAACTGCACCTTGGTGTGGAGCTCCGCTCATACACACATGCACGCGCACACACACGTACACTTAGCTCTAGTCATGAGCACGTAGTCCTTTGAAAATATTTTCCTCCCACACATACCACCCAGCAACTGGTCCCCAGTCACAGCCTCTGACCCATTTCCTATTACCAGAGAGCACTGCCCAAAGTGCCCCTTGGAATCCCCTGTGGATTCACCACGCACTACCAGTAGACCAGTAGGTAGATGGAGCATCACCCCAGGAGCTTAACTCCACTGCCACAGGAGCAGCAGACAACCAGCTTACCCTGCCTCACCACGGTGTAGTTCATAATGATGAGTCATAGACCCCACCCCCCAAATCACGACCTCTGACTTCCACCCCAGCTAGTTCATTAAGCAATTTAGTTATGTTGCACCAGAGCCCCAGCAGTTATGGGATACTGAAGAAATTCAGAGAGTTTCTTAGTATGATAACAACTTTCCATGCCTCCTCACAGTGAAGTATTGGCTTCCATTTGCAAAACTGATGCTCAAGAAGTTTTCCTACTTATATTCCAAACTTTTTTGTTTTCATTTATCTAGATCAACTGCCTCCCCCCGCCCCGCCTTTTTTTTCTTTCCATTTGGCTTGGTCATACTTCCTAGTATTTCTTTGAGTAACTAATACATGTATGGCTCGAAAAGTCCGAAGATTGACCACCTGTGAGTTCAACTAGATTCCATTTCAGCAAACTCATCCATAGTATCAGTTTGTGTATCTTCTAACTTATAAAATAGTTTGGCCTCTGGTAAGTCTTTGTCCCCTTACTGTACCTTTAAAGACTGGAATTTGGTCATATGAATGTCAGTGCATTCATTTATGCCTTCATTTATTCTCTGCCTCATTTCACAAAAAGATTGAAAATAATTAAGAAAAGACAGTAAACCAAGTTAGACAAAGCAAAGCAAAGGCCTAAAGCGACACAAAATTGTTCTACATTCTGCAAAACATTTAAAATGTGTCACAAATTTGACTCTGAGCTTCCCAGCAGCCCACTCAATAAGGAAACACATTCAGTAACAGACACATTAGACCATTTGCAAACTCTCATCACCTGTGTTCTGGGACATGCACAGGTTTGGCTGTTACTAATGTCTGAGAAGCACGATGAGACCTTGACAAACACTGCCAAGACAGATTTGGTTCCATTTGCTGACCGCAGAACCACAAGACTATATCATACACATGCCTTTCTCACTACCAGCCCACGGGGGGGTACTTGGGCAGTATCTGCATCTCAGATAAGAATGTTGGATTTGAATTTCAGACAAAAGTCCAGACTCTGGTAAAGCCCTGATTAACTCCATTTCTTCTGTTTGTTTTTAATCTTCAGCAAGTAATATGTCCAGGGATGGATTACCCAAGAAGCACGTCTTTGATGTGGTGAAACCCATGTGAAATTGTTCGCTACAGATTAGTAAGTAAACACAATTAAGCCCTTGCGTACTTTGCTTACTGTAAGCCTGTGCATGTCTTGCTTACTGGAAGCCTGTGCATACCTTGATGACTGGTTAAACCATCTTGAAAATGTCATTACTCTGCACTGATCCTCACATTCTGCTAGCTTACTAGGGAGCAGAATTGAATTCTCTATGCAGACAAGCTGGTTGGCCTAGAGCTGGTTTAGGGTTCTGTGAACATTATAGTCCCATTATTGAACGTTCCAGATGGGAACTCATTCAGACACTTGATGGGCTCATTATCAAAATGAAAAATTATGGCGATGGTATTAGGTTAGTATTCTCTCTATTTTACTCTTCTTCTACTTAAATAAATTATAATGAGTAATAGCCATGTGACATGTATAACCAACTAGGAAATTTGAGCATACAGCAACACGGTTTCGTTTTGAAGTCAAGCCAAACCTGCAATTAAGCCAATCTTGCAAATTTAATAATTAATGCAATCATTTCTTTGCAGTGTGGTAATAAGGTATATCAGGAAGGCAATACACAAAATAACTGTAACTTTGCAGCACTTTTGCCATGACAACAATGAGCATTTCTTGGATAAACTAAAATGAAAGAAAGTGAAAATTAGAAAAAGAGATGTGTAGATGACCCTTTGAATCCCCTTCAACCTAAAATAAAAGGGGCCCAAGGCTTAAAATTTCCTAAATGGCTGTGATAGACAATTATTCCAGAAGGTAGACACCATGATCTTTTCTCTCCAAAGGAATAATACAAGTTAAGGGAAGTTGTGCAGATCCCAAAGAAAATTCCATCTGAATGAATTTGATAAAATATTCTTTTTTAACCCTAGAACTGAGATGTCATTGGTGACAAATCACTCTCCATACCCATATCCTAACACACAGAATATAAAATTGGTACAATTGTAGACCATGTGTGTGTTGGATGATGGGAGATGGAGAAAGGTGTGCAATCAGTAAGGAATGCACTAGTGCTGTTCATCAAGGATATCCGGTTCCCTAAGGCAGAGGTAGGGTTGCTGTATCCTGCACTCTCGTAGTTGGGTGTTGCCTCGAGATCTGAGCAAGAGTGATGTGCAGCATTTGTGGGCAGAAGCTTTATGAGTCAACACATGATTTGCCATGTTCTTTCCCCTCTGTCTTGGTATCCAGGAAGTCTCAAGATGACCGCTTGTCTCTCAGCCTGAGGCTTTGGATGAGGATGGCATGGAGAAAAGAACCCAGTGAGGCAAGATGTACATGTTGCAAAAGCTTTATGATGCCCTTATAGGGTTGTTTGTTCCTGCAGCCTAACTTAACCAATCCCAACCGACGGACGAGGTGAGATCACGATAGGCTGTGCTGCAAGAAGAAATATTTCAAAATCTCAGGAGCTGAAAACAACTAAGATTTACTTGTTGCTCATAATATATGCCCATCATGGATTTTCTGAGGGCTCTGCTTAATATAGTCACACAGAGATTCAGGTGACACCCTCCATTGTATTGACGATGCAGGGGATGTGGCAAGTTGTTTACTAGCTCTTACAACATCTAACTGGATTTCATTGGCCGAATGTGAGTCACATGGCCACACGCACCTACAGAGTGGGCGAGGAAGTACAATCCTATCTTGAGCCCAGAAGGTTAGGGAAAAAAGTCTGTGATATGCCCTAATGATCACAATACTTGCATGATCCCCATTAAGATGAGATTACCAGTTAAGAAAGTTTTAGTAATTTGCTTAAGTTCATAGTTAAGGAGCTAAAAACAGAAAAAAATCTGAACCCTGACACTCTGCATTCCAGACCCTACACCCTTAAAAACAGTGCTGTCATACTAATATGCTACTAGTAATAATAATAGCTAGCATCTGGAGGTGGAATGGAGTAGTAATGTGGAGTATTTGTAGTATGCAGTATTATTTGCTGCTAATAATGATAGCTAATAACAACACACAATTAATAATGGCTAACAAAGAGGAAGAAAAGCATAACAGTTTAATGATTCCTGGATAGTAGTCACGTGGCTTTGGGCAAGTAACTTACCCTCTCAGTTGCCTCGTTTTAATATGGTGATAATAATAGCATCTTTCTTGTGGGGTTGTTCTGAAGATGAAATGAATTTCATAAAAAGAATCGAGCAGAGTGCCTGTCCCATAGGAGACCCTGAATAAATCTTGTTTCTCAAGGACTTGCTATGCATTAGGCACTGTGCTAAGGCTTTGCGTGGTTCACATCCTGCAATGTCACAAATACCACTATTATGAGGGAGGTGTCTCACCTCACCTAGACCTGGTATGTTCCAACTTGCTATCCTTCCTCCTGCTCCTTCTCACCTTCCCTTTCTCTTCTTCCCATACTGAACTTCACCCTACTCCCACATTTCTTCTTCCGTTCTGACCTCTCCGAAAACATTCTCAGTCATATACCTGTCTAGACCTTTCTACCAATACCAATGAGTTTTTCTGGAATTCTTATCATATGACTCTAATACACAGGTATGAGAAGTCCTTCTCTCCTCTAATTGTTCACACATCAATTTGTTGTTGATGTTTTAGCTGCTTTTGAGTCAGCCCCCCATGCACAATGGAACAAAACCTGCCCGGTCCTGTGCCATCCCCATTTTCAACTGCAAATGGGACCATTGTAATCCATAGGGTTTTCATTGGCTGATTTTCAGGAGTAGATAGCCAGGCTGTTGCTCCTAGATTGTCTTAGTCTCGAAGCTCCACTGAAACCTGTCGGCATCATGGCAAAATGCAAGCCTCCACTGACAGGCAGGTGGTAGTTGAGCATGAGGTGCATTGGCTAGGAATCAAACCTGGGTCTCCCACGTGGGAGGCAAAATTCTGCCTCTGAACCACCACAGCCCGCATATCAAGTGAGTCCTTTATTATTCCCATCACCAAATCTTTGGATCCTCCTAACATAGAAAACTATTTATGCTCCTGTGTTGGTTAACCTGGTGGCATAGTGGTTAAGAGTTCACTTGCTAACCAAAAGTTCGGCCTTTCAAATCCACCAGGCGCTGCTCGGAAACCTTACGGGGCAGTTCTACTCTGTTCTATACGGTCACTATGGATTGGAATCAACTCAATGGCAATGGGTTTTTTTTTTTTTTTTTTTTTTGGTTTGGTGATGGTTAAGATTGTGTGTTGACTTGGCTGGGGCATGATTCTGCATGGTTTGGCCTTCGTATGATGTTGTAATCACCTCCATGATGGAATCTACTGTGAGTAGCCAATAAATTGAAAGGGAGTTTCCTTGGGCATGTGGGCGCTATTGAATATAAGTGGACATTCTGGCAAAGCTCAGGGGGTTTTGCTTGCTCTAGATCGTGCAGCTGTCTCCTGTTCATCTGACCTTCAGTTCTTGGGACTTGAGCTACCAATTACCTGCAGTCTTGCCTGCAGATCTCAGGATTCGTCGATCTTCACAACCTGTTAGCAGCTGCCCTGCTCTCTGACCTGACAATCTTGGGTTCACCAGCTCCTGTGGCTACATGAATCAGAAAAAGCCTCCAACTTGATCCACGTTCTAGCCTCTACAACTGTGTGAACTATTTCTTTAATATAAATTTCTCTCTATATATGTTTATACACTTTACTGGTTTTAATTCTCTAGAGGACCCAGTCTAAGACAGCTCTTAATATAGATTTGGGGTCAGAAGGAAAAATAAAATATAGTCTAGGCCTTAGCATATTTAAAATCCAACTCAGAAATAGGAACTCTATAAAAACGTAAGATTAGTGCAATGCTGTTTTTATATGTTAAAGTCTGGCCTCCCTATGAAGCCTTACCTGTCATCACTCCCAGCCCTCCCCTGGCTCAGTAGGGGCCTGAAGAATGCATATTTATTGTTGTGTGGGAGTCCTCATCTGTACATCCAAAAAACAAAGTTATGTCAAGTAAGTTGGACATAGGTTCCATTGTTGTCCTTTCATTAATTATTTTTTCAACTAGGTGGGAAACTGAGGAAGCCACACGACTCCTCTCTGTCCAAGTGTCTGCTGCTAAAAAAGGAAACCAGGCCAGCTAGAGACAGGGAGGTTCAGAGAGCAGGGCCATAGTAAAGTAGGACAGAGACTAATACAAGCACACGCTTATGATGCCCACAGAGTTCATATATGAAGGCTTTACCACGTCTGTACAAAGCATTACTGTTTTATCTTAATTAATTTAAAAGGGCCCTTTGGCTGAGAACATCAAAGTAGTTTGAAACTCCAGACTTCCATCACCCCTCTGGTAAAAATCCAGATGGCTTTAATTATTTTTTATCCTGCTTAACTGCTGAAATTTTCAGCATTTCTCTACCAAATTGTCCCATCTTTAACAGATATTAGTTTATTGGATATAAATTCTAATAAGAATTATGCCCCCAAAATTAATTTTACTCTGAACTTCTAAAGAATTTATGCCATGAAGAGGATTTCCTAAGGAAAGGTTGTTTTTGAAGGCCCTCAGTTGCTGTTAATTCTGACTCATGGTGACCCCCATGTGTGTCAGCGTAGAACTGTGCACCATAGGGCTTTCAGTGTGTTATTGTTTGTGCCTTCCAGGGACTCCTTTTGAAGCAAAGAACAAATAAATTTCTGTAAGATGTGGGGAACAAGTGGGATTCGAAGACTGAGGAAATGGGAAACCTGTGAGGTAGAAGCCAGTTTGGATCTTGCTGATGAAGTAGTTGATCTGGTAAATGCCTCATTCTCTGTCAGTGGCCAGGGGCTGATGATGCCCAGTCAGGCTTAGGGATGAGATAAGCAGTGCAAAGTCTGGGAAAAGACCTGGCAGACCAGAACCAACTCTCTTATCCGTGGGCAGATTTCTTTTCATTAGTTCTATTTTTACTGGTCCGTCAGTAATACACTCTCTACCCATTGAGCTATTATTTACCCTCATGTGTTTGTGCTTAAGGGAGCCCTGGTGGCACAGCGGTTAAAGCACTCAGCTGCTAACCAAAAGGTCAGTGGTTCAAACCCACCAGCTGCTCCATGGAAGAAAGATGTGGCAGTCTGCTTCTGTAAGGACTTACAGCCTTGGAAACCCTATGGGGCAGTTCTACTCTGTTCTGTATGGTCACTATGAGCCAGAATCGACTCAACAGCAGTGGGTTGTGGTTTGGTTTGTGCTAAAGGAACAACATTAAGTAAAATATAAATTACGTAAGTATATATATGATTCCAACTCAGAGCGACTCTATAGGTCAGAGTAGAACTGCTCCCATAGGGTTTCCAAGACGCAGCTGGTGGACTCAAACTGCTGACCTTTTGGTTAGTAGCCAAAGTCTTAACCACTAAGCCACCAGGATTTCCATACATATGACATATATATATGACATACTCATTTAATAAAAGATATACTGATTTACCTTGATCTTCAAAAATATATCATGATTAGTTTTGTTAATGAATGTATATAAAACTAGCTTGACTTACTCATTTAATAAGAGATATACTAATTTACTTTGATTTTCAAAAATATATCATGATTAGTTTTGTTAATGAATGTATATAAAACTAGCTTGAAATATACATTTTTTTTAGGTCAAGGAAAACATTTTAATATATAATATTAACATTTTTAATTTATTCCAACACAGTTATAAAGTAGAATTTTTAATATTTTCTGATGGAAAGAACAAAAACACCCTGATAAAACCAAACCAGTTGCCATTGATTCGATTCTCACTCACGGTGACCCTGTGTGTGTCGGAGTAGAACTATGCTCCACAGGGCTTTCAATGGCTGATTTTTCAGAAGTAAATCACCAGGCGTTTCCAGGGGCCACAAAAGCAGAAGTGCCTAGGGCCCATGAAAGTCACAGTGTAGCCCGGCTCTCTGGACCTTAGTTTCCCTATCTGTAAAAAGGGACTGAAGATAACTAGACACTCCTGTGATAGAACTCTAGGCCTCACAGACATTTGTAAGATATTAATGTGGTCTGTGACTCGACAGCAGCTAACAATAACGACAGCAATGAGCTCTGCAAATTATTTTTGATATTCTATAAAGCCCAACAGTTATTGTACACTTAGTCGTCTAGAGGTTCCCTTACGTGGAAAGCACATTTTTGGATTTAAACAGACCTGTTCAGGCAGCTCTTTACCTGCAGTGTGAATTTAGACACACTGCTTAGCACTGAGTCTTCGTTTCTTTACCTGTAATATGTAAAATGTGAAAACAAATATCTATAATTTAGGATTGTTTTTATAATTAAAGATAACAGAAATGAAGCACATAGCACAGGTACCTAATATCTAGTCAAAAACAAAACCAAATCTGTTGCCGTTGAGTTGTTTCTGATTCATAGAGACCCTATGGGACAGAGTAAAACTGCCCCATAGGGCTTCCAAGGAGCCGCTGGTGTACTCGAACTGTCAAACTTTCAATCAGCAGCCGGGCCCTTAACTGCTGCACCACCAGGTCTCCTAATACCTAGTAGGCATCAATAAATAACACTATTATCAATTTTTATGGCTTTAGGTTTGCGATTTATCTGTTGCATGTGAGGACATGCTATCTTTTTAGATTTTTTATTGTTGTATAAACATAGGAAACATAACATTTGCCAATTCAGCATTTTTGCATGTACAATTCAGTGAGATCAATTACATCAATCATATTGTGCAACCATCACCAACATCCGTTGCCAAATTTTCCATCACCCTAAAGAGAAAGTTACTGCTTCCCAAACAGTAACCACTATTAAACTCTGATCTCCATATGTTTGCCAATTCCAGGTATTTCATATTAGTTAGATCATACAGTATTTGTCCTTTTGTGAATGACTTATTTTACTCAGCATAATGTTTTCAGGATTCCTCCATGTTGCGGTGTGTACCGGGACTTCATTTCTCTTTACAGTAGAGGAGTAGTCTATTCTATGTATATACCACATTTTGTTTATCCGTTCTTCCCTTGATGGGCATTTATGTTGTTTCCACCTTTTGGTTATTGTCAATAGTGCTGCGAATGAACATTTGTGTACGAGTGTCTGTGTTGCTGCTTTCAAGTCTCTTGGGTATATACCTTAGAGTGAAATTATTAAGTCATATGGTAGCTCCACATTTGTCTTTTTGAGAAAGCATCAGACTGTTTTCCATAGTGGTTGTACCATTTTGCATTCCCATCAGCAGGGGTTAAGGGTTTCGATTTATCCACATCCTCGCCACCGTGCCAACATTTGTTATTTTCCATTTTATTATTATTATTTTTAATCTGAGCCATCACAGTAGGGGTGAAGTGGTATCTCATTGTGGTTTTGATTGGCATCTCCTTAATGGCTAAGGAAAGGAGCCCTGGTGGAGCAACGGCCAACAGCTCAGCTGCTAACCAGAAAGGTCGGCAATTCCAACCCACCCAGCTGCTCTGTAGGATAAATGCAGTGATCTGCTCCAGTAAATATTACTGCCAAGAAAATCCTTTGGGGCAGTCCTAATCCTCCCCGTGGGGTGACTAGGAGTTGAAAACGACTCAACAGCACCTACCAACAACAACAATGGCTAATGATGATGAGCATCTTTTCATGTGCTTGTTGGCCGTTTATATCCTCTTTGGTGAAATGTCTGTTTAGATCCTTTGCCCATTTTTCAGTTGGGTTGTCTTTTTGCTGTTATACTGTAAGAGTTTGTCTTAGTTTCTTAGTGCTGCTATAACAGAAACACCACAAGTGGGTGAATTTAATGAACCGAAATTTATTTTCTTACAGTCAGGAGGCTAGACTTTGAATTCAGGGCACTGGCTCTAGGAGAAGGCTTTCTCTCCGTCAGCTCCGGGGAAAAGTCCTTCCCTCTTTCCTGCTTCTGTTCCTAGGTTCCTCGGCAACCTTCATGTGGTGTGGAACGTATGTTCTCCTGTCTGTGCTTGCTTACTTCATGCCTAAACTGCTCATTTTATATCTCACAAAGATTAGCTTAAGACACATCCACACTGATATGGCCTCATGAACATAACAAACAAAACTCTATTCCCGGATGATATTGTATCTACATGTATAACCCATTGCCATCCGGTCAATTCCAACTCACAGCGATCCTATAGGACAGAGTAGAACTGCCCCGCTGGGTTTGAAATATAATTTAATATCATAGCATTCAATATAGCACCAAAATATACTAACTTTTATGACTTGATATTTGGGATTCTTGTATTTTTCATAAATAAAATGACTTATTTTTTGTAATTTTCCTATTGGGTTTCAAACTAAGGAAATTCCAGAGAAGGTTTCTGACTTGTATTTAGAAGTATTTAATTCCAAATTATACTTTATAAGAATGGTTAGTCTTTATTTCAATAAACAATATGTCAGTTTGCATATAATAATCAATCATTAATATTTTTCTTTTTTAGCACTGGGTCATGAAGTGCCAAGGAGACTCTTTATCCTATGTAAGAAATAGATAACGTGATTGCAGCCTACAGATCTGGTAAAGACAATCTTGATGGGATTTTTATGTGTCTCAATAACTTACTTTTCCAAAATCAGCATTTTTTTTTCTCCTCCTATCTAAACATCAGTCCTGCCTGATAGTATGACTGAAAATAAAAACACACCTGAATGATGGCCCAAATCACCATGATGGCTGTCACCTCCCTAGTGAGAACTGAGTGAGGCAGCGGGCCCTCACATGTTTAGCTGATCTCCATAAACAGTAGTTCATGCCCATTCCGTATGCAACCTGAATCTCTCAGCTTTTTTAAAGTAATATTTAAATATTTTATCTTATTTTTGAAAAAAATAAATTAAAAATATATCAGTCCCTATGCACACCTATGTTCATTGCAGCATTATTCACAATAGTGAAAAAATGGAAACAGCTTGAGTGTCCTTCAATGGATGAATGGATAAGCAAAACGCAGTACATACATACAATGGAATACTAAGCAACCATAAAGAACAATGATGAGTCTGTGCAACATAACATGGATGGATCTGGAGGACATAATGCCAAGTGAAATAACTCAATCACATAAGGACAAATATTGTATGATTCCACCTTTATTAAAAGACAAGAACAGATATATTTACAGAGGCCAATGTTCATTTGTGGTTACCAGGGAAGGCTGGGGTGGGGGAAGGGGAATCACTCTCCAGATCATAGATACTTGTAATTTTTGGTGATGGGGAAATGTAGCACAGAATGTGGGTGTAATAAGCACAGCTCGACCAAAGTAAACGATGCCACTAAGAAGTGCACAAGAGAAAAGGATATTTGTGCTAAAGAATATGATGTATATAATTTGGCAACAACACCAATAATAACCAAAAAATAAGTATATGGTCACATATACATGTGTATAAGCATACATGTGTATAGACAGAGGTATCTATATATATACATGTACATACAGTATGTGTGTTCATGCATGTATACTCGTAGAGGACACGATTACGGATGCTACTCAGACATAACCAAACACCTTGTGGGAGTGGTTTTCTGGGTTTGAAGGTTTAGGACCTTAGTATCAAGGGACAGCTCAGTCAATTGGCATAATCTAGTTCACAAAGTTCATTTTCTGCGTCTTAGTGAGGTGAGTAGAGCCTGGGGTCTCAAAAGCTTGCAAGCAGCCATCTAAGATACAACTAAAGGTCTCTACTCATCAGGAGCAAAAGAGAAAGAAGAAAACCAAAGTCTCAGAGAAGAAATTAGTCTACCGGGCTAATAACGTACATAAGCCACAGCTTCATCTACCCTGAGACAACAAGAACTACATGGTGCCCAGCTACCACTACTGATCGTTCTGATCAGGGTCACAATAGATGGACCCTGACAGAATGGGAGACAAATGCAGAACAGAACTCAAATTCTTAGGACACCCAGACTTACTGAATCTGTTGAGACTATAGGACTCCCTGAGACTATTGCCCTGAGAGACTCTTTAAAAGTTGAACTGAAACTATTCCTCTTGTCACCTTTTAGTAAAACAACAGACTGGCACACAAAATAAAGTATATTACCCGTGAATATGGAGTTCCATTAAAAACCATCTATATGATACATACACACAATGGAGTACTACGCAATGATAAAGAACAATGATGAATCTGCAAAGCATCTCACAACATGGATGAATCTGGAGGGCGTTATGCTGAGTGAAATAAGTCAATCACAAAAGGACAAATATTGTATGAGACCACTACTATAAAAACTCATGAAAAGGTTTACACAAAAAAGAAACAATCTTTGATGGTTATGAGGGAGGGAAAGGGTGGGGAGGGAAAACACTAAATAGACAATAGATAAGTAGTAACTTTTGTGAAGGGTAAGACAGTACACAATACTGGAGAAGCCAGCACAACTTGTTCAGGGTAAGGTCATGGAAGTTCCATGGATAAATTCAAACTCCCTGAGGGACCGAATTACTGGGCTGAGGGCTGTGGGGACCATAGTCCCAGGGAACATCTAGGTCAATTGGCATAACATAGTTTATAAAGAAAATAACCTACATCCTACTTTGGTGAGTAGTGTCTGGGGTCTTAAAAGTTTGTGAGGGGCCATCTAAGATACTCCACCGGTCTCACCTCTTCAGGAGCAAGGGACAGTGAAGAAAACTAAAGACACAAGGGAAAGATTAGTTCAAAGGACTCATAGAACACAACTACCACAGCCTTCACCAGACCGAGTCCAGTATAACTAGATAGTGCCCGGCTACAACCACTGACTGCTCTGACAGGGATCACAATAGAGGGTCTCTGACAGACCTGGAGAAAAATGTAGAACAAAATTCTAACTCAAAAAAAGACCAGACTTACTGGTCTGACAGAGACTGGAGAAACCCCAACAGTATGGCCCCCAGACACCATTCTAGCTCAGTAATGAAGTCACTCTGGAGGTTCACCTTTTAGTCAAAGATTAGACAGACTCATAGAACAAAATGAGACTAAAGGGGCACAGTAGCCAAGGGGCAAGGACTAGAAGGCAGGAGGGAACAGGAAAGCTGGTAATAGGAAACCCAAGGTCAAGAAGGGAGAGTACTGACATGCATGGGGTTGTTAACCAATGTCGTAAAACAATATATGTACTAACTGTTTAATGAGAACCTAGTTTGTTCTGTAAACCTTCATCTAAAGTACAATAAAGAAAAAAGAGAAAGAAAAAAAATCATCTATGTAAGATCAAGAGTTCAACAATTATTCTAAAGCAAAGATGAGAAGATAAGGGGGCAAGTAAACTAGAACCCTGGAAATGGAACAACCAGAACACAATTAAAGAGAATATTGACAAATTGTGAAAAATCTAACTAGTGGTACTGAACAATTTGTATAAAAATTGTCAAATGGGAACCTAATTTACTGTGTAAACTTTCACCAAAAACACAGCACAATATTATTAAAAACAAAAACATACTTTGAAAACCTAGTAAACTGTTAAGACTTAAGGCGCTTGAATGGTAGAAACGATATATGGTATCTTCGTTCAAAGACTGTGTTGGGGACAATCTCATCCTTGTTATACCCTATGTAAACTGAAAACCAGAAAAATCCTCTTGACTCCATGTACTTGTATAAAAATATCTGTGCAAACAATAAAATAAAAAAATCAATCAGTTCCACTGAGGCCCAGAATAGCATAGTGTTGGGAAATACTGGTTCTCTCTGTGGTGACACTACTAGCTGCCTAGCCAACAGCCTTTCTCGCCTTCTCCCTTACTAACAGCCCTCTTTTTATTTACAGTAACTGTATCAGTTAGATTTTGCTGCATTATAATCCATCCCAAAACTTAGTAGTTTAAGACATTCATAATTCTATGCATCAGCAATATGGTCTTGGCTCTGCTGGTGGTCCTTTTGGTCTCAGCTGGTCTCACTCGTGTGTCTGAGATCAATTGCTGGTGAGCTAGTTAACTCTGCTTCTGGGAGTTGGCTGGCTATGATTGGGCCATGTGTTTCTCACCATCCAACAGTCTAGCCCGGTTTTGTTCTCATGGTACTGGTAGATCACAACTTCCAAGAGAACAAGACTAAGCCTGCAAGGACCTTTGACATCTAGGCTAGCAACTGGCACAGCATCTCTTCCACTTCATTCTACTGGCCAAAGTGATTTATAAGGCAAGCCCAGATTCAAAGAGGAGGGCGGGGAGGAACTAGACTCCATCTCTTGGTGTGAGGAGCTACAAAGTCCCGTTGCAAGGGAAGTGGATAACAGGAGGGGAATAATCATGGTCATTTTTGTAAGTTGCTTGCCTTAGCAACATTGAAGGGTGGCCTGATAACACAGTTCTGGTCAAGAGAGATAAGTGTAAGTCATAAGTCAGGGCTTCTAGGAAAGCTATTTAAAGGAGAAGAGAGTTGTCTGGCTTACGTATTTTGCCTTGCATCTTTTGCTCCTTCCTGGCAGGAATACAGAAGCAATGCCAGACATGGAGCAGCCACCTTGAAGGCCTGACGCAATGCTCAAGAATGGGAAAGCAATATCCTAAAATGGCTGAGCCAAGAGGAGAAAGAAGACAAATAGTCTTTTTCCATACCACATTTTACACGACAAAAATAAAACTCCTTAATATTTAATCTACTCTTCGTTGTATCTGTTACTCAGCGGTGTAACATCCTCACTAATAAAAAACAGCTTGGCACATTGTGGTGTGGGAAACTCAACTAATAACTACACAATGATGCAGCCATACAAAAGAGAGAAATAGGAAAACATTTTTCCAGGCGGGTCCCCTGCATCACCATGGGTGTCTGAGAAAAGGGAGAGCATTAACCAGAACTAGGACACAGGAAGGGAGAGAAAATCCCACCTGCAGCCAACCTATAGTGAGACTGATGGCTTCTTTTTCTGAAGTACAGCCTTGTATTGTTAAGATGGCCTTTCAAAAATTACTCATCTAAAGTGATATTTGATGGTATGGAGACAAAGCTGGAAATGTATACAAAATAGAAATAAAAACATGAAACCCTAAGGATAGGATTTTCCCTAGAAACATGGGAACTGTTGTCATCTCCTATCCATGTGGGAAAATCAATAATATTGGAGAACTGACAGCATTTATGTGTGAAGGTCTTTGGAAATTTATTAATCTATTCAACAAATATTAATCAAGCTTCTTGATAACTGGCATATAATGATTCATTCTTTTTTAAATTTAAATTTAATTAATGCTTCCTCATTCTACAAGATACTAAATGAACTACCAGATATGATTGCTTTGAAGGTGCTTTCCTTTCCCTTCTCTCCCCTCTCTTTTTAGTCTCTGCTCCTCTTCTCTCCTTTTCTTTCCTGATCTTCTCTTTCCCGATCTTCTCTTTCCCTTTTCTTCCATTCCCTTCGCTTCTCTTAGGAGAAAGTCAGGAGAATCACATTAACATTTTTTTTTTTCTTTTCCTAGATTTGTGATTTTCAAAGCATGGAACAAGTAATATTAGTGTTATACAAGGAAGTTTTAGATGATAAATGTTAGGAGACCCTGGGTAGTACAAACAGTTATCACACTTGGCTGCTAACCAAAAGGTTGGAGACTCCAGTCCACACAGAGGCACCTTGGAAGAAAGGCCTGGTGATCTACTTTCAAAAAATCAATCATTGAAAACCCTACTCTGACACACATGTGTCACCATGAGTCGGAATCAATTCAACAGCAACTGGTTAAATAAATGGAATTGACTGCTGAGATAATTATTGTATTATGATTGCATGTTCCTTTTTTTACAGATTTTTGTCTTTCCTGGAATCAATAATTGCCATCTTTCTCCTAGACATAGGGAGAAAGTTGTCTATATATCTATACTAATTTTTTTCCAAATGTTTCCTCAGAGCTCCTATATACCTCTCAGAAATTTTCTTTACTTTTAATGGCATATCATAATGGATAATCTAACAATTCTTTTTCCCCCATGGAAACCTTTCCCCTAGAGCTACCATCTTCTTACCTCAATCCAGATATGTTTTATCTAGGCCTGCTATGCTGGGACTTGGGTTTCCTTCATTCTTGGGCTTCCATTCACTGCTCTTGTGTGTCATATCCTCTCCTTCTTGGCTATCCTGTTTTATATTTCTTGTATTATTTTTTCTTTTGTGGAAGAACATCATCCAATAACTTTCTAGGAATGGTTGCATGGGTGGAAATTATGTGGATTTGGATGTCTGAAAATTTTAATTTCTCTATGAATATAACTTAAAAGAGGATAGTATGTGTAAATTTTTTTTTCTATTCTTGAAATTTATGAGTCTTCTAGGCCTATTTCCTATTTTTTTCAACCTTGTTTTTTCCCAATAACCTGGGTCCCCTTTGCTATCTGTTTATATTTAAGCATTGTCTCTTGTTTTCTACTTTTGTGCAACATGTAGAACAGTACGTGGTACATAGAGCTCAGGAAACAGCTTCCAATATACAAAGAAATGAATGGACAAGACACATCAAAATATATATTGAATGTAAATTTTGCATTAAGTATACACTAAATGTAAAATCCACCACCCATCTGTCAGCTTGTACTGTGGTGGCTTACATGTTGCTGTAATGCTGGAAACTATGCCAACAGTATTTCAAATACCAGCAGAGCCATCCATGGTGAACAGGTTTTAGGGGAACTTCCAGACTAAGATAAACTAGAAAGAAACACCTGGCATTCTACTTTGAAAACTAGCCAATGAAAGCCCTATGGATTACAAAAGAATATAGTGTCCAGTTGGTGCCAGAAGATGAATCCCCTAGGTTGAAAGTCACTCAGAATACACAATAGCTGAAACAATGGACTAGAGCGTACCAAAGATCATGAAGATGGTGCAGGACCAGGTAATGTTTTGTTCTGTTGTACATGAGGTCATCATGAGTTGGAGTTGACTAGATGGCAGTTAACAACAGCAACTGTAAAATATACCTTAAAATGAACAATTTACTAATTTCAGAAAAAATGTGGACATGGACAGATTTTAATGAAATCTACAAGTTTTGTTATTCTTGGTTCTATATGCCTACAGTACTTCTTTATAGCTGCATTTCAGCACTTGTTAGCATACCAGCCTCCATGAGAATGTAAACACTATTTCATCAAGCCTAAGTTACAAGTGAAAATCGATAGTTTAGCAATAGTTACCATTACCTTTATATCTGCCCACTATGTGTGAGCTGGAGGCTGTGTGTCAGTATAGATGGAGCTAGACCCTATACACGCGTGACTTAGAACAAGCCAACCCAGCTGTCAGAGCCTCAGTGTCCTCGTCTCTAAAATGATGGACTTCATAGATGATCTGGACAATGAGGGACTTCTCAGTTCTAAATGCCCAAGGCAGGAGTGGTTTACATAATTTTAAGTCCCAACTTCCATTTCTCCAATCGAAATATTACCACTACAAAAGAATATTGAGCACGAGTACCCAGGTTTTCTGGGTTCCTAACTTTGAGTCATTATAATTCTTATAGTTTAAGCAAATCACTCTTTTCCCTCATTTATAAAATATTTTAGCCTCCTTTAATAAGGGCAGTAACTATTTTCCATTACGGTATAAAACGTTAGTTACTGTGGAAATAAAGTAGTTGAAAGTATAAAGTATCGTGCCAATGCATCAAAAAAACAAAAAAAAAACCTCACTTCTGTCAAGTCAATTCCTATTCACAGCTACCTTATATGTAAGGGGCTACTACTTTTACTATCTGTTATTTCCCTTCTCCACTCTATTTTCTTATTTGAAAACAATTCAGAGACATTGAGTCCTAACTAAGGTATCTAGAAAAACTTTAACCTTTTTTCCTTAATTTTCAGCACTTTTTCCAACTGGACGTGCCCTACTAATTTCCCTTCCTTCCCAGAATTTCATACCTTGATGTTGACATTATAATGCTGTGTACAGTATTAACTCTTGAGCCATCAAATCAGTACATTCTTGTATACGTATTCGATTGTCATATTTGTTTTATTCCTTTAAAAAGTATATAGCATTCCAGATAACTGAAATAAATACCTATGTATGCTACGGTTGTTGTATCAGTTGTTGCCAACATAATGCCACGTAACAAACCACACTTAAACTTGAAGACTTAAAACAAGAGCCAATTATTGTACCAAACATTCATGGGGATTCTTCAGCTGGGTTGCTCTGTTGATCTCCTCTGGGCCTGGTCAACTCTGCTTCAGGCTGTGGTGCCAGGGTGGCTCTGCTCCCCACTGCAGGTCTGTGGAGAAGCTGGGGCTGCTTTGCTCCCCGTGTTTTCCATTCCCCTTACACCAACAGGCTTCCTCCTCTCATGGCAATGACAGAGGTTCCAGAGGGAATCAGAAACACTTGAGCCCCATTCCATTGGCTGAAGCAAGTCACATGGTGCAGCCCAAAGTCATCAAACCTAAAAATCAAACCCATTGCCACTGAGTCAATTATGACTTATAGTGATCCGCTAGCACAAAGTAGAACTGCCCCAAGGGGTTTCCAAGGAGTGGCTGGTGAATTCAAACTGCTGACCTTTTGGTTAGCAGCCAAACTCTTAACCACTGCACCCAAAGTCTAGGGACTGGGAAATTTACCCTGCTCATGAAGCCATGGCTAGGGTGGGGATGCAAGGAGGGGTACAGAATTGAGGGCAACCACACAACCTACCACAGAAGCACAGGAAGTTACCATAGTTTTATTATTATTATGTTTTTATTATTATTTTTCTATTCTCCACTTGTATATTCTGCTCATTCCAAGAGTTTCTGGTATTCGCTGTGGGCTTGCCCACCATTTTCTGGGCTTCTTTCCACTCTTCTCTCCCTAATTTTAGAGCTAAACCCCATCTAAGGGTTTTTTCTGACCCCTTATAATTGGGCCAATCATGACTCTGGGTGGGAGACTTGAAAGAATCTGAGAAAAGTAGCTGCATGTCTTGCTACACTCCTGTACCTTGAATACAGAAATGTAGTTCTTACCATATTCACCTGCAAAGATGTACTTATACTGTACCTTATCTGCAGCGATTTTATTACATTCTTTATCTCTTTTCCCCACTACTGAACACTAGCCATATGAAATAGTTTATTGCTTATTTGTTCGGTTGGTTGTTTTGTTGTATTGTGTTCCCTATTCTTTTAAGTCTAGGTTTGGCAACAAAGTTAAAGTGGCTGCCCAGCCATCAGGTCCCCCCAAGAACTACAATCCTGCCCCCATTCTCCCTACTGTCTTTACTTTTTCTGCCACTGAAAATTCCTTGCACTGACTCTACTTGCTACTGAGACTTCCACTGATCTCCTTTTCTGAGCCTCTGAGGCTCAGGACTAGTCCACCATCACCTGATCTAGCAGATGATTTCTGATCCAGAACACAGCATACAACCTTAGAAGACAGATTTAAGTTGAAAAAAGAGAGATATGCCTCCTGAATAGCATTTTCTTAAAGCTGTCCAGAACCAGAATCCACTGTGTATCAGCCAGATTAAAAAGGGAAGTGATAGCAGTGTTTAGTAGGGGGAGTTCTAAGGGGAACCCCAGAAACCTATAGACCCACATGAGATCCAGGAGGTATTACCACACAAGAAATGATTGCAGGGACCCACAGGGTGGCTTTTGTATCTATGCCTTATGGAAAGAGAACCAGTCTGCGTGTTTATTAGTGCATCTATTGCAGGGATAAAATGGCTTGTAGACAGGGTAGAATGATCCAATCAGGAAACCAGAAAGGAATACTGGTTAATCTAATGGAAATATTAACAGCATTTTAAAACTACTGTGAAATAAAATGTTGTACATGAAAATTAAAAAAAAAACATAAACCCTTTGTTCAGTATTTATCTTCTACTTTTAAACTTCCATGGGAAAGGCCGTTTTATCAAAATTTTGAAATCTCTCCTAGAGCAAGTTGGAATAAAAAGATAATTTAACTGGTTAAATAAACTTATCATTTGAAATAGTAGAAATGGAATACAGATCATTGAACAGTGTAATTGAATAGTGAAATGTATGCGAAACCTGCTCAGAACTTGGAAGCTGGGATTGAAGAGGAGCCATGGATAAACAAGGAAATTGTAGACACGCTGGCCCATGGTTATAGGAAATGAAAACAAGTCCAAACTGACTCTGGTCAGCTGGTACCAATTTCTGATTCAGTCAGCTTAGGTCAGCTGTACTGCAGTGAGAAACAACCCAAACAACTCAGCAGGTTTTATTTTATATATACTTTTAAAAAAATCTTTATTTCTTTTGCAAAGCATTGTGGGTCAATCTTGGGTCTTCACACTGAGATCCAGGCTGAAAGAGGAGCTCCAATCTGGGATGTCCAGATCCATGGCAGAGGTGGAAGACCAATGGTAGAACCATGAGAAAACCCTTGAAGTGTTCACTCAGAACTGGTGAACACTATCTGGTGGCTCTTACATCGTGAAGATGGGAAGGAACAATCCTCTCTCCAGAAGGAGTATCAAATAATTGGGAACAATAATGAAATCTTCCACAAAGAGGAAAAGGGAACATATGGAATAAACTCAAAGAGGAAAAAAATTGTTTTTTCATTAACTGGGTAAATATAAATCAGAGAAGAAATCACAAATAAAATAATTTAAGGAAAATATATGGTGAAAAGGTAGACCAAGTGCAACAATTGTTAACAATACTCGTAAACAGTTTAGATTGATCTCTAACATGTCACACAATTATTTAGAAAATCAATAATATGCAGCTTACAAGAGATAGAGCAAAAAAGATAAAGCAATGCTAAAATAAAGACATAATCAAATGTGAATCAGTCCACCTTAAACAAAAAGAAATAACAAGAGATAATGATAATAGTAAGACAACAATGCAAGGGGCAGGGGGCATATTTGTTTACAGAGTGATCCTGTAAAAATATCATTCAGATGAGGCCATTTCTGTGCTTGAAACCTACAAGGATCTCCCATTTCTCTACGAATTAAAGCATGATCCCTTTCTATAACCTACAGGAACCTAAGTGTGTTGGTTGCTCTTTACTGTCTGACTTCACCTTGGACTCACTCTTTTTTTCACTCCTTCCAGCCACATGGGGAGCCTTTGCACTGGTTCCATCTACCTGGAATGCTCCGCCTCAAGGTATCTCCTTCAAGTCTTCACCCCAAACTCATGGTCACAGGGAGGCTATCCCTGGTGACCCTGGCTAAAATTTCAGTCCCTTGATTTGAGGTTGCACCACCCTCGTCTCTACCTTCTTTTCCTCCTTAGCACGATATAACATACTATGCATTTTATTTATATATGTTGTGTAGTGCCCGATTTTCTCACCAAAACATCAGCTCCAGAAAGTGGGGATTTCTGTATGTCTTATCAATATTGTGTATGCTAGAACACGGATCCATGAACATCTTCTGTAAAGAGCCAGAGAGTTAAAATTTTTGGCTTTGGGGACCATACGTTCTGACAGAACTACTTAATTCTGTCACTGAAGTACAAAAGCAGTCATGAACGATATATAAACAACGAGTGTGGCTATATTCTGATAATACTTTATTTATGGGCACATAAATTTGAATTTCAAATAATTTTCTCATGTCATGAATACTATTCTTTTGATTATTTTCAACCTTTTAAAAATGTAGAAACCATTCTTAGCTCACAAGCCATACAGAAGCAGGAAACAGGCCAGATTTGGCCCATGGGTCATAGTTTACTAACTCCTACCATGGAAGAATGCTTGGCATATCGTAAGCATAGCGTAAATATTTGCTGAATGAATAAATGTGAAGATGGAGTCAATATTTGTAACTGAATATTTAATCATGGAAACAGGAGCAACCAATTACATTAAGAATTTGTTGAAATAAAATAATCTACAAAATATAACTATAATAATATATTTTTATTTCGTCATTATTAATCTGATAGATAAAAATATTGAACAGATAAATGCAAGAAATTATACAATAAAGGTTGTAGACACACACTGGACTTTGCATACTTCCATCAGAAAATATTACTTTTTTGCAAGTAGTTAAAGGATGTCTGTGAACATTGTGTCAGTTTTTATTTTTTTTTTTTATTTTATTTTTTTTATTTTAATATTTTATTGTACTTCAG
>NW_004443978.1:18190428-18216981 GCF_000243295.1 Trichechus manatus latirostris
TGTGGAGGGATGGCGTGGTGCTTCTGCCTAGACCGCCATCTTGCCGGAGACCTCCTTGTGTCAGTTTTTAGAATTGATTGCACATTCTTTGACACTCTTCCCAATGAGGGGTGGACCCCACATCCACTCAGCTAGAATTTGGGTGCCTTGTGACTGCTATAACTAATAGAGCACAGCAGAAGTGATACCTGCAACTCTCAAGGCTAGGTTTTAAAAGGCCATGCAGTTTCTGCCTGTTCTTCCGAAATGCTTCCCTCCAAATGCTCCCTCTTGAGATACTCCATCTCAGAACTCAACTGCCATGCTGTGAGGAAGCCCAAGCCACATGGAGAGGTCATGTGTAAGTGCTCTAGTTAACAGTCCCAGCTGAGCCGAGCCTTTATGGTTTTCCAGCCTAAGCTTCAAGTCATCCCAGATTAACCTCCAGATGATGCCAGCCCCAAACATTCAAGCCATTCCCCAGCCAGAGTCTTCCCAGCTGAGACGCGAGATATCATGAGGCAGAGACAAGCCATTCTTGCTGTGCCCTGTCTAAGTTCCTGACCAAGAAAATCCGTGAACATAATAAAATAGTGATTGTTCAATGCCCTTTCATTTTGAATGATTTGTTATGTAGCAATAAAAAGAAAATACCAAACCTGTTGCCGTCAAGTTGATTCTGACTCATGGCGACTCTGTGTGTTACAGAGTAGAACTGAGCTCCATAGGGTTTTCTTGGCTGTAGTCTTCATGGAAGCAGACCACCAGGTGTTTCTTCTGTGACACCACTGGGTGAGTTCAAACTGCCAACCATTAGATTAATATTCGACTGCAAACCATTTGCACCATCCAGGGTATGTAGCAATAGTACCTAGAAAGGAATTAATCATAATGTCATACCAAAAAGAAAATCACAGTAAACAAAAAATAAAGAATAAATAAAACTATGAATTAAGAAACACATAGATATAATACAACATCTAAATGTAATTTAACAATAGTGCCCAGAAAAGTAATTCATGAGGAACATGAGAATAGGTTCTACAGTTTCCTTAAGATGAACTGAGAAAAATACAAGTAAGTTGAAGTTTTGGAAAATATCAGTGAGAGGAATAATGTAAAACCAAAGAGAAAAGGAAATCTTGAAAAAGGCTCCGCCTCAGAGCTACACATTTTCTTTTATTATTTCCTTGACCAATCATTTGTGAAATTCTGCAACTTTTAACATTATTTCCATATTTCTTCCTTTAAATTGCTACAGACCAGGTTCTTCTTTCAGTTCCAATACTACCTTCCCTGATTAATTTCTCTCCTCTTGTTCTCCAACAAACTGTTCCTCTACCTCCAAACGCTTTTAAGTACAAGAATACAGGTTCATCATGCTACTCCAATCTTCAAACACTTTAATGGAATCTGTTGTGTATATAATAAACTCTGAAATCCTTAGCATATTAACCAAGGTCTTCAAAACCTACCTCCAAAATACTTCTCCAACCTCACCTCCATTAAAATTCCTGCTTTCTATTTACCTAATATTACTTGCTGTGTTAATAATATGGGTATAAGTTGAATGCACTATTCATTCACATTAGCTTAGCCAAGGATGTTTATAATAGTGACCAAGAAGATGAAGAATCTAGAAGCTTTGTGTTTTAAAAAGGACTATTTTGGGGGTAATTCACAGAAATGCAAATCAAATTTATACCCAAAAGAAGAAATTTATTGGCTCTTGTATATGAAAAATTGAGGCACATCTGGCTTTAGGTAAGGTAGATCTAGGGATCTGAATAATGTCTTCAATCTCTCTTTCTTTCCACCTCTCTGTCTCTCAGCTCTGCCTTCTTCTATTTTGGCTTCACTCTTAGGCAGTCTTTATGGATGTCTTAGTTCTTAGCAGCTACGAGATTACATCTCACCATCTTTGCTTGGCAACACCAGTAGTAAACGAAAACTACTTTTTTTTTTTTTTTTTTTTTAGTTTTTTCCTAAGAGTTCCTAGAATTGATTTTTCATTGGCCTGGCTTGGGTAACATTTCCATCCCTGGACTGGTCTCTACAGGTAGGGGGATGGAATTCACTGACTAGTCAGGCTGAGGAAAACAAATCTAGTGGTAGAGTCAACACAACCCTAACCATTTAGACTGAAATTGGGACAGGAACAGATCCCCCAATATGTAGTGGCATCAGGAAGAGGAATGAATGGACAGTATGCAAGGAAAACACTCACCCATTATACAATCTATGAAAACTTATTGAGAGAGCATTTTATTTAGTCTGGAAAGAGCTGCTTAAATCTAAAGGAGCACACATAGAAACTATCTTCAAATGTGAAATTTGTTCATGAAAAAGAGGAAATAAACTTGGCCTTTGCAGCTCTGGAAGGTATATATATAAAAAACAAAACCAAAACCAAACTGGTTGCTGTCAAGTCAATTCTGACTTGTAGCCACTCCATAGGACACAGTAGAACTGCCCCATAGAGTTTCCAAGGAGCGACTGGTGGATTCGAACTGCTGACCTTTGGGTGAGCAGCTGTACCTCTTAATCATTACGCCACTATGGCTCTGGAGGGTATACATAGGGCTAATAAGTGAAAGTAACAGAGAGATAGATTTGGGTTCAAAAAAGGGAAAGTGTTTAGTTAAAAAAAAAAAATTGGACAAGCTGGTGGAACAGAATCCAGGAGAATGGAAGTCAGAAGAAAACATTAAGTTCCATCATGAGGCAAAGGCTCTGGTGTCACAAAACGGGTGGGAAACACCACTTGTACATATTACTGGATGCATTTAGCATGCACCTGAGGCAGTCATTAACCCTAGGAAACCTACCTTTACCTGTTCATATCCCACTCGTCTGTCAGTTTGTCATATTGTGGTGGCTTGTGTGTTGCTGTGATGCTGGAAGCTATGCCACTGGTATTTCAAATGCTAGCAGGGTCACCTGTAGTGGACAGGTTTTACTGAAGCTTCCAGACTAAGGCAGACTAGGAAGAAGGACCTCGTGGTCTACTTCTGAAAAAATTGGCCTGTGATAACTTTGTGAATAACAGTAGAACATTGTTATAATGCCAGAAGAAGAGCCTCTTAGGTTGGACAGCACTCAAAATACGACTGGGGAAGAGCTGTGTCTTCAAAGTAGAGTCGACCTTAATGATGTTGATGGAGTAAAGCTTTTGAGACCTTCATTTGCTGAGGTGGCACAAATCAAAATGAGAAGAAACAGCTGCAAACATCCATTAGTAATCAGAACATAGAAAGTATGAAGTATGAATCTAGGAAAACTGTAAGTCATCAAAAAATGAAATGGACCACATAAATATTGATATCCCAGGCATTAGTGAACTGAAATGGGCTGGTATTGATCATTCTGAATCAGACAATAATATGGCCGACTATATTGGAAATGACAAATTGAAGAGGAATGGCATCTCATTCACTGTCAAAAAGGACATTTCAAGATCTATCCTGAAATACAATGTTGTCAATAATAGGATGATATGCATACATCTACAAGGCAGATTAGTTAATGTAACTATTATTCAAATTTACACACCAAACACTAATGCCAAAGGTGAGGAAATTGAAGATTTTTACCAACTTCTGCAGTCTGAAATTGATCAAAAATGCAATCAAGATGAATTGATAATTACTAGTGATTGGAAAGTGAAAGCTGGAAACAAAGCAGAAGGATTGGTCATTGTAAATACGGTCTTGGGGATAAAAATGATGCTGGAGAAGGCATGATAGAATTTTGCAAGACCAATGATGTCTTCATTGCAAATATCTTTTTTCAACAAAATGAATGACAACTATACACATGGATCTCATCGGATGGAAAATACAGGAATCACATCAACTACATCTGTGGAAAGAGACAATGGAGAAGCTCAATATCATCAGTAAGAACAAGGCGAGGGGCCGACAATCTATTACTTGTATGTAAGTTCAAGCTGAAGCTTAAGAAAATAAGAGCTAGTCCACAAGAGCCAAAATATGACTTTGAGTATATCCCAGCTGAATTTAGAGACCATCTCAAGAACAGATTTGACCCCTTGAACACTAATGACCAAAGACAAGACCAGTTGTGGGATGACATCAAGGACATCATAATGAAGAAAGCAAAAGGTCATTAAAAGGAAAGAAAAGACCAAAGTGGATGTCAGAAGAGACTCTGAAACATGCTCTTGAACAGCCAGTAGCTAAAGTGAATGGAAGAAATGCTGAAGTAAAAAAGCTGAATAGAAGGTTTCAAGGGGCAACTCAAGAAGACAAAGTAAAGTATTGTAATTAAATATGCAAAGACCTGGAGTTAGAAAACCAAAAGGGAAGAAAATGCTTGACAATTCTCAAGCCGAAAAAACTGAAGAAGAAATTCAAGCCTCTAGTTGCAATATTAAAGGATTCTATGGGCAAAATATTGAATGACACAGGAAGCACTAAAAGAAGATGGAAGGAATACACAGAGGCACTGTACCAAAAATAATTGGTTGACATTCAACCATTTCAGGAGGCAGCAAATGATCAAGAACAAATAGTACTGAAGGAAGAAGTTCTAGATGTATTGAAGGGAATGCTGAACAACAAGGCTTCAGGAATTGATGGAGTAACAACTGAGATATTTCAACAAACTGATGCTTGCTGGAGGTGCTCACTCATCTATGCAAAGAAATTTGGAAGACAGCTACCTGGCCAACCAACTGGAAGAGATCCATCTTTGTGTCCATTCCAAAGAAAGGTAATCCAACAGATTGTGTAAATTATTAAAGAATATCATTAATATCAAACACAAGTAAAATTTTGCTGAAGACCGTTCAAAAGCCATTGTAGCAGAACATCAACAGAGAACTGCCAGAAATTCCAGCTGGATTCAGAAGAGGATGTGGAACCAGGGATGTCATTGCTGATGTCAAATGGATCTTGGCGGAAAGCAGAGAATACCAGAAAGATATTTACCTGTGTTTTATTGACTATGCAAAGGTTTTTGACTGTGTGGATCGTAATAAATTATGGATGACATTTGAAGAATGGGATTTCCAGGACTCTTAATTGTACTCATGCAGAACCTGTACATAGACAAAGAGACAGTAGTTCAAACTGAACAAGGTGATATTACATGGTTTAAAGTCAGGAAAGATGTGCATCAGGGTTGTATCGTTTCACCATATTTATTGAATCTGTATGCTGAGCAAATAATCTGAGAAGCTGGACTATATGAAGAAGAATGTGGCGTCAGGACTGGAGGAACTCGTTAACAATCTGCAACATGCAGATGACACGAACTTACTTGCTGAAAGCATAGAGGACTTAAAGCAGTTACTGAATGGAGAGCAAAGACTACAGCCTTCAGTATGGATTGCACTCCAACATAAAGAAGTCAAAAATCCTCACAGCTGGACCAATAATCAACATCATGATAGATGGAGAAAACCTTGAAGTTGTCAAGGATTTCATTTTGCTTGGATTCACAATCAATGCCCATGGAAGCAGCAATCAAGAAATCTAAGGACATATAGCATTAGTCACATTTGATGCAAAAGACCTCTTTAAAGTGTTCAGAAGCAAATATGTCACTTTGTGTACTAACGTGTGCCTGACTCAAGCCAAGGCATTTTCAGTCCCTGGAGAAGGACATTATGCTTGGTAAAGTAGAAGGTCAGTGAAGAAGAGGAAGACCCTCAATGAGGTGGATTGACACAGCGGCTACAATGATAGGCTCAAACACAGCAATGATTGTGAAGAAGACACAGGACCAGGCAGTGTTTTGCTTTATTGTACACAGTGTTGAGATAGATTGGAACCAACTGGACGGCACCTAACAACAACAGCATCTATTCATACACCAATGTACAGGGTTCTTAGCGAGCTGGAAAGCATGACCTTGGCCGTGTCTGTCAATCATTAGTATAGGCCAGTCACTAGTGTAGGCCAATCAATAGTACGGAAACAAAACCAAACCAGTTGTCATAGAGTCGGTTCCTACTCATGGTTTACCCGATGTGTTGCAGAGTAGAACTGCTCTCCATAGGGTTTTCAAGGCTGTTACCTTTGGGAAGAAGATCACCAGGCCATTCTTCTGAGATGCCTATGGGTGAGTTCAAACCACCAACCTCTCAGACTGTAGTCAAGTGCTTAATGGTTTGTGCCACCCAGAGTTTCCATTCAACAGTATGTTGTTATTGGGTGCCAACAAGTTGGTTCCAACTCATAGCCACCGTATCTATGTACAATAGAATGAAACACTGCCTGGTCCTGCTCCATCCTCACAATCATTGCTATGCTTGAGCCCATTGTTGCAGCCACTGTGTCATTCCATCTTGTTGAGGGTCTCCATCACTTGCACTGATCCTCTACTTTACCATGTACGATGCCCTTCTCTAGGGACTGGTCTCTCCTGATAACCTGTTCAAAGTAAGTGAGACAAAGTCTCACCATTCTTGCTTCTAAGGGGCACTCTGGCTTTACTACTTCCAAGACAGATTTGTTTGTTCTTCTGGCTGCCCATGGTATAGTCAATATTCTTCACTAACACCATAATTCACAGGCATCAATTCTTTGGTCTTATTCACTGACCAGATTTCACATGCATATGAGGTGATTGAAAATATCATGGCTTGGGTCAGGAGCACCTTAGTCCTCAAAGTGACGTCTTTGCTTTTTTGACACTATAAAGAGGTCTTTTGCCCAACTTAATATGTCATTTGATTTACTGACTGATACTTCCATTGGCACTGATTGTGGATCCAAGTAAACGAAATCCTTGGCAACTTCAATATTTTCTCCATCTATCATGATGTTGCTTACTGGTCCAGTTGTGAGGATTTTTGTGTCTTTCATGTTGAGGTGCAACACATAATGAAGGCTATAGTCTTTGATTTTCTTCAGTAAGTGCTTCAAGTCCTCTTCACATTCAGCAAGCAAGATTGTGTCATTTGCATATCGCAAGCTGTTAATGAGTCTTCCTCCAATCCTGATGCCACATTCTTCTTCATATAGTCTAGCTTTTCAGATTATTTGCTCAGCATACAGATTCAATAAATATGGTGAAAGGATACAACCCTGATGCACATCTTTCCTGTCTTTAAACCGTGTAATATCACCTTGTTCAGTTTGAACTACTGTCTCTTGGTCTATGTACAGGTTCTGCATGAGTACCATTAAATGTTCTGGAATTCCCATTCTTCAAATGTTATCCATAATTTATTATGATCCACACAATCAAATGCCTTTGTATAGTCAATAAAACACAGGTAAATATCTTTCTGGTATTCTCTGCTTTCAGCCAAGATCCATCTGACATCAGCAATAACATCCCTGGTTCCACATCCTCTTCTGAATCCAGCTGGAATTTCTGGCAGTTCTCTGTCGATGTTCTGCTACAATGGCTTTTGAACGGTCTTCAGCAAAATTTTACTTGTGTTTGATATTAATGATATTCTTTGATAATTTCCACAATCTGTTGGATCACCTTTCTTTGGAATGGACACAAAGATGGATCTCTTCCAGTTGGTTGGCCAGGTAGCTGTCTTCCAAATTTCTTTGCATAGATGAGTGAGCACCTCCAGCAAGCATCAGTTTGTTGAAATATCTCAGTTGTTACTCGATCAATTCCTGAAGCCTTGTTGTTCAGCATTCCCTTCAATACATCTAGAACTTCTTCCTTCAGTACTATTGGTTCTTGATCATATGCTGCCTCCTGAAATGGTTGAATGTCAACCAATTCTCTTTGATACAGTGCCCCTGTGTATTCCTTCCATCTTTTTGTTAATGCTTCCTGTGTCATTCAATATTTTGCCCATAGAATCCTTTAATATTGCAACTTGAGGCTTGAATTTTTTCTTCAGTTCTTTCAGCTTAAGAAATGCCAAGTGTATTCTTCCCTTTTGGTTTTCTAACTCCCAGTTACACATTTAATTATAATGCTTTTCATTGTCTTCTTGAGCCACTCTTTGAAATCTTCTGTTCAGCTCTTTTACTTTGACATGTATCTTCCTTTTGCTTTATCTACTCTATCCAAGAGCAAGTTTCAGAGTCTCTTCTGACATTTGTTTTAGTCTTTTCTTTTTTTCCTGTCTTTTTAATGAACTTTTGCTTTCTTCATTATGATGTCCTTGATGTCATCTCACAATTCATCTGGTCTTCAGTCATTAGTGTTCAGTGAGTCAATTTTGCTCTTGAGATGGTCTCTAAATTCAGATGGGATATACTCAAGGTCGTATTTTGTCTCTCCTGTACTATTTTAAATTTTTTCAGCTTCAACTTCAACTTGTTTATGAGCAATTGATGGTCTGTTCTGTAATCGGCCCCTGGTCTTGTTCTGATTGATGATATTGAGCTGCTCCATTGTCTCTTTCCACAGATGTAGTCAATTTGATTCCTGTGTATCTATCTGGTACGGTCCACCTGTATAGTCACTGTTTATGTTGTTGAAAAAATGTATTTGCAGTGAATAAGTTGCTGGTCTTGCAAAATTCTATCAAGCCATCTGCTGCATCATTTTTATTCCCAAAGCCATATTTTCCAACTAACAATCCTTCTTCTTCATTTCCAACTTTCACATTCCAATCACTCAACAATATAGATCTACAATATATTTGCTAAATAAATTATGGAGTTAATGACTTAGTACATACTCAATTTTACAGAAATGAAGTATTTGATAATTTGATACGCTTGAGACTCAATTTCTTCATCTGTCACATGGAATAATATTATACTTGGACCCCTGACAAGGCTCTGAAAGTCCTAATAAGTTGCTTCATAAACTTTAATGCAAAATTCATGATCTAGTTATTACCTCTATTAGGCAACCACCTTGTATCCATTGCTGATGCTTTGTGTAAGAAACTAGTTATTTCTTACTTGGCTTTGAGAAGTCAACAGTGTAGGAGGGGAAGAAGTATCAACAAATAAATTAGAAGTTAACCTAACTGCATAATAGTGGTTGAATCCAATCATGTAATTGATTATAACTTTTAAATCAATCTTATTTTTCTCTAAAAATAAGGAGTAATTTGATTTTAATTCTCTCTCCTTACTACCCACTCCTTACCCTCCTCCCATAAACTATTTTTATCAAGTCTTTGTCAAGTCCCTTGATGAGTTTCTCATGCAAAACAAGTTAAACATTTCTCTCATTTCTTCTTCTAATGTCTGTTTGAGAGATGACTTGTGCAGAACTTAGAGAAAAAAAAAGTTGCTAGAATATTAATGCGATACAGATGATTAAAATATCACACCTTGCCTGTTTCTTTGGCAAGCTGAATGAAAAAACAAAGATGAAATATTAGCAAGTGTTTTTCTCATGAATGTGTTAGGGGAAAAAACAACTTAAATAAACCTCTCTTTATTTTGTTTTTACTTATACTTGTTATTTTTAAATCATCATAAAGTATCTTGATGCTTCTCCTAAATAATAGCTTGGACAACCCAGATATGGAAGAGCATAACAGTTTTTTGACCAAGGAAAGAATACCAAACATTTTCTTCTCTTATTATTCAGAAAGTTCATCCTGAGTTAACAGATTTTAATATATCGAGCTTTTAAAAAACATAGATATGAAAGTAAAGTTGATTTAATATCTCAAATATATAAATCCCTCAAATCCATTTTTATTTGGTAAACATTTAATGTTTAGGTAATTTCTTCACATGTGGTCAAGTAAGTCATCAACACAATCTAATTTTAGAACATTTTCAATAGCCTCAAAAGAAACTCTGTACCCATTAGTCCCCATTATCTCCCCTCAGCCTTAGACAAACACTAATCTACTCTCTGTTTCTATGGATTTGCCTATTTTGGACATTTAATAGAAATTGAATCATACAATATATGGTCTTTTGTGACTGGCTTTTTCCACTTAATAGAATGTTTTTAAGGTTTATTCATGTTGTGTCATGTATCAGTACTTCATTTCCTTTTATTACTAAATAATATGACATGGTGTATGTATGCCACATTTTATTTATCTATTCATCAGTTGATGGATATTTGGGTTGTTTCCACTTTCTGGGTTATGAATAATTCTAGTATGAACATTTGTTTATAAGTTTTTGTGTAGACTTATGTTTTCATTTCTTTTGGGTGTATATCTAGGAGTGGACTTGCTAGATCATACCATAACTCTTTGTTTAAACATTTGAGGAACTATCAGACTATTTTCCAAAACAGCTATGCCAGTTTATATTCCCACTAGCAATATATGAAGGCTCCAAATTATCCATATCCCTGCCAACATTTATTATCATCTATCTTTTTATTACAGCCATCTTAGTGGCTTTGAACTGCTGTTATGGATTGAATTGTGTCCCCTAAAAATGTGTGTCCATTTGGCTAGGCCATTTTCCTCCATTTTATAATCTGATGTAATTATCCTACGTGTTGTAAATTCTAACCACAATGATGTTAATGAGGTAGGATTAGAGAAAGTTATGCTAATGAAGCAGGACACAATCTACAGGATTAGGTTGTATCTTAAGTCAGTCTCTTTTGAGATATAAAAGAGAGAGGTGAGCAGAGAGGAGAAACACTTCATACCACCAGGAAAGAAGAGCCAGGAGGGGAGCGTGTCCTTTGGACCTGGGATCCCTGCACTGAGAAGCCCCTAGACCAGGGAAAGATTGACAACAAGGAACCTTCCCAGAGCTGACAGAGAGAAAGCCTTCCCCTAGAACCAGTATCCTGAATTCCAACTTCAAGCCTCCTAGACTGTGAGAGAATAAATTTGTGTTATAGCAGCACTAGGTAACTAAGACAGAATTTGGTACCAAGAGTGGGGTGCTGCTGTAACAGATACCTAAAATGGGGAAGCAGTTTTGAAACTGTGAATGGGTAGAGGTTGGAAAAGTTTAAGGTGCCTAATAGTAAAAGCCTAGATTGCCTTGAAGAGACTGTTTGTGGAATTATGGGCATCAAAGGCAATTCTGGTGAGGACTCAGAAGGAAGCGAGGAGAGCTGTTACACTGGAGATAGCACAGACAGTAAGAAGCAGCAGCAGAGAAATGGCAGCAGCAGAACCAGGAGACCAGCACAAGACAGTGTTGTAGCCAACTCATGGAGCAAGACAGCTGAGTGCCTGCAGCTGAAGTTTACTGGTGGAGTGGGGTGCCTCCAGGCACTTACTGGTAGAGCTAAAGAGCTTTGGAACACTTGCTGAAGCTGGGCAGATACAGGGCTGGCCCCAGAGCCTGAGTAACAGAGAGGCCAAGGAACCAGGAAGCAGAAGCTGAGATGACAAGGAACACAGGAAGCAGAGCTGCCTCAGTCTTAACGGGTAGGCCCATGACCTCTGGTGTCTCAAAGTGTAGAGCCATGACCTCTGGGGTTTCAAAGGGTGGGGCTACAGCCTCCTGGATTTCAGAGTCAGATCTTCACCAACTCAGTTCCGGAGTGTGGGGCTGCCTTTCATGAGTGCCAGTGGGATGGGGCCAGATCTGCTGCCCAAAGCTGAGGGGGTGGGGCTGCCATGCCCAAGTGGCAGAAGAATGGGGATTGCCTGGGCCGAGGGGGTAGTGTTGCCACTCAGACGGACTAGGAGAATAGGGCTTCCCAAAGCTGAGGGAGCAGAGTTGCCATTCCAGTGGCCTGGAAGGCAGAGCTGAAGCCCAGGGCTGAGGGACCTCCACCCAGAGTCCAGAGAGTGTGGCCAACACCCAGAGTCTGGAGGGCAGGGCCATTGCCTAGATGGTCACAGAGAACAGGAGATTATTTTCAAGCCTTGAGTGCTAATGTAAATTTTTTCTGCTGGGCTTTGGACTTGCTTGATGCCCACTATCTCTTCTTTCCCTCCAATTTTTCCCATTTGTAATGGAAAGGTTTACCTTGTGCCCATTCCACCACTGTACTTTGGAAACAGATAACTTGTATTCTAGATTTCACAGATGCAGAGGAATTTTGCAGAAGATGAGATTTTGGACTTAGAGTTGATCTAAGACTTTTGGGATGAAATGATAGTGTGAGTGTGTTTTACATGTGGCAAGGATATGAATTTTGGGGGGCTAAAGGGTAGAATGTTATAGATTGAATTGTGTCCCCCCCCCCCCAAGAATGTGTGTCAATTTGGCTAGGCCATGATTCCTAGTATTGTGTTGTTGTCCTCCATTTTGTGATCTGATGTAATTATCCTATGTGTTGTAAATCCTAACCTCTATTATGTTAATGAGGCAGGATTAGAGAAAGTTATGTTAATGAGGCAGGACACAATCTAAAGGATTAGGCTGTATCTTAAGTCAATCTCTTTTGAGATGTAAAACAGAAAAGTAAGCAGAGAGGAGAGGGACCTCATACCACCAAGAAAGAAGAGCCAGGAGCGGAGCATGTCCTTTGGACCTGGGATCCCTGCACTGAGAAGCTCCTAGACCAGGGAAAGATTGATGACAAGGAATTTCCCCTAGAGCCGACGGAGAGAGAAAGCCTTCTCCTAGAGCCAGCACCCTGAATTCCAACTTCTACCCTCCTAGAATGTGAGAGAATAGATTTCTGTTATAGCAGCACTAGATAACTAAGACAAGTTGTGCCCATTGTGGTTTTGATTTGCATTTCCGTAATGGCTAATGATGTTGAGCATCTTTTCATATGCTTATTGGCCATATACATCTTCCTTAGAGAAATGTCTATTCAGACCCTTTTCTCAATTTTTAATTGGGTTATTTGTCTTTTTATTGTTGAGCTGTGAGAATTTTTATATATTCTGGATACTACAATGTTATCAGGTATATAACTTGCAAATATTTTCTCCATTCTGTGGGTTTTCTTTCACTTTCTTGATGGTATCTTTCAAAGCACAAAAGGTTTTAATTTTGATGAAGTCTAATTTATCTATTTCTTCTGTTTTCACATGTGCTTTTGGTGTCATTTTTAAGAAGACTGTGCCTCCCTCCAGATCGCAAAGATTTACTTCTATATTTTCTTCCATGAGTTTAATTATTTTAGCTCTTACATTTAGGTAATAACTCATTTTAAATTAATTCATTTTGTTTATGGTGTAAGGAAGAAGTTTAATTTCATTCTTTGCATATGGATATCCACGTGTCCCAGCACCATTTATTGAAAAGACTATCTTTCCCCATTGAATTGTCTTGGCATTTTGATATAATTTTTGACCCTTGAACCAGTTTTCAAAAGCCTCGATAACTTAATCTAGATGTTTGAACTGTAGTGAATCTAGATGAAGTTTTTTCTTTAGATTTACCCTTAATTTGTTAATTGCTTAAAAAAATATAATGTCCCAATCCTAAAGTTTAAAGGGGCTTTTGGATTAATTACTAAAGGAACATAATTTTTATTATCTCTGAAAATATGAAAGTTCTTGGAAATTTCCACTGACTTCTTTAAATATTTCTCTGCAAATCCTGCCTCTGTCACTTGAGAAACTGAGTATTCTGACTAGTGTTCCTTCATGAACACTAGAGTTGACAAACTCTAATCTTTAATCCCAGTTCAATTACCTAGGAGTCCTTCTTAGTTCTGGCAGTATCTGACGGCAGGTTTGACCTGAAAGCATTTCAAAGTATAACGTGGACAGATTTATGAGAACGTAAACAAGCATAGGTATTTTTTAGCAAGAACATTTTTACTGCAAGGCATGGAAAGGAAAATGAGGAGTCACATAAATTTTCTGTACTGACAAACTCATCCTCCATTCAAAGACACATTTTTTAAATACACCCTATTAATCAAAAGTTGTACTAACTTATGTACAACCAAAAACCTAATGGGAATTGCTTTCTTGGTTTATGGTCATAGTTTCATGGGACATCCCTCTTAATTGGTCTAATAACATGTTTAGTGCCTCTGTTCTACCTCCTCATTCAATGTACAGTGTCTGGGGTCTTAAAAGTTTGCAAGTGACCATCCAAGGCACAACAGTTGGTCTCTAACCACAGAGAAAGAAGGAGAATCAGGAATAGGAGGAGAATATGGAATGTGTGGCTAATTGCCTCCATTAACAACTGCTTCCTTTGCCAAGAGACCAGAAGAACTGGATAGTGCCCAGCTATCATTACTGAACATTTTGATCAAAGAGTCCATAGAAGACACTTGATCAAAAGGGGGAAAATACAGAACAGAAAGTTAAATTCTCATAGACTCCAGACTTCCTGAACCCATGAAGGTTGGATGAACCCCTGAAACTATTACCCTAAGATAATTTTTAAACCTTAAGCCAAAAATATCCTCTGAAGTCTTTGTAAAACCAAACAATAGTTTAGCTTAACAAGTTTTAAAAAAAAGGTCTGTCTTGAGCATTATGCTCTTTTAAGACTATTTATATGGGATCAAATTGACAACAGCAACACGAAAGGAACCTTAGGGGCAGTGAATTTATGTTAATGGGGAAAGATAAATTCAGAAAAGGAGGGTGAGAATGGTTACATAACTCAAAGAATGTAATCAATGTCACTAAATGGTACATGTAGAAACTGTTGAATTGGTATATGTTTTTGCTGTGTATATTCTCAACAACAAAATTAATAAAATTATATGTAAAAAAAAAAAAAAAAGATGTGCTAAATTTGCTTTTCTAGTCATATCTCAAGGATCTTGTCCAATACAAACTTATTAGTACTCCCAATCTTCCTATGATGTGGTGGTAGTGAAAATACCCCTATTTTATAGGAAGTGTATCAGTTAGATTTTACTATGTAACAACCACTTCTAAAGTTAAAACAATAACCAGTTACTTAGCTCACAAATCTGTGGGTAGGTTGGACAGTTCATTTTGTCCTGGATTGTTCAACTAGCATCAGCTGGAGTCACTCATGAGTCTGTGGCCAGCTGGAAGGTCAGCAGGTGGTTAGATAGTCCAGGATGGCCTCACTCACATTTCTGGTGATTGGTCAGCTCTCATGCATCACATGCTTCTCATCATTCAGCAGCCCTGCCCAGGTTCCTTCACACAGAAGTCTTAGGTTCCAGGAGCAGCAAGAGAGGGTAAACTTTAATTTATAAGCATTTTCAAGTCTCTTACACCGCATTTCCTACTATCCCATTAGCTAAAACAAATCATTGAAGAAAAAAAAAATCACTAGTCGAGTCATTTCTGACTCATGATGACTCTATGTGTATCAGAATAGAACTGTGCTCCATAGAGTTTTCAATGGCTGTGATATTACAGAAGTAAATCACCAGGGCTTTTTTCAGAGTCACCTCTGGGTGGATTCAGTTAGCAGTCAAGCGCAAATTATTTGCACCACCCAGGTACCTAAGCAAGTCATATCCGTTGCCTATGAGTCAATTCTGACTCATAGCGATGCTATAGAATAGAGTAGAACTGCCCCATAGGGGTTCCAAGGCTGGTTTTCTTTCTTTTTTTTTTTTTTTTACAGTGCAAATTAGTTTTTCATTGAAAAATTTTATACACAAATTGTTTTCTGACATTGGTGGCAGTCTCCGCAATGTGTCAGCACTCTCCCTCTTTCCCTTTCCATCCTGAGTTCTTCATGTCCATTTGTCCAGTTTTCCTGTCCCTTCCTGGCTTCTCCTCTTTGCTTTTTGGCAGGTGTTGTGCATTTGGTCTTCTATACTTGTTTGAACTAAGAAGCACATTCCTCGTGTGTTTTATTGCTTGTTTTATGGCCTTGTTTAATCTTTAGCTGAAAGGTGGACTTCAGGAGTGGCTTCAGTTGTGAGTTAGCAGGATGTCCAGGGGACACAGTCTCAGGGTTCCTCCAGTCTCCGTCAGACAAGTAAGTCTGGTCTATTATTGTGAATTTGAATTTTGTTCTATATTTTTCTCCTGCTCTGTCTGGGACAGTCTATTGTGATCCCTGTCATAGCCATTGGTCGTGGTAGACAGGCATCATCTGGTTCTCAGTTCAGGCTGCTGGAGGCTGTGGTTCATGTGGTCCTTTAGTCCTTTGGGCTAATATTTTCCTTGCATCTTCGGTTTTCTTCATTCTCCCTTACTCTGGACTGGATGGGACCAATAGATATATCTTAGATGGCTAAATACAGCTTTTAAGGCTCCAGATGCTACTCACTAAAGTAGGATGTAGAACATTTTCTTTATGAACTATGTTATGCCAATCAACCTAGATGTCCCCGAGACTATGGTCCTCAGCCCTCAGCCCCAGCAACTCGGTCCCTCAAGGTGTTTGGATGTGTCTAGGAAGCTTCTATGACTTTACCTTGGTCAAGTTGTGCTGACTTCCTTATACTGTGTGTTGTCTTTCCCTTCACCAATGTTAACACTTGTCTACTATCTAGTTAGTAATTTCCTCTCCCTATCTTCTACTCCCTCCTAATCATCAAAGTTTTTTTTTTTCTGTATGTAAATCTTTTCTTGGATTTTTCTAATAGTGGTCTTACACAACATTTGTTCATTTGTGATTAACTTAACTCACTCAGCATAATGCCCTCCAGATTCATCCATGTTGTGAAATGTTTCACAGATTCATCAGTGTTCTTTATTGCTGCATAGTGTTCCATTGTGTGTACGTACCATAATTTATCTATTCATCTGTTGATGGGCACTTAGGTTGTTTCCATCTTCTTGGTATTGTGAATAATGCTGCAACGAACATGGGTGTGCATATGTCTATTGGTGTGACGGCTCTTATTTCTCTAGGATATCTTCCTAGGAGTGCAGTTGCTGTATCATATGGTATTTCTATTTCTACCTTTTTAGGAAGCGCCATATCATTTTCCATAGTGGTTGTACTAATTTACATTGCTATCAACAGTGCATAAGAGTTACAATCTCCCTGCAATCTCTCCAACATTTGTTATTTTCTGCTTTTTGACTAGTGCCAGTAATGTTGGGGTGAGCTGGTATGTCATTGTAATTTTGATTCGCATTTCTCTCATGGTTAATGATAGTGAGCATTTCCTAATGTGTCTGTTAGCTGCCTGAATGTCTTCTTTGGTGAAGTGTCTGTTCATATTCTTTGTCTATATTTAAATTATTTGTCTTTTTGTTGATGAGGTATTGAAGTATTCTATAGATTTTAGATTAGAATCTTGTCAAATATTTCGTAGCCAAAATTTTTTTCCCTGTCTGTAGGTTATCTTTTCTCTCTTTTGGTGAGTCCTTTGATGAATATAAGTGTTTCATTTTTAGGAGCTCCCAATTATCTAGTTTATGTTCTGGGTGTCTGTGCATTTTTAGTTATGGCTTGTATTCTCTTTATACCATGTATTAGGGCCCCTCGTGGTGTCCCTGGAGCTCTGGTGGCTCAAGGTTAAGAGCTTGGCTGTTAATCAAAAGGTCGGCAGTTTGAATCCACCAGCTGCTCCTTGGAAACCCTATGGGACACTTCTATTCTCTCCAATAGGTTCGCGATGAGTCAGAATCGACAGAACGGCAATGAGTTTAGCGGTGTCCCTATTTTTTTTTCTTCTATAATCTTTATCGTTTTAAGTTTTGTATTTAGGTCTTTGATCTATTTTGAGTTAGTTTTTGTGGATGGTGTGAGGTATGGGTCCTGTTTCATTTTTTTTAAAGATGGACATCTAATTTTGCTAGCACCGTTTGTTAAAAAGGCTGTCTTTTCCCCCGTTTAGTGGTCTTTGGTGCTTTGTCAAATGTCAGCTGACCATCGGTGGATGGATTTACATCTGGGTCCTTGATTCTGTCCCATTGGTCTATGTGTATCATTGTACCAGTACCAGGCTATTTTGACTACAGTGGCTACATAGTAGGTTCTGAGATCAGGTAGTATGAGGCCTCCTACTTTGTTCTTTTTCTTCAATAATGCTTTGCTTTTCCAGGGCCTTTTTCTTTTTCATATAAAGATGGTGATTAGTTTTTCCATCTTATTAAAGATTGTTGTTGGTATTTGGATCAGGATTGCAATATATCTGTAGTCACTTTGGGTAGGATTGACATTTTCACAATATTGAGTCTTCCTGTCCATAAGCATGGTATGTTTTTCCATTTATGTAGGTCTCTTTTCGTTTCTTGCAATAATGTTTTTAGTTTTCTTTGTATAGTCTTTCATGTCCCTGGTTAGATTTATTCCTGAGTATTTTTATCTTTTTAGGGGCTATTATACATTGTATTGTTTTCCAGAGTTCCTTTCCAAAGTTCTTTTTGTTGGTGTATGGAAATCCAAATGATTTTTGTATGTTGATCTTATATCCTGCTACATTGCTGAATATTTCTGTTAGTTCCAGTAGTTTTCTTGTGGAGTCTTTGGGGTTCTCTATGTATAGGATGTTATCATCTGTGAATAAGGATAGTTTTACTTCTTCCTTTCCAATTTGGATGCTCTTTATTTCTTTATCTTGCCTTATTGTTCTAGATAGGACATCTGGCACAGTGTTAAATAGGAGTGGTGATAAAGGACATGCTTGTCTTCTTCCCTTTCTCAGGGGGAATGTTTTCAGCCTCTCTCCATTGAGAATGATGTTGGCTGTTGGTTTTGTACACCAAACCAACAAACCAAACCCATTGCTGTTGAGTAGATTCCGACTCATAGTGACCCTGCAGGACAGAGTAGAACTGCCCCATAGTGTTTCCAAGGAGTGACTGGTGGATTCCAACTGCCAACCTTTTGGTTAGCAGCCAAATGCTTAACCATTGTGCAAACAGGGCTCCTGTTGGGTTTGTATAGATGCCCTTTATTGTGTTGAGGAATTGCCCTTCTATTCCTATTTTACCGCAACTTTTTATCAGGAATGGGTGTTGGACTTTATCAAATGCCTTTTCTGGGTCAGTTGAGATGACATGAGACTCTTTTCTTTGGTTCTATCTATGTGGTGGATTACATTGATTGATTTTCTAATACTGAATCATCCTTCCATACCTAGTATCAATCTTGCTTGTTCATGGTATATTACTTTTTTGATATAATGCTGAATTCTATTGGCTAGAATTTTATTGAGAATTTTTGCATGTATATTCATGAGAGAGATTGGTCTGTAATTTCCTTTTGTTGTGGTGTCTTTGCCTGGCTTTGGTATGAGGTTTATGCTGGCTTCATAGAATGAATTTAGGAGTATTGCTTTGTTTCTTATGCTCTGAAATAGTTTGAGTAGTACTGGTATGAGCTCTTCTCTGAATGTTTGATAGAATCCTCCAGTGAAGCTATCTGAGCCAGGGCTTTTTTTGTTGGGAGATTTTTTTTTTTTTTAATTACTTATTCAATCTCTTCTCTTATTATGGGTCAGTTCAGATTTTCTATCTCAGTTTGTGATAGTTTAGGTAGGTAGTGTGTTTTTGGAAATTTGTTCATTTCCTCTACGTTCTCAAATGTATTGGAGTACAATTTTTCATAGTATTCTGCTATGATCTTTTTTATTTCAGTTGAGATTGCTGTAATGTCCCCCATCTCATTTCTTATTTGGGTTATTTGCTTCCTCTCCTCTTTTTCTTTTGTCAGTTTGGCCAATGTTTTGTCAATTTTGTTGATCTTTTCTTAGAATCAACTTTTGTTCTTGTTAATTCTTTCATTGTTTTTTCTGTTCTCTATTTCATTTATTTCTGCTATAATCTTTATTATTTCCTTTATTCTGGTGGCCCAAGGCTGTAATCTTTACAGAAGCAAACTGCCACTTCTTTCTCCTGTAGAGTGGCTGGTGAGTTTGAATTGCTGTCCTTTCAGTCATAGGGCCAGACAAATTCCAGGATTGTGAAGAAAGAGCTTCCTCTAGATGAAAAATTTGGGAAATGTTGTGGCTATTTTTTGCAGTACACTTGCATAACAACAATGAGAATTTCTTAGATAAACTAAGATGAATGAAAGTGAGAATTGGAGAAAGAGACGTGCAACCTACCACAAAAAACGTGGAACCAAAATTAGGTCTTTAACATGGGATTTCTAACCATATATGTATATATGTATGTGGACTACTATTTAAATTTTTCTGCTCCTTCTAGATAAGTCTTTAACTATCATTTTTGTATTAACTGGGAACTATTATTAGTTATTATTTTAACAAATGCAATGCAGGCACATAGAAATAAAACACTAAAAAAAAAAAAAAAAAAAGGACAGGTACAAAATGAAAAAGAAGAATCTCCCTCGTATCTTTCTCACTCTCTCACCCCTCCGCAGCTACTCCTCATAGAAAACAACTCTGGTCTGGTTCTACCTTTTGGAGTTTATGTTAAGTAAAATACTTCTGCCTTTATTTCCAGATTTATCAACACTAGATAGTATCTGTTGAGGGTCTATGTTGACACACAAAAAAAGTTAGTATATTTTCTCTATCCCTCTCCTATCTACTTTCTCCTTCTCCTCTTATATTTGCTGATTATATTTTCTTATATTTAAATCATATGCTAAGATTTCTATTTTAGACTATCACCTTTGATCTGGAACTCTCAATACCTCACCATATAATATGGGGTATTTAATGTTCTGATGAAGTTGTCAAGGATTTAATTTTACTTAGATCCACAATCAATGCCCATGGAAGCAGCAGTCAGGAAATCAAACAACATATTGCATTGGGCAAATATGCTGCAAAAGACCTCTTTAAAGTGTTGAAAAGCAAAGATGTCACTTTGAGGACCAGGTACACCTGACCCAAAACATGGTATTTTTAATTGTCTCATATGCATGCGAAGACTGGACAATGAATAAGGAAAACCAAAGAAGAATTAATGCATTTGAATTATGGCGTTGGTGAAGAATATTGAATATACCATGGACTCCCAGAAGAATGAACAAATCTGTTTTGGAAGAAGTACAGCCAGAATGCTCCTTAGAAGCGAAGATGGTGAGACTTCATCTCATGTACTGTGGACATGTTATCAGAAGGGACCAGTCTCTGGAAAAGGACATAATGCTTGGGAAAGTAGAGGGTCAGCAAAAAAGAAGACCCTCAATGAGATGAATTGACACAGTGGCTGCAACAATGGGCTCAGGTATAGCAACGATTGTGAGTATGGTACAGGACCAGATAGTGTTTCGTTCTGTTGTACATAGGGTCACTATGAGTTGGAACTGGCCCGAGGGAACCTAAAAACAACAACAATGTTCTGATATCCTTCTACACGGCCTTCACAGCCCCCATCTCTACCATTTCTCAGAATATGTCAAGCGTTGCACTGTTTTTACATTGTTAAGTTGTGTAGCATTTATAATCTGACTTTTACTTATAGTTTCCTATCCACAGTTTGGTTCTGAAAATTATGAACCAATAAACAGCATTAATAAGTGTGCAGAAATCAATGGTATGATTGAACTCATAGGGAGATAATCCTATATCCCTTAACTTGAGTCACTTGAAAGAGAATATTTCAAACATCAAGCTCAAATGGATTCTATTATATTTTATGACTTTTTCAATACAATGACACGTTTCAGTTTGCTTGAAATTTGTAACATGATTTTCTTATATAACTTAGCAAATCTCTTAGAGAATTTTATTGCATTTTTTTTTTTTTTTGTTTTCCTGCTGTCAGAAAGAATTTATACTTTATCAGGTCCCGAAGAGCATCCACTTTCCTTATCACACTACTTGTTGAATGATAAAATGCTTCTAGGTCATAAGCACAGCTGCCTTCTTTGTATTTCTTTTTATTGTTTTCCTGGGTTACTTCTATTGTTTCCTAAGGCCTTTGCATTTTTCTGGATTCTTTTAGAAATGGTGTATATGTGGTAGATTTAATGAGTCCTTGCATGAATGAATATAGCTTTTATTTCCTAGACTTTTAGGCTTCTGTTTTTTGGTTTTGTTTTTCAGTTTTTCTGTCAGAATTTTAAAGGCATAGTTACACCATCTTTTGAGATACGAGAATACTGATGTGAGAATTTTAATTCCAATCTGATTCTTATTCTTGAGTATGTAATGCAGTTGTTTGTATTTTAAATTTTTAATAAAGTATAATATGCATACATAAAATAGACAAATTATAGCTTAATGAAGTATCTCAGAATAATCATATCAGCATCATCATCACATTAGTCAAGAAATAAAATACTACCTGTGCCTCAGAAACCTCTGTGTGGCCTATTCTCAATTACTACCCCTTCATTCCTCCATACGGCATCATTCTAATACCATACACTAGTTTTGTCTGTTTTTAAAATTTATATAAATGGAAGCAATACACTGTGTATTATTTTGTGTCTGGCTTCTGACATTCAACATCAGATTCATGAGATTTATCCATGTTGTTCCTTAAAGAAGTAATCTATTCATTTCAATTCCTGAATAGTATTCACTTGTATGAATATACAACAACTTATCCTTTCTAGTTGATACACATTTGGAGTTTTTTCTAGCTTTCAGTTATCATGAATAAAGCTGTTATGAACATTTTTGTTTGGTGTACATATATACATATTTCTAATGTGTTATATTTTACTGCATCCAGTGTTAAAGAATATGGTTATCTTAAGTTTTAGTAGATATTATAAAACCATTTTCCACAGTGGTTTTACCAATATCATTCTCCTCAGAAGTGTATGAAAGTTCTAGTGCCTCCAAACCCTCACAAACACCTGGTATTATCAATCTATTTAACTGTAGGTATGCTGTGGTATTTTGTTTATTATATTTCTAACTGGGCATCTTTATATGTGTGTGAGCTATTTGTGATATGTCTGGTCAAGTGTTTTGCCAATTTTCCCATTAAACTGTTTGTTTTTTGTTATTGATTTGTATATTCAGGATAGGAGCCCTTAGATGGTTATATGTATGGAAACTATCTTTTCTCATTCCTTGGTTTGTCTTTTATACTCTTTTAATGATATATTTCAATGAACAAAAATAATTAATTTGATCAATCTTCTTCTTTATGATGTGTACTTTTTGTGTCTGTATTAAGAAAGCTTTCCCTCCACTTAATTCATGAAGATATTCTCCTTTGTTATTATTTATTTACCATTTTGATTTTGATCTACAATCTCCTGGAATTAATTTTTGTGTATGGTGAGAGGTACGGGTCAAAATTCATTCTTTCCATATTGATGTCCAATTGACTCAATACTATATGTTAAAGAGAAAAGGGTGCTTTTTGCCACTGTTCTGCAATGCCATCTTTGTCATAAATCAAGTAACCATTAATGCATTGGTCTCTTTCTGAACCTACTGTTGTGTTCCATTGTTCTATCAGTCAATACCAGTACAATGTCACACATTGTTAATTTATAGTAGCTTTATACTGGTTATGTAGGTATATCTAGTAGTGTAGGTCCTACAACTCGATATTTTTCAAGATAATTGTAATTATACCTGATCTTTCACATTTCCGTATACATTTTAGAATCCACTGCCAATTTCCACAAAATAACTTGCTTGGGTTTTGATTGAAATTTTGTTGACTACATAAATATATTTAAGGAGAATTGATACCTTAACAATATTAAGTCTTCCCCTCCACGAAAATGGTAACATCTTTACTTGGTTTTTCTTATTTTATTTTCTAGCAATTATACCTTATAACTTTCTATGTAGAGATTTTACACATTTTTATAAGATTTATACCTAGGCATTTGATGTTTTTTATGTTATTCTACATGGTATCGTGTATTTTAATTGTATTTTCTAAATATTTGCAGCTGCTATGTATGACAAAATGATTTTAATGGTCAGCTTATATCCAGTGATGGAACTAAATATTATTTCTGTGGATTAATTTAGATTTTCTACATAAGCAATCAAATCACATTGCTCCGAAACTCCAATAATTTTATTTCTTCTTTTCCCTCACACCACCCAGGACTCCATTGTAACATGACTTACTTTTTATGTATGTATTTATGCCTTATTGCAATGAGCAGAACCTCTTGTATAATGTTAAAAAGATGCAATGATATCAGAAATTCTTTTCTCGGTCGTGGTCTCAGATTTTTTCTCTAGAAACCCAGGTTCAGGTTAAGAAAGCTTCCTTCGGTTTCTAGTTTGCTAAGGATTTTTATCGTAAATAACTTGAATTTTCTCAAGGGCTTTTACTGCATCTACTAAGGAGATTATATAAATTTTATTCTTTATTCTGTTAACGGGATGAAATACACTGATTGATTTTTAACTGCTTAACCAACCTTACATTCCTGCAATAAGCACAACTTGATCAGGATCCTTTTTATATATTGATGGATATTTTTTGCTAATTTTTTAAAGAATTTTTTTTCTATGTTCACATAAGATATTGGCTTGTTATTTTCTTTTCTTAGAGCACCACTGTAAGGTGATATTATCAAAGCTATACTGGCCTAACAAAGTGAGTTGCAAAGTGTTTCTTCTTTCACTATTATTTGAAATAGTTCATGTAAAATATATGTTATTTCCTTATATGTCTGAAGGAATTTTCTGGTGAAATTATCTTTGCCTGAAGTTTTTGTTCTTTTTAATTTATTAACAAATATAACAACAAATGTATGAATAGAAGAAGATACAATAGATAAATGAGACCTCAAAAAAATTTTCAACTTATGTTCATCTAAAGACATTATCGAAAGAATAAAAAGAGAACCTACAGACTGGTAAAAAATCTTTGGAAATGACATATCTGATAAGGATCTAATCTCTAGAATCTATAGAAAACTTCAACAACTCAACAACAAAAGGACAAACAACCCAATTATAAAATGGGCAAAGAACATGACTAGAACCTTCACCAAAGAAGACATCCAAGCAGCCAACAAACATGAAAAGATGCTCATGATCGTTAGCCATTAGAGAGATGCAAATCAAAACCACATTGAGGTACCATCTCATCTGGGCTACAATGGCATTGATTGAAAAAGAAAAAAAAACAGATAACAACAAATATTTATGAGAATGTAAGGAGACTGAAACCCTTATCCATTGCTGGTGGGATTGTAAAATGGTACAACCAATGGTGGAAAACTACATGGACTTCCTCAAAAAACTAGAAATATAAATACCCTATGATCCAGCAATCCCACTGCTAGGGATATATCTCAGACTCTTAAAAGTAGTGACACAAACAGCCATATGCACACCTATGTTCATCACAGTTTTATTCACTACAGCAAAAAAATAGAAATAAGTGAATTGTCTATCAGTGGATGAATGGATAAGCAAAATGCGGAACATGCATACAGTGGAATACTACACAACCCATAAAGAAAAACGATGAGTCCACAAAACATAATTATAACATGGGTAGACCTGGAGGGCATAATGCGAAGTGAAATAAGTCAGGCACGAAAGGATATATATTGTATGATCCTTCTTTCATAAGAAGATAAAAATAGACATATATACAGAGACCAATGTTCATTGGTGGTTACCAGAGAAAGGAGGGTAGGGAGGGAGAAGCATGCTGTAGATTGTAGATACTTGTTATTTTTGATGATGGGAAAAGTGACATCAAACGTAGGTGTAGTTAGAACAGCATGACCAAAGAAAATAATGCTGCGGAAAAGCGTTCATGAGAAAAGGATGCCTGTACCAAAGAATTTGACATACATAAGAAAGCAACGACTCCAACAAAGAACAAAAAATGAATCTAGGATCACATAAGGATGCTTATAGGCATATATGTATACTGGTAGGTACAGGTGCATTCATATGTGAGAACAGAGGTATCTATATAGATATATGTAAATACCGGTATGGGTAGGTGGGCACATATATTCATTGAAGAAACACCTATAGATACTCCTCAGACATAACCAAACACCTACCAAGATAACTTTTCTAGGTATGAAAGCTGACGACCATAGTCTCATGGGACAACTCAGTCACTCGGCATGATATAGCTCACAAAGTTTATATACTGCAGCCTAGTGAAGTGAGTAGCATCTGGGATCTTAAAAGCTTGCAAGTGGCCATCTAAGATACAGCTATTGGTCTTTACTCATTAGGAGCAAAAGAGTAAGAAGGTAACCAAAATCACAGAAAAGAAACAAGTCTACAAGACTGATAGCCTACGCGAGTCATGATCTCAACTACCCTGAAAACAGAAGCGTTAGATGATGCCTGGCTACCACCACTGACCAATCTAAGGAGGGGCACAGTAGATGACCCTGGTTAGAATGGGGTAAAAATGCAGAACAAAACTAAACTTCTTAAAAATGTCCAGACTAACCACACCACCTGCAACCAGAGGGCTCCCTGAGATACCACCCTAAGACATTATTTATTTATTTTTTGTTTATTGTTGTAGTTTAAGTGAAAGTTTACATTTCAAGTTAGTCTCTTATGCAAAAATTTATACGTACATTGTTATGTAACCCTAATTGCTCTCCCTATACTGTGACAGCACACTCCTCCTTTCCACCCCTGATTTCCCGTGCCCATTCAACCAGCTCCTAACCCTCTCTGCCTTCTCATCTCACCTCTGGAAAGAAGCTGCCCATTTAGGCTCATGTATCCACTTGAGCTAAGAAGCACACTCTTCACGAGTATCGTTTTATATCCCACAGTCCAGTCCAATCTTTGCCTGAAGAGTTGGCCTCAGAAATTGTTTTACTTCTGGGCTGACAGAGAGTGTGGGGGCCATGCTTTTCAGGGTTCCTCCAGTTTCAGTCAGACCATTAACTCTGGTCGTTTTACTAGAATTTGAGTTCTGCAGCCCATCTTTCTCCTGCTCCATCAGGGACTCTGTGTTGTGTTCCCTGTCAGGGCGGTCATTGGTGGTAGCCAGGCACCATCTAGTTCTTCTGGTCTCAGGCTGATGAAGTCTTTGGTTTATGTGGCCCTTTCTGTCTCTTGGGC
>NW_004443978.1:18217081-18219083 GCF_000243295.1 Trichechus manatus latirostris
GCTTTTGGTCTTGTTAACTCTTTCAATTGTTTTTCTATTCTCTATTTCATTTAATTCTGCTCTAATTCTTATTATTTCTTTTCTTCTGGTGCCTGGGGCCTATTTTGCTGCTCTCTTTCTACTTGTTTGAGTTGTAGGGTTAATGTTTTGATTTTGATCCTTTGTTGTTTTTGGATGTGTGCATTTATTGCTATAAACTGACCTCTGAGCACTGCTTTTGTGGTGTCCCAAAGGTTCTGGTAGGATGCGTTTTCATTCTCATTTGAGTCTATGAATTTCTTTATTTCATCCTTAATTTCTTCTATAACCCAGTAGTTTTTGAGCAAGGTGTTGTTCAGTTTCCATGTGTTTAATTATTTTCCTTTCATTTTCTGTTATTGATTTCTACTTTTATGGCTTTATGGTCAGAAAAGATGCTTTGTAATAGTTTGATGCTTTGGATTTTGTTAAGGCTTGCTTTATGGCCTAAAATGTGGTCTATTTTGGAGAATGTTCCATGAGCATTAGAAAAGAAAATATACTTGGCTGCTGTTGGGTGGAGTGTTCGGTATATGTCTATGAGATCAAGTTGGATAATTGCGGCATTTAGATCTTCTGTGTCTTTGTTGAGCTTCTTTCTAGATGTTCTGTCCTTCACCAAAAGTGGTGTGTTGAAGTCTCCTACTAATATTGGGAGCTGTCTATCTGTCTTTTCAATGCTGTTAGAGTTTGTTTTATGTATTTTGGAGCCTTGTCTTGGGATGCATAAATATTTATTATAGTTATGTCCTCCTGGTGTATTGATGCTTTAATCATTACATAGTGTCCTTCCTTATCCTTTGTGGTAGATTTTACTTTAAAGTCTGTTTTGTCAGAGATTAATATTGACACTCCTGTTCTTTTTTTGAGTGTTGTTTGCTTGATATATTTTTTTCCATCCTTTGAGTTTTAGTTTGTTTGTGTCTTTAGTCTAAGGTGTATCTCTTCCAGGCAGCATATAGACGGACTGTGTTTTTTAATCCATTCTGCCACTCTTTGTCTCTTTATTGGTGCGTTTAGTCCATTTACATTCAGCGTAATTATTGGCAGCTATGTTTAGTGCTGTCATTTTGATGTCTTTTTTTGTGCGTTGTGCACAATTTCTTTGTTCCACTTAATTTTCTGTGCTGAGTCATTTTTCTTTCTGTGTTTTCATCTTTTTCATTGTTGTTGATTTTGTATTTGCTGAGTCTTCATGTTTTTCTTGTTTTTTATTTTTATATGTAGGATTGTTAGTTTCCTTTGTGGTTACCTTAATATTTACCCCTATTTTTCTAAGTTTATACAGATCTTTTGTTTCTTTATATTGCCTTGACTTCCTCTCCATATGAAAAATCTACGTCTACATTTTTTAAATCCCTTTTTTTTTGTTTTAATGTTGTCATCTTTTACATATTGACATCTGTTTCCCTATTTTCAGTGTTTTAGCTTTGATTTTATTTTTGTGATTTCCCTGTCTGGGTTGATATCTAGTTGCTCTGTCCTGTGTTCTAGTCTTAGGTTGTTATCTGATGTTACTAATTTTCTAACTGGAGGACTCCCTTTAGTATTTTGCTTTGGTTTTTGCAAATTCCCTAAACTTCTGTTTATCTAGAAATGCCCTAATTTTGCCATCATATTTGAGAGACAGTTTTGGTGGATATATAATTCTTGGCTGGCAATTTTTTTCCTTCAGGGCTTTATATATGTCATCCTATTGCCTTCTCGCCTGCATCGTTTCTTCTGAGTAGTCCGAGCTTATTCTTATTGACTCTCTTTTGTAGATGACTTTTCATTTATCCGTAGCCACTCTTAAAATTCTCTCTTTATCTTTGGTTTTGGCAAGTTTGATTATAATATGTCTTGGTGACTATCTTTGGGGATCTACCTTTGTGGGGTTCGATGAGCATCTTGGATAGATATCTTCTCATCTTTCACAATATCAGGGACATTTTATGCCAACAAATCTTCAACAATTCTCTCTGTATTTTCTGTTATCCCCCCC
>NW_004443978.1:18219183-18221992 GCF_000243295.1 Trichechus manatus latirostris
GTTTATGTGGCCCTTTCTGTCTCTTGGGCTAATACTTTCCTTGTGTCTTTGGTGTTCTTCATTCTCCTTTACTCCAGGTGGTTGGGAAAAATTGATGCATCTTAGACGGCCACTTGCAAGCTTTTAAGACCCCAGAGACCACTCACAAAAGTGGGATGTAGAACATTTTCTTAATAAACTTTGTTATGCCAATTGGCCTAGATGTCCCCTGAAACCATGGTCCCCAGACCTCTGCCCTGCTACTCTGTCCCTCGAAGTGTTTGGTTGTATTCAGCATACTTCTTAGCTTTGGTTTAGTCCAGTTGTGCTTACTTCCCCCGTAGTGTGTGCTGTCCCTCCCTTCACCTAAGATAATTCTTGTCTGCTATCTAGTTAGTAAATAAACCTCACCCTCCCTCCCCACCCTCATAACCATCAGAGAATGTTTTCTTCTGTGTTTAAACCTTTTCTTGAGTTCTTATAATAGTGGTCTTGTCCTTCTGTGACTGACTAAATTCACTCAGCATAATGCCTTCCAGATTCCTCCATGTTATGTTTCATGGCTTCATCACTGTTCTTTATCATTGTGTAGTATTCCATTGTGTGAATATACCATATTTCTTTATCCATTCATCCGTTGATGGGCACCTAGGTTGTTTCCATCTTTTTGCTATTGCAAACAGTGCTGCAATGAACATGGGTGTGCATATATCTATTCGTATGACAGCTCTTATTTCTCTAGGATATATTCCAAGGAGCAGGATTGCTGGATTGTATGGTACTCCTATTTCTAGCTTTTTAAGAAAGTGCCAAATTGATTTCCAAAGTGGTTGTACCATTTTGCATTCCCAGCAACAGTGTATAAGTGTTCCGGTCTCTCCACAACCTCTCCAGAATTTATTATTTTGTGTTTTTTGAATTAATGCTAGCCTTGTTGGGATGAGATGGTATCTCATTGTAGTTTTGATCTGCATTTCTCTAAAGGCTAATGATCCTGAGCATTTCTTCATGTGTCTGTTAGCCGTCTGAATATCTTCTATGGTGAAGTGCCTGTTCATATCCTTTGCCCATTTTTTTAATTGGGCTATTTGTCTTTTTGTTGTTGAGGTTTTGCAGTATCTTGCAGATTTGAGAGATTAGATGCTGATCAGATTTGTCGTAGCCAAATATTTTTTCCCAGTCTGTGGGTTGTCTTTTGACTCTTTTGGTGAAGTCTTTTGATGAGCATAAGTGTCTGATTTTTAGGAGCTCCCAGTTATCTAGTCTCTCTTCTGGTGCTTGTGCATTGATACTTATGGTTCCTATTCTGTTTATGCCATGTATTAGGGCTCCTAGCATTGTCCTTATTTTTTCTTCCATGATGTTTACCGTTTTTGATTTTATATTTAGGTCTTTGATCCATTTTGAGTTAGTTTTTGTGCATGGTGTAAGGTATGGGTCTTGTTTCAGTTTTTTGCAGATGGATATCCAGTTATGCCAGCACCATTTGTTAAAGAGACTGTCTTTTCCTCAACGGACTTGGGGCCTTTCTCGAATATCAGCTGCTCATATGTGGCTGAATTTATGTCTAGATTCTCAATTTTTTTCCACTGGTCTATGTATCTGTTGTTGTACCAGTACCAGGCTATTTTGACTACCGTGGTGGTATAATAGGTTTTAAAATCAGGTAGTGTGAGGCCTCCCACTTTGTTCTTCTTCTTGAGTAATGCTTTACTTATCCGGGGTCTCTTCCCTTTCCATATGAAGTTGGTGATTTCTTTCTCCATCTCATTGAAAAATGCCAGTGGAATTTGGATTGGGATTGTATTGTATCTGTAGATCGCTTTGGGTAAAACTGACATTTTCACAATGTTGAGTCTTCCTATTCATAAGCAAGATACTTTTTTTTGCTTATGCAGGTCTCTTTTGGTTTCTTGCAGTAGCGTCTTGCAGTTTTCATTGTACAGGTCTTTCACGTCTCTGTTTAGATTTATTCTTAAGTATTTTATGTTCTTGGGGGCTATTGTAAATGGTATTGATTTGGTGATTTCCTCTTCGAAGTCCTCTTTGTTGGTGTAAAGGAATCCAACTGATTTTTGTATGGTTATCTCGTATCCTGAAACTTTGCTAAAATCTTCTATTAGTTCCAGTAGTTTTCTTGTGGATTCTTTGGAGTTTTCTGTGTATAAGATCATATCATCTGGAAATAGAGATTCTTTGACTTCTTCCCTAACAATTTGGATGCCCTTTATTTCTTTTTCTAGCCTAAGTGCTCTGGCTAGGACCTCCAGCACAATGTTGAATAAGAGTGGTGTTAAAGGGCATCCTTGTCTGGTTCCCGTTCACAAGAGGAATGCTTTCAAACTCTCTCCATTTAGGATGATGTTGACTGTTGGCTTTGTATAAATGCCCTTAATTATGTTGAGGAATTTCCCTTCTATTCCTATTTTTATGAGAGCTTTTATCATGAATGGGTGTTGGGCTTTGTCAAATGCCTTTTCTGCATCTATTGATAAGATCCTGTGGTTCTTGTCTTTTGTTTTATTTATGTGATGGATTGCATTGATTGTTTTTTTAGTATTGAACCATCCCTGCATAACTGGTATGAATCCCACTTGTTCATGGTGAATTATTGTTTTAATATGTTGTTGAATTCTATTGGCTAGAATTTTGTTGAGGATTTTTGTGTCAATGTTCACGAGGGATATTGGTCTGTAATTTTCTTTTTTGTTGTGTCTTTACCTGGTTTTTGTATCAGGGTTATGCTGGCTTCATAGAATGAGTTTGGGAGTATTCCATCCTTTTCTATGCTCTGAAATACCTTCAGTAGTAGTTGTGTTAACTCTTCTCT
>NW_004443978.1:18222092-18247395 GCF_000243295.1 Trichechus manatus latirostris
TCAAGTACTTTGTCTTCAATCTCACTAATTCTGACTTCCATTGCCTCAATTCTGCTCCTATGACTTTCTATTGAGTTGTCTAATTCTGAAATTTTACTGTTAATCTTCTGGATTTCTGATTACTGTCTCTCTATGGATTCTTGCAGCCTGTTAAATTTGTCATTATGCTCTTCTCTAATCTTCTTAAGTTCCTCTATTGCATGTTCTGTGTTTTGCTTAATTTCCTTCCTAATCTCTTGAAGATTTCTTTATATTACTCTTTTGTATTCTGCCTCCAGTAATTCCAAGAAATTTTCTTCCTCCAGAAAATTTCTAGATTCTTTATTTTGAGAGCTTGCTGAAGCATCCTGGTTTGCTTCTTTATATGATTTGATATTGACTGTTGTCTCCAAGCTACCAATAAGTTACTATATTTATTTACTTTATGCTTGCTTACTGTGTCCTAGCTTCTTGTTTTATTTTGTTTTGATATGCCGAAATAGACTGCTTGTGTGAGCTACTTTGATTATTGATTCCTTTGAAGCTCTAATGTCCTGTCACCAGGTAGTTAAAATCTGTTACTAAGTGTCTGAGCCCAGGATTCCATTAACTTTTCTTGTATGGAGTCATTTCTGGTGTCTAGGTAGTTGGTCACCAAGTGTGTGGTGCAGGCTGTCACCTACAGTCCTAGACAGGCATGGGTGATTGGTGTAGGCACAGGTATCTGGCTGCAGTAGGGGGTCACATGCTGAGCAAAACATGGGGCTGACAGCTGCCCCTGAGTGTCTGAAAGGAAAGCTTTTCCCTGTTTCCTCGAGCGAGTTGATAGGTGAGTTTTGCAGCCAGACTATGAGCATCCAGTGCTGTTGACTGTAAGGACTGTGGGGCACTTCTTATTCTTGGGCCTCTGTTGCAGGTGGCTAGGTGGCATGGGTGGAGCCTCAGTCCTGATGTGAGTAGGTGAAGACTCTGCTTACTTGGCAGAAAAGTGTCAAATGTCACGAACCTGCCATTTCACAGATAAAACAGTTGAAGTTAGATTTCAGGTATATACCCTGTTGTACTGCGGTAATGAGGGCCTATGCTGTTGAAATGGGCCCACACAAGTCTATTCAGGGGGAAAGGTACTCAGAGTCTGTGGACCCCTTATGCCTGTGCCTAGGCAAAGGAGCTGTGCCTACCATGCTTATGGGAGCTGGCAGATTATTTTTTCCCCGTTTGTTAATTTGCTCACTCTCCAAGCCTGGGAGAATGGCTCAGGGTGCATGACGGTTTCTACTTCCAGCTCAGAGGACTCAGCAATTGCTGAAGCTGCCCAGGACCCAGTGCCGAGCAGGGAGCGGGGAGGTAAATGGGAGAGAGGTTTTTTCCCTAAGGGGTGTGGTTTTGATCCGTGCAGTCAGCCAGATGCAAGTACTTATCTTTTGCCATTCGAAGGCTGCTTCTCACTGGTTCTGCATGGCCAAGTAGATTCTCTGCCACTGGGTCTCTCTTGATATGGAAAATGCCTCCCAAGCACTGCCTGCCTCACCACGTGCCATGAGCTGATCAGGCCTGAAGGGCTCAGGCTCTCGCTAGGTCAGGTCTAGCAACTCCTCACTACTTCTGAACTGTCTCTCCCTCCCCCTGCCACTCAGTCCGGTTCCTCAACTTTGCCTTTGATGTTCGGGGCTCCTAGATTGTCATATATAATCGATTCACTTGTTTTTTCAGGTCTTTGTTGTAAGAGGGAACACTGGAAGCATCTGACTACTCCGTCATCTTGGCCCCGCCTCCCTGAGAAGTTCTTTAAATCTTGAACAAAAAGCATCCCCTGAGATTACCTTTTGGCAGAAAAGCAGAGTGGCACACAAAATAAAGGATATCACCCATTAGATCAGTGCTTCCCTTAGAAAAAAATACCTGTAAGAGTACAAAAGGTCAACTTTTAATCCAAAACAAAGATAAGAAGGGGGCAGGGAAACTAGGGTACTGGAAATGGAACAACCAGAACACAATTAAAGAGAATGCTGACAAAATGTGGAAAATGTAACTAATGTCACTGATCAATTTGTGTGGAAATTCTCAAACGGGAACTTAACTTGCTGTGTAAACTTTCACCAAAAATAAAATAAAATATTATTTTAAAAAATGTATTAACAGATTCAATTTATTTAATTATGGATTCAGTTTCTTTAAGGATATGTTTCTCCTTGCGAATATAATATCCTCTCAAATATTTCTGAGGATATTAAGCATATTTTCGCATCTTTTCCTCTGAGTTATTTCTGTTTTCTCTTGTGTCGATTGGTCTTTTTATTTATCTTGTTTTCTCCTTTGCTTTGCTAGTTTTCTTCAATGCAAAAGGACTGCTTTGTTATCGAATCATTTATTGTTGAAGGACCAGGTTGATAACATTGGCAGCTGACTTGAGTATGCTCAGGCATTACAAATTTCTGCACTAAAAGACGGGCCTACTGTGAGATCTGTGTATGTTGTAAGAGGATTTCACCTGGCAGGCCTCTCTTCCATATCCCTGGTAAGAGAGCACCCAGGTGAGCCATGTCACTCCTCCAAATATCATAATCAAATCATTTGTCGTTGAATCAGTCCTGACTCATGGTGACCTCGTGAGTGTCAGAGTAGAACTGTGCTCCATGGGGTTTTTAATGGCTATGATCTTTCAGAAGTAGATTTCCAGGCCTTCCTTCTGAGGTCCTCTGGATGAATTTGAAGTACCAACCTTTCAATTAGTAGCCAAGCTCTTAACTGTTTGTACCACAATAAACCAAACCAAACCCGTTGCCATCAAGTCAATTCCGACTCGTAGCAACCCTATAGGACAGAGTAGAACTGCACCATACGGTTTCCAAGGCTGTAATCTTTACAGAAGTAGACTGCCACAGATTTCTCCTGCAGCGTGCATGGTGGGTTCAAACTGCCAACCTTTAGGTGAGCAGCTGAGTGCTTAACCATTGCACCACCAGGCCTCCTTTGCCCCACAATACAGAAAACCAAACCCGTTGCTGTCAAATTGATTCCAACTCATAGTGACCCTCTAAGACAGAGTAGAACTGCCCCATAGGGTTTCCAAGTAGCAGCTGGTGGATTCGAACTGCTGACCTTTCAGTTAGCAGCTGAACTTTTAACCACTGTGTCACCAGGGCTCCTACACCACAATAAAGAGGTCCTAATCTAGAGTGCTAATCCCTGTTCTGAATGCCAAGTTCTGACCAGAAGAACTTGCTATGTTTTAGACAGTATTTCTTTGGCATTATCCTAGGAATGAGTTCCTCAGCTACACTGGAGGGATGATAAAAGAGGGCTGGACAGGCTATTCTATAAGCCAGTAAGTAAAGAGTTCAGTCAGCCCTATACTTTATGACCCTCCTCTCCTCTGCTCTCCATATCAGCAGACTTCAGAGGCCACAGCTCGAAGAACTCCACACTCAACTGTCGACATTTCCTGCCATTCAAATCACCTGTTGGCATGATTACAACTGCCTTCTGTCTTCCAGAAATTTGTTGGAATTTCATCCTGCTGATGTTCTCCTTGTATGTTATAATGCCTTCCTGAGATTTCAGGGTTTACTTTGCTTTTGTTTATTTATTTATTTTTATTTTAGGAACACATAAGACTAAAATGTTTAATCTGGCAGGATTCTTGAATTTAAATATTAAACATTTTTAATTTAAATATTTTAATTACTTCTTAATGTTACATCTATAACATGCAACTAAGGAATTCAAAGTGATATCAGAGTATGGTTAAGATTATTTTGACAATGCTTGAGAGATACAGACACAAACACATAGGTAGACAGGGAAAGGAAAAGTGAGAGCAAAAGAGAGGGAAGATGATTTAATATTTAGGATGATATCCAGGCAAGTACTTAGTTTTCTGATTTTAATAAAAAAGAAATCAGAAATATGCTGTAAACCTTAGCATAAATTAGAAATTGACAAATCTTTCAAAGATCCATGTATGCTGAAAATACCATTTTATCTTCATTTTACTTATACATATCAAGTAGAATATATATATTCTGTTTGTGATATATTACCTAGGAATGTCCTAATTAATCAATAAACTTACTATGTTAGCATAAAGTGCAATGCTCATGAAATAAACTAATATCTTGTTTATACTATCTTAATCACATGTATGTTATTACTCTTCAAAATTAAAACATACATTTTCAACTTCCCTTTCCTTGCCTCTTAACCCAATACCAACCTCACCTTCTTGCAGCCAGTCTACATGGAATGGAAAAGTTACAGATAAAATTAGGGTAAACCCTGGGCCCAGGACTGATTAGTAAATGATTTAACTGGCAATGCCCACCTATACACTTCGGTAAATCATTTTGTAGCACATAAAGAATTCCCATGTTATACTACCATTTATATTCTTATGTTCTACCACTTTTTAATTTTCAAAACACTTTTTTTCTGTAATATGAAGACGTATTTCCTGAATCTGAAAAAGAAATATCATTTTCAAGATACGATGGCTATTCTCCACTTGCCCACCCCAGTACCCTTCTCTCATTCTCTGCTCTGCTTTGTACCCCAGGAGTTACCTTCTCTGGGCAGCACCTCCTATACTCCCTTGCCACTGGTTTCCACTTGGGCTGAGCCATTCATTAAGAAGAAGATGGGAGGTGAGAATAGTCAGAGTGTTTCTCCCTGCTCCCTCCCTGCTTCCTACTTGGTCTCTGACTGCAGCTGTGTCCCTTCCACCTGCAGCTTCCTCCACACTCCAGCTCTGCCTGTTCTCCAGTGACACTGTTGCTCCCCATAGGTGATTCCCACTCTTGCATACCTTTTTTGTCCCCTTGACCCCACCCACATCTCTGTAGTTGGTCTTTTCATTAAGGTCTCTTCAGCTGAATTGTCTGGGTGAGTTTTATTTCCAGTTGCAACACTGACAGATAACACCAGATTCCAGAAAAAATTTAGTTTAAATCTCAGGGGTAGTGCCTCTCTCAGAGGATATTTCTACTGAAATTTACATGGGGCCCTAAGTAAATCTCTGTTACCCCATAGTTAGAAATTCTATTGAACCCCTCTGATGGGTGAAATGTTTTGATGACTAGAAGATGTATTTCTTTAACTTAAAAAAATATTGTACTTAAAGGTCACTTAATACTTTGCTGTTTGAAATACTGATACATTTTGCCCAGTGTCCTCAAGCTCAGCAGAGTAGCTGTTTAATCCCAATCGTGGTAGGCAGAATTCTAAAACAGTTCCTAAGATTTTCTACTCCCCCAACCCCCACCACCAAGTTTACATAGCCTGCATGGGCTCGCTTACTTTGGACACATCAGGAAAGACCAATTGGTAGAGAAGGACATCATGTTTGGTGACATACAGAGTCAGTGAAAACAAGGAAATTCTGAATGAAATGAATTGACACGAGAGCCACAACAATGATCTCAAACATACCAACGATCATGAAGATGGCACAGGACCGGGCAATGTTTCCTTCTGTTATGCATAATGTCAACATGGGTCATCGCTGATTCGACAGCAGCTAACAATAACAACAATTCCCAGGACTATGAATTTGATGAATTTTACTCCTGTGTTTAGCTTATGTTATGGCACAGTTGACTTAAGGGAAAAGGGATTATCTGGATGGGGCTGACTCAGTCACAAAACCAAAGAAAAACAAAACCCATTGCCGTTGAGTAGATTCCGATTCATGGCAACTCATGTGTAACCACTTGGTGCATTAGAACCGCCAACCTTCCAGTTAGTAGCTGAGAGCAAACTGTTTGCTCCACCCAAGGAATCTAATCACAAGGGCCCTTTAAAAGCAGAGTTTTGTCCAGCTATTCAAAGAACAGAAACCAGAGCGATTTGAAGCATGAAAGGGATTCAATAGGAAGGAGGTTCTCCATTGCTAAGATGGTGGGGGCCAAGTGGCAAGAACCTGAGAACAACCTCTAGAAACTGAGTGGAACAGGACAACAGCCAGCAAGATGACAGGGCTCTCAGTCCTACGGCCACAAGGAAGTGAATTCTGTCAACCACCCATGATCTTGGAAGAGAGAGAATCAAGAGTGCTGCGTAAGAATTACAGCCCTGGCCGACAAATTGATTTCAGCCTGATGAGAGCCTGAGCAAAGAATTTAACCACAACATACCTGAAGTTCTGACTTGTAGAAACTGTGAGAAAATAAATTTATGTTGTTTTAAGCTGCTAAATTTGCCTGGGAATTAAGTGAGTAATTTGTTAAACAGCAATAGAAAATTAATACAACAATGCCTGAATCCAACCGCAAAGATTCTGGTTTTGAGGGTTGGTCTGGGTTGAGGCCTAGGCATCAGCATTTTTCAACACCTCCACCCCAGGGAATGAGAATGGGTGCTTTTTTTTTCCCACTTGACTAAATTGGAATCAACTAAAATATAATAAAATAAGACAAAACTCTAGTTTTCTTTTTTCCAGTTCACCCATTCAACAATTATTGAATGTTTGCTAAGTGCCAGGTGCTAGGCCCTAGGGATAGAATGGTGAGCAAATTCAGATACAGTTGCTTCTCTCTCATTGAGCTCACAGTCACGGGCACAGGATAACACATTTCTTAAACACCATATGTTTTCCTGCGCATAAGATAAGGTTTATTTTCACAAAAATTGTCTGGCAGAAAATAAGGGCTTGCTTTGTCCTCAGATCTTATAATACATCTCATATTACAGGGCACACTCATAATTACTTTAGTTCGAACCACAAAGCCCTGTTTGGGGAAGATAAATTTGCCTGAAATGACCTCAATCAGCACTTGTTTGGTATGCTTACAGAGGTCACATGATTAATTCAGGAAAAAGGTAGGAAAAGAATTTAACACAGATTTAGTCATTATTCTTGGCATTAAGATGTCAAGATTGCAAATGTTGGATGTCATGGTAAACAAGAACAATTTAAAAAGCATTTGGAGGAGAAGAGAGGCATTAAATAATGTCATAAAATATAGAAAATTACAACTGTGATAAGAAGTTTCAAAGGAGAGGTACCTGTATAATAGGAGATGTGACTTAGGGTTGGGCTAGGGTTGAGGTCCTGTCAGAGAGGCATTATTGAGCAAGGAATCCAAAGATGAGTAGATGTGAAGATGGAGGTGGTTCTCAACATTGGTTGCAAGTTAGAATCCCCTGGGGAGCTCTAAAAAATACTGATACCTGGATCCCACTCCAGAGATCTTGGTTTAATGAGTCTGGCAGTGTTTTGAACCAGTTCATTCTGGTTTGACCCCTTGCTGAGAATTTGCATTTCTACCCCAGATGTACGGAATCAGAATCTATATTTTAACAAAATCCCCAGGTGATTCTTACTGTATATATACTTAATGTACATACACATAATGTAAGTATACATAAGAATCAGCTGAGGATTTTGTTAAAATATAGATTCTGATTCCGTACATCTGGGGTAGAAATATAAATTATCAGCAGGGGGTCAAACCAGAATGAACTGGTTTGAAGCCCTGGAGTCTGGGGTATGGTCTAGACATCCCCAGGTCACCAGACTGTACACCTAAACAGCGGAACCAGCATGTGCATAGGCCCTGTGGTGGGAGGGAACTTGATAGATTCTAGGAGCTAATAGAAGGCCAGGGTGAAGGAAGCCTCAGTCTGCCTGAGATTTTTTTGGTAGCCACAGACACACTCCAGATACATTGTGACATAAACTTGCTTTCTCTGAGCCACTATTATCCAATGTATTTTTAAATATCTTTACTGAGTTGAAAATAAATCTCTAGAAATGCGATATACGAAGTAAAAGAGATTTCACTAAAATTCAAACAACTATGTGAGGTTAAAAGATAAAGGAGTTTGTAACTCATTTTAACAACCTCTCACCACCGTCTGCTCTGAGCTTTGGCCCAGACACAGACATGTTTTTAAATTCCAATATAATGATGCTACAGGGGCAAGAGAGCTCTAGTGCAAGCGAGGAAGAAGGCGCCATTTAAGAGTATATGCCTTTCTTGTTGACTTGACCAACTGCACAATCAACATTAAGCTCCAGAGACATCATATGAAGAGCTCACCAATACTGACAAGAGTGCACATTGTCCCCTTAATGATATTTTAGTGTCTGCTGAATAATTTGCATATGGCATAGGAAATTAAGTTGCTTGATTTGGGGTAATCCTTCAAAATCTCTTGTGACATGAAAAGAGCTGACTGCTTATAAATGACCAAATCAGACAAGTTTACCGAATTTACTTCAGTCACTCTTCTTGCTTACTCAGCTTCAGCCAAACTGGCCCAAATGTTATTTCTCTAAAATCCCAGCATGCTACGGCCTCAGGGCCTTTGCATTTGCTATTTCCTCTCACTGAGATCTCTTTCTCCCATATCCACAGAGCTCACTCTTTCACTTTCCTCAGAGAGTCATTTTATCAGAGAATCTCCTTGACTACCCAGTTAACAATTTTATTTAACACCACATAATATTGTAAAATTGCATGCTTGTTTTTTGTTTGTCTCTGTACCCCTGCCCCAGCTTATAAATTCCCTGAGAGCAGCAACTGTATTTGATTTTATTGCTGATTTATCCCTACAAACTAAAATGGTACATATTCGTGTTCAATATATATAAATATCAGTAGTAAAATAAAAGAATAAAAATGTGTTTCAATAGAGAATATACTCTTCTGAAGAAGTTAAGGCTCGTTAGAAATTATACATAGTGAGTAAAATAAGATACAAATGGACACATGAAAGAAAATGATAACCTATTTCATAGCCAGGTATTTTCTGGATAGCTGGTGATTAAATATGACAGAATTTAAAACTTGATTGAAAATTGCTCTTTCATAGATGTGGCCACTGGAATAAAAGTTAAATTAGTTTTATGTAGTATATTCCATTCAATTCCATAGGCATTTTATTTCATTAAGGTAGATAAAAATATGATTTGAAGCTGCACACTCCCTCATCCTTCTGACAGAAATCTCTGTGAAATAGACAGTGATGAAAATGTTATATGTTAGATAGTTATATGAATTTTTAAATTAAAAGGTAGTATATAAGGTATAAAGATGTTCAAAGTGTGGAAGATAAAAAGTATGAATAAATATATTTTTCAGTTCCATTCTTAGTTCTTCACTTCCCAGCCTTGTTTGGCATTTTGATAAGGTGAGTAGTGTAATAAATATATTTCAGTGCAGGAAGGACCAAAATTCTTGTTTTGAGTGTTTGCTTTTTCATCATAAAAAAACAAAACAAACAAAAAAAAAAAACCCACTGTGTCGAGTCCAACTCATAGCAACCCTAGAGGGCAGGGTAGAACTGCCCATAGAGTGTCCAAGGAGCACCTGTTGGATTCAAACTGCCGACCTTTTGGTTAGCAGCCATAGCACTTAATCACTACACCACCAGCGTTTCCTTTTCTCATCAACAGCACATGGAAACCTCCTGTGAGCATTCCTCAATGAAACTGGAGTAACTATATTTCACTGCTATTCCATAGATGCATTCATTGCTTAGATGCAATTAACTGTACATTATCTAAAAAGAGATTACGCCAGTGCTTCTCAAACTTGAGTGTGCTCCAGAACCAATCAGAGAGTTGACTAAAACACAGATTGCTGGGTTCCATCCCCAGATATCCTGATTTGGAAGGTTTAGAGCAGGACCGGAGAATCTGCTTTTCTTGAAAGCTCCCAGGTGGTGCTGATGCTTCTGGTTCATTGGACCACACTTGAAGTAACCCTGATCTGTCGAGTTCTGAGGGAGTCATTTTCTTCTTCTATCCCCAGTCCATTCCAGAGCCACTCTATGAAGTGGACCCCCCCACAGTAAGACTGAATTAAGGGCATGCACCTAATTGCATGTAAAAAGCATTTACTACCTATTGTTGTGGTAGGTAACAATACGTCACAAAGATAATATCTGATACTCACAGTTATATGTGTTGGGATCCGAACCTTTATACCTGTGGATGTAATCCAGTTTGCAAATAGGGTTTTCTTTACGTTAATTAGATCATAACCGAGTAGGGTAAAGTTCTAAATCTAACCACTTCTGAGTTATAAAAAGAACATATTAGACCCAGATGTATGCATACACAGGGATGGTGGGGAGAGGAGGTGGAAGACAGACACTGTTGAGGAATTCCCAGGACTACCTACGAGCAAGGAATAGACATGGCCAAGACCCTGATTTGGACTTTCAGCCTCCAGAAGTGTGATAAAATAAATTCTTGTTCTTTAAGGCCACCCACTTGTGATATTTATGTTACAGCAGCACTAAGAAACTAAGATACTCTATCTGCAACTGGACGTCTCTCGCTTTTGTTTGATAGAGGACAGTCTACTTTGACAATTTGCTCCAATACTGAACAGAAGCTTCCTTGAGCTCCGTTCATTGGGATATTTATTTACATTACCAACCCTTCTCTATGTCATTCCAAGAAAGTGTCAGTTTATTTGCATTGGTGGATTTAGAAACTTCTTCATCAGATGGTTGAAAGTATTCTTTCTCCATGCTTTCTCAAGTAGGAATCTGTGGATGGGTCATGTGTACAGAATATTTTCCTTGATTTTTTTTAATATTATGAATTATTTCAAAATTGAGGGGATTATACCAGCACCTCTATCCCTACTACCAAGTTCTTAAAGATATAAAGTGTTTCAGACATAACTGTATCTGACCCTCTTCCATTTCCCTCCCTCTCTCTCTCCTCCTCTCCCTCTCTTCTTCCTACCTTCCCAGAGGTAACCACATAAGTGGGTAGGGGGTATTTAACTGCACGTTTCCATAAACAAAGATTCATTTGTGTATGTGTGCTTTGTTTTTTAAATTTTCATATATAGTATCATTCTCTATATATCCTTCCTCAACTTGCTTTCTTTCACTATGATTTGGTTTTGAAGATTCATATCTTGTGCTAGCTGCACCTCTAGTTCCCTCATTTTCACTTGGCCATGGTATCTGTTTTATGACTGTGTCAAATTTGAGTTAACTCTCCACTTGATGGACGTTTAGTATCTTTCCTTTTTTTTTTTTTTTTCACAATTACAAACAATACCTACACATGTCTGCTTCTACCTGTGGGTTAGAAATTTTTTTAATGGAATTGTTGGGTCACAGGATAAGTGACTCTTTTGTGCTACTTGATGTGTCAGATGGATTGAATAAATGGCCTCAATTAATGGCCTCCCTATATCCTCACTCTCTGCCCTATAATAAAGTAACTTTCCTCCTCCTCTTTGATTCTGAGCTTGGCCATGCAACTTGCTTTAGCCAACTAGATGGAAGCAAATGTGACATAAGCAGAGACTTGAAAAATAATTGTATATTTCTGCTTGCTCCCTTGCATGATTAAATTGTCATGTTTTTTCTTCCCTGTAATTTCCAGGAGAATATGTGCTCACCTGCTAGAGGTATATAACAGAACATGTAAGAGGCACATGGAGAAGAGCACAGGCACCTCAGTGGCCATCCTAGATCTGTCTTCAGCCAGCCACGTCCCAGCCATGTGAATGAGCCTGGACAAAGCCAGCAGACTTGACCCACAGCTGACCACAGAGGCATGAGTGAGCTCAGCTGAGAATAGAAGCAGACCCAAGGGCCCCATAAACTCATGAGCAATAAATAGTTCCTGTTTTAAGCCACTGAGTTTTGGGGTGATTTGTTACACAGTATAACAAGAGATAACTGATGTCTTTGATATTGCTAAATATTTCCTCAAAGTAACTGAACAATTTACACTCCCACCAACAGTGATTCTTCACATCTTCCCTAACATTTGCTATCACAAAAAAGAAAAACCCAAACCCATTGTTTTCAAGTCCACTCCAACTCATAGCGACCCTTTAGGACAGAGTAGAACTGCCCTACAGGGTTTCCAAGGAACGGCTGGTGGATTCCAACTGCCGACCTTTTGGTTAGCAGTCGTAGCTCGCCATAGCTTTTAACCACTGTGCCACCAATGCTCCAACATTTGACATTATCAGACTTAAATGCTTTTGCCAACCAGGTGGTTTTGAAAATATATGTTACTATAGTTTTAATTTCCTGTCCATAACTACTAGTGAACTTGAGCGCGTTTTCACGTGCTTTTCGGCCATACTTCCTCTTGCCTTTTTGTACTTTTCTCTCCCTCAGCATGAATAAACAAGAGCTGAAACTGCTCCAACATCCTATAAAAATTAGACTTAATGACAAAAACAATTGGGATATGATAACTTGGATCATCTCCAGTTATTTTGACTGGTGGTAACAGGGTTTCATTTAGAAGAAGACAGATGTTATTACTGTGTCCAATTAAAGTGTGAAGTGATGGTGCTGGTTTTACTATAAAACAGTAACAACAACCACATTCTTAGTGTTTACCTGCAGCAAACAATCACGGGCTGATTCTCCTTGTTTCAACATTCTACTTTGTAACTGCAAGAATTGAAGTTAAGTAATATGTCCAGTTAGTCAACAAAAGAGTTAGAGTTTCTGACTCATGGATCAGGGGCCTTTTCACTGAATGTGAATGGTTCGCTTTATCTGATCAGTTGGCCAACTTGAAGAGTTCCTGTAACGGGATAGTCCAGATAGATGATAGTCACCCATTTAGATATAACACTATCTGTTTTAGTATTCAGTATATTAAAGGAAATCTTTTTAAAAAAAATCTATATATACATTATTGCTTTATTTATATATATATTTTAAAAAATTAATAATTTCCAGATTGGTTAGGGACCATTCCTAAATGAAAATTACACTGAGATTTCTTCAGAAACCTGTTGCCGTCCAGTTGATTCCAACTCATAGAGTAGAACTGCCCCATAGGGTTTTTAAGGCTGTAATCTTTACAGAAGCAGACTGTCACATCTTTCTCCCATGGAAAGGCTAGTGTGTTCAAACCACCAAACTTCTGGTTAGCAGCAGGGTGCTTAACCACTGTGCCACCAGGGCTCCCCGATTTCTTCAGAGACTCTGAAAATATTTAGATGTTTTATTCCCCCACTGGCACCATAAAACCTTGTTCATTCGTTTTCTTTCTATGGCACCCATCTTGTACAGAGCTTGGCATTTATTGAATGTAATTCCAAAAGTAGCAGTAAAAGTACCTATAGTGTCAGAAGTAGTAATGCCAGAATGAAGAGAAAGGAGAGAAGTAACAGCATTTGTCATCTCATTTTTACACCTGTCTTAGTTTCCTAGGGCTGACATAGCAAAATACCACAGCTGAGTGGCTTGAAAGAATAGAAACTTATTGTCTCATGGTTCCGCAAGCTAGAAGTTCAAATTCAGGGCATGGACTGGACCATGATCTCTCTCTGCTCGAAAGGAAGATCCTTCCTTGTCTCTTCCAGTTTCTGGTTGCCCGGGCATTTCTTGCGGTTCCTTGTCTTGTAGATGGATCTTCACACAGCATCTGTCTTCTGCCTGTGTGACTCCATGTCTGTTCTCACCTTTTATAGTAGTTATAGGGTTCACCACTCAGAACGAACTACAACCCACCCTACTCCAGTATGACTTCATTAATTTAACTACAGGCAGTTCCCATTTTGTTATTGTTGTTGTTAGGTGCGGTCGAGTCAATTCCAACTCATAGCGACCCTGTGTACAACAGAACAAAACACTGCCTGGTCCTGCACCATCCTCACAATCATTACTATGTTTGAGCCCATTGTTGAGGCCACTGTGTCAATCCATCTCATCCAGGGTCTTACTCTTACTGACCCTCTACTTTACCAAGCATGATGTCCTTCTCCAGGAACTGGTCTCTCCTGATAACATGTCCAGAGTATGTGAGACGAAATTTCGCCATCCTCGCTTCCAAGGAGCACTCTGGCTGCATTTCTTCTAAGACAGACTTGTTCGTTCTTCTGGCAGTCCATGGTATATTCAATATTCTTTGTCAACACCATAATTCAAAGGCATTAATTCTTCTTCCATTTTAATATTATGTAAATTTTCCCTCACTTTGAAGCGATTGAACCAACAAAGTCTTCATCACAATCACCTTCACTTGTTACACGTACAGCTTTTAAATCACTGAAAAGTCTTCAAGCCTTTTCTTGCACTAAAGTAACGCTAAATAAGAACTATATGCACTTGTTCTGACTTATCTACAAATTCAGCTTAAAGACAGAGGAACGGGTCTCGTGTGTAACCCAGGGACTGCCTGTAATAACAAAATAAATGCCCTGTTGCAAAACAAAGTCACATTCACAGGTATAGGGATTTGGATTTCAAGATATCTTTTTGGGGGACACAATTCAAATCATAATAACAGCTATTTTTTTTTCTCCACCAATAGCTGTAACTTCTATTTTCTATCACCTATGTCTTAGGAAGAGCCTTGGTGTGGCCCCAGCCTTCTGGTAGAACTACATGAATATGCTTTGTGATTTCTGTCTGTTGCTTTGAGGTCTTCACATCTCTGACACGGTTGCTGGTTAAGGTTTCAGGAAGTTTGTTATGCAATTAAATGGATACGTTGGGCATTTCAATGAGGCAAACATTGTACAGTGGGAGCCAAAGACTTCTGGAAGCATAGCCTGAAATGGGCCAAGGTAAGAAGTTCAAGACAAATACCATGCCCTTTTAAATGTGTTATGTGTTAGGCACTTTTCTAAGAGCTTTGCATGCAATATCTCATTCAATTCTCATCAAAAAAAAATAATAAATTATAAAATAGGCACTGCTATTCTCTCCATTGTACAGACAGGGAAACCAAGATAGAGAGGTGTTAAGAAAATTATCAAGGTCATAAAACTAAAAGTCATAGAACCAGAACCCAAAGAGGCTGACTCTAACATCCTCTAACTTAATGACTATCTGTGTATGATTTTATGGTGTGTTTTTCCCATTCATGACCTTGAAATGGATGTTATTGGTGTCTCACTCAAATTCTCTTCATGGGCCAGTATACCCACCTTCCAGCTACTGTCAGTGTTGGCTGCTAACAGCTCATAGTTGCTATTTCTCTGGAGAATTGTCCCTGGTCAATGGAAGCCATTTGGGCAGAAATACCTGAAAGGTTATACTACCTCCTCCCACTTCAGTGGGGAAGAGTGCATCTTGCAGCTAAAGACAGGCTGAAATGGGAGTACGAAGGCCTGTTGCCTGAAGATTACCAATGGTATGGTGCCACTTATGCTCCAGGACCATCCATGGATCAGATCAAGGTTAGACTCTATTGAAACAACGTCTTTGCTTGGCTCCTTTCCTTCCCCATCCAGCTCCCTACACTTCCCTTCTCCTGAGAGCACTTCCTTAATCAATTCCTTGCACAAGAATCCCCATCTCAAGCTCTGCTTCTAGGGAAACTGGCCTAAGATAGGTTTTATACTCAGTATCGCTTCCCTAGCTGTGACTTTTACTTCCTTTGTAACTATAATTCAGTGTTCCCCTTGGCTTCACTGCCTTTCACTTTCATACTTAAAACATCCCATCAGGTCCAGCTCAGGCAACAGAACGTTACCTCCATATACACCCCCACGCCAAGAATTCAATGAGCACTTAATGGCCCAAATAAGGTATCAAATTCAGCCAGTCGTATAGTATAATAGCAAAATGAACAGTAGCAGAGAGTGCCTCCCTAAGACTAGATGAACTAAACAGACAATAAGAAAATGCTGAGGTCATCAAAGAGAACACGCAATCAACTGGCAAGGATTGGTTTAGACCTTCAAAATCTTGTGTTAAGTTCAGTGGGGGAAATAATTGCTAGTCCCATTGCTTACCTGGTGACCTCCAACCCATCCCTAAAGACTTGACCTTTCTTGTGTGAATCCTAGCATAAACTCTCTATCCCTCCAAGGTTGAGCTGACCACGCTTCCTTTACACTAGCAAGCACCTGGTGCTCACCTCTGTTATAATACTTGTCAACTCTGTTGACATCTTTGTTTCCCTTATCTGTTAGCCACTTGAAACCAGAAGCTATATTTAATTATCTCCGCATCTCCACCCCCTAGCAAGCATGCAGCTCGTTAATCATCAACAAAGTTATTTTTGAGGAATTAATGAACTAATGACAATGGAGGTAGAAATAAGCAGGACTGGAACCAGCTCTAGGGTCTCACAAAGTGTGCTACCATCTCACTTGATCTTTGAGTCAATGAACTATTGTTTCAGATACAAAGGAGGAAGGAGGGTGCATTTTCTACCACTAACATTATCAGTATCTAATCAATGTCTCCAGTGGAGCCCTGGTGGCTTAGTGGTTAAGAGCTCGGCTGCTAACCAGAAGGTCAGCAGTTCAAATCCACCAGCCGCTCCTTGGAAACCCTATGGGGCAGTTCTACTCTGTCCTATAGGGTTGCTATGAGTCAGAACCAACTTGACAGTACCTAACAACAACAACGACAATCAATGTCTCCATTCCACTTTAAACTGGGATGATTTCTTGAACTCAAAAGATACAGTATGAATTGCCAATCCATTCCTTCCATGAGGATCTCTTTCTTTTTCTCCAAACAGATTTTTGCCACCGGAAATGCTTTCTTCCTCATATACACTAATCCTATTATTCTTCAGGCTCAGCCCAGACCCTTTCCTGTTTCTGGGGATACCTGAGGACTCCAGTTTTGCCTCAGAGGGTTTTTCCTCATGCTGCACTGTAACAGCATTTATCGCCTCGCCCATGTCATCCTGTATTACTCTATTATTTTTCCTTGAAGTCTCTCCGGCTAAAAGGTTTACACTCAGAGATCGTACCTAGAAGAATGATGAAAAATAAATTATTATTGAATTCAACCAGAAGAAATCCTCCATACAACCTTCCTTCATCTGCAGCATTCCCCTATACTCACTCATTCCTGTATTTGAAGATTGAAACATATCTCTGTACATACATACACACACACATACATTTCAGCTGCTATTGACAATGCAAAACCTTGCTCATGCTTGCTGCAAAGTAGTGATTTTACACTTAGCTTCTAAACCCTGAGCTAGTCAATTGGATTAGTTCTCTATTGCCACAATAATACTGCCATATAAACAAGGATAAAACTTTAGTGGTATGTGATAATAAGTTCATTGCTCTCATATCTGAAATCAGATGGGTGTTGCCTAGGTTTTGCAGACTTGGCTGTGATTGCTCACGTGTCTGGAGTTGATTAATTGTCAGTGCAGACTAAAGAGGCGACATGCTCGGCTTCATGCGTCTCATCCTGCCACAATCTAGTCCATGCAAAGTCTTATGGAAATGGCAGAGGTGATAGAGGGCAAGCAGAAACACTCAAGTCCTCTTGAGGCCTAGGTTCAGAACTGGCACAGAATCACAGTACCTCCCTTCAACTTAGGTAAACGGGGCCCAGGACACCACAAATCATGCTTTAGAGAGGCTTTCTCAAATTTCCAAATAACCCTCAGTACCTGAGGCCAACAGGGTCAGCAGTGCTATCTCACAGGATGTATGCCAGGGACTGGTCCTGTTTCCACATGCGCCCTGGTCTCCTGAAGCCCCATCCTTGACATTTTGAAATTCCTCTTTGATGGCTGAGACAGCCAGAGTTGATTGTGTCATCTGGCAGGGCATGCCGGGCCTAGAGTAGGACCTGTGTGGTTTTTCTCCTTCAGGACACTTTCTGATCCTTTGCTGCATGCATGGGGTTGATTAGATGCCCCAAATAGCTCTAGAACTCATACCTAGGGGATTGTCCTGGAGTCCCATGGACCCCAGGAGTGTAATATGGTAAGCAGATTGCTCTGACTGGTCAGCAGGATGTTTCTTTTGTGGGGTTGCATGAAGTTGGGCCACCATAATGGGATGAATTGCTGATTTTAGGTGACTCTCACTCCTATTAGACACAGGACAAGATCAGGGCTCTGGGCTATTGAAGAGCCACAGCAGACCCTTGGGCTTCATTGGTGCACATGCATTTGTGTCCTGATCATGGTGCGTCCAGGTGGTCTACAGCACCCGAATGCAATGAGTATGACAGGAAGCATCCTTTACCCTGTGAGCTCCCTGCTGCTGGTCCCCAGGGCAGTCACATTGGCCGCTCCACAGGCTCCACGCCCTGTGTCGGGAAGTCCTTTGGGGTTAGCCATGCCTATTTTCCTCAAGGTGCTTGGACAGCTTTTGTCTCCCATGCCAATGAACCCCTCCAATCAATGTGGTGAAGTCATGCTCTCCCAAGTTAGTTTTAAGCCACGTCCTATAAGGGATAGAATTTGCTTGCACATATGGGCCCAGTCTACTTGCTCCACATACAGGGTCAGCCCTCGCTTACCCTTACTCTTGGTACTGATATGTGTGATGTAGGGGTTGTTGTTGTTGTTGTTAGGTGCCCTGGAGTAGGTTCTGACTCATAGCGACCCTATAGGACAGATTAGAACTGCCCCATAGGGTTTCCAAGGACCTTTTGTTTAGCAGCTGACCTCTAATGTAGGGGTAGGATCAACATTAAAAGAGATCATATTCTAGGAAAGTAGTGATTCCAGCCTAAAGAGTTGAAGTGAAGACATGGTTGGAAGATGCATTTTTCTATGTTTGTTCTACAAAATTCCAAAGAGTAAGTTTAACATGACCAGAAAATGACTATCATTCGTATTTTCACACATACTCTGGTAAGACTTGCATTTGTGGCCATCTTCAATGAAGCATAGCAACAACCTTTGAGGGCCTCATTGTTGTTGTTGTTGTTAGGTGCCATCGAGTCAATTCTGACTCATAGTGACCCTATGTACAGCAGAATGAAACATTGCCCAATCCTGCACCATCCTCACAATCGTTGTTATGCTTGAGACTATTGTTGCAGCCACCGGGTCAATGCATCTCCTTGAGGGTCTTCCTCTTTTTTGTTGACCCTCTACTTTACCAAGCATGATGTCCTTCTCCAGGGCCTGGTCCCTCCTAATAACATATCCAAAGTATGTGACATGTAGTCTCTCCATTTTGCTTCTAAGGAGCATTCTGGTTGTACTTCGTCCAAGACAGATTTGTTCGTTTTTTTGGCAGTCTATGGTATATTCAGTATTCTTTGTCAACATCACAACTCAAAGGCATCAATTTTGGTTTTGAGGGCCTCGTTGGAGGCCAGTATTCACTGTGGCACAACGGATGATGCAACATCATGAGTAATGATGTAACCAACATTAAATAAACGGTACTAGGCAATTGCAGAGGGAAATAAGGTCTACATTGTTTCAAAATATTATACCAACAGCTTCTGAAGAGCCAGGGCACTCTGAGTAATAACAGAGTTGATACCTTTTTCTCAAAGTGAGAACATAGCATTAGCTGCGGTTGGCACATTTGACAATAAAGAACATGAGGAGATAATTCCTGAACTTGAGCAGGAAGAGATGATACCTGGACATTATGAAGAATCTTCCCAAGCACCAATTAGACAATAAACAAATACACAAGTACTTCTTCTCCACTCATTATTCTAAATCTTCATCAATTTATCACTGTACCTCTTATAACGGCCTGTGAATTTTTAGCACATTTTGAAATCAATGTGTCTATGTAGATAGCAGCCCACAAAAATAAACTTGCTGAGGGTCCCACACACCCTACGTGCAGCTCTGAGCTATTATTTTATTGACCAAAGGGTTAAGACCATGTCAAAGGGTAAAACAAATCACTCCACTCACAGTCAAAGGAAACCCTCAGAGTCAAATGGCAGTGGGCATGGATATAGGGAAGAATGAAGGATGGGAATGATCATGCAGTATTCCGTATTTCCTTACATATTTGTCTCTTCTTGATTACTCAGCATCTTCTGATTTTCACTTCTCCAAGTTTCTTCATTGTAGGAACTAGGTACAGGCTTGTCCTCATGGTACAGAGCCTCTGGCATACCTGCTTCAGGAGTCTCTCTTTCTTCCTTCCTCCCTCCCTCCTGTCCTAGTCATCTAGTGCTGCTGTAATGGAAATACCATAAGTGGATGGCTTTAACAAGGAGAAATTTATTCTCTCACAGTCTAGTAGGTTAGAAGTCCAAATTCAGGGTGTCAGCTCCAGGGGAAGATTTTCTGTCTGTGTTGGCTCTGGAGGAAGGTCCTTGTCATAAATTTTCCCTTGGTCTAGGAGCTTCTCTGTGCAGGAACCTCAGGTCCAAAGAATTCTCTCTACTCCTGGCATTACTTTCTTGGTGATATGAGGTCCCCATGTCTCTCTTGTGCTTCTCTCTTTTATATCTCAAAAGAGGCTGGCTTAAGACACTGTCTAATCTTGTAGATATCATCAATATAACTACCACTGATCCGTCTCATTACATCATAGTGATAGGATTTACAACACATAGGGAAATTACATCAGAAGACAAAATGGTGGACAATCACATAATACTGGGAATCATGACCTAGCCAAGCTGACAGATATTTTTTGGGGACACAATTCAATCCATGACACCTCCCTTTCTTCCTCAGTTCTTAATTATACCTATTAATATTTTCAATTTCAGAAACTGTTTATTATATGCTTACCATGTGTCAAGACTCTCCAAATACTAGAGACACAGCAGTAAAGAGGCTAACCACAGCTGCTGTTCTCATGCCCAGAACAGAGGAGAGACATTTACAAAGTAATCACACTTCTCCTGGGGGTTACATTAGTCATCTATTACTAGCCTATACCTGAAGTCAGAGCTATATTTTGATGCTTTACATTGAGTGCCTTGGAACTTAAAGCATGACCCACATGTTTAAGCCTATATATTCAAGGTTAATATTGACTCCTGTCCTTACCCTAACGCCAGAATCACATTTGCTTATTCTCAGTCTCATCATAATGAAGAAGGATGCAGACACACACATAAAGGATGCAGACACACACATAAAGAAAGAATAAATTTAATTACGAATCTGAACATAGTGTCACATTCATTTCAGTTTTGTGGAAAACCTGGTTAAGCCTCCCAGAGGATTGCTCTCTTGTGTCACAACATCGTCTTCCTGTGACAGATTTCACATTTCTTTTATATCATGGGGTAATGTCTAAATTGCTATTCAGGGAAATGGTATTTGGCTAAAAGGAAAAAAAAAATTATTGGTGTGAGGAGGGAGATTTGTGCCAATCTGAATGCCTAGGCCAATTTCTGATCTGAGGAATAGAATACAAATTATGCAATGAATCAATATATTCCATATACCTCTGCAGAAAAGAAAAATGGCTTGTGGCTAATCCCAAATGATGTAAACTGTAGATCAGAATATGACACCAACTCATGGAAATTTTCTACAATATATGTCCCATGCAAAGAAAGAGAGAGAAAAATGTCTTTTACACCAAACATATATCAGATAATGACATGTAATGGAATGCACATATCTTCTAGGGGGAAAGAGAAGGTATTATATTCCATTGAGAGACACAATGTATCAAAGAACTAAAAAGATTCCTTTCAATGATATAATTTTCTTCAAAAATTTCAGGAAGGATTTTACCACTGTAAAATATACCCATTAAGACTAATGTTATCTACAATAATTTGGAAGCTTATAGATTGAACTTTAATGCAATCCTTCATATATGTTCCCTTGCATACTGACAAGAAAAGAATGACAACAAATTCTGTGTGTGATAGTACATACTGCCAGAACTTCATAATAGCTCCCCATCTCTCTACAGAAGTTTCATGAATGATTTTTTCATCTATCCATTGATTATTTCCTATTAAACAAATATATATTGAAGACCTACTAAGTGCCAAGCATTTTTCTAGGATTGAAGATAGAATGGTGAACAAGAAAGATGAAATCCCAGGTCTCATGTAGCTTACACAGGGCAGAGAGGTATTAAACTTGTAGACAATAAATTCAGAGAGTAATGAGTACCGCCAAAGAAATAAAATAGAGTGATGGGATAGAGAGTGATGGGTGGAGATGGGTCTGACTTTAGATAAGGGGGTCATGAAAGGTCATTTTGAAAAGCTATTATTGGAGGTAAGACATGAAGGACAAAGCAGGCAGACATGTGGAGACCTGGGGAAGGAGTGTCTGAGGCGAAGACCCAGGTGGTTGTAAAAGTTTAGAGAAGCTGTAATGCTTGACTTATTTTCTGTAGTGCACACTTCTTGGTTCTGGGTCATAAACCAGCTTCTTGTGTTCTTTGCTACCTGAGTACCTACAGCTTTCTTCAGAGGTCTGCTCTTGGGCTACTATAGCCACTTTAGGTGCAGAACCAACCAAAAACCCATTGTTGTGGAGTCGATTCCAACTCCTAACAACCCTATAGAACAGAGTAGAAGTTCCCCCATAGGGTTTCCAAGGAGTAGCTGGTGGATTCGAACTGCCAGAGACAGAACTTCATGTCCCCTTAGGGCCAGGTGAGGTCAGGAACAGATGGACAATGGAGCCCAGCTCCTTTGTCCTGAAGGGGACAAGCACTGCAATGTAATTCACTTCTGATTTCCCCATGGGATCAGTACAGTCTGGGACATTGCCTGAAATCATACTCTTAGCTTATTCCACTTCCCTGAGCTACTTTCACCATGTGTCTGTCAGTTTGTCATACTGTGGTGGCTTGCATGTTGCTGTAATACTGGGAGCTTTGCCACTGGTATTTCAAATACTAGCAGGGTCACCCTTGGTGGACAAGTTCCAGCAGAGATTCCAGACTAAGACAGACTAGGAAGAAGGACCTGGCAGTCTACTTCTAAAAAAATTGGCCAGTGAAAACCTTGTGAATAGCAGCAGGACATTGTCTAATATAGTGCCAGAAGATGAGCTCCTCAGGTTGGACGGCAGTCAAAAGATGACTGAGGAAGAGCTGCCTCCTCAAAGTAGAATCAACCATAATGACGTGGATGGAGTAAAGCTTTCAGGACCTTAATCTTCTGATGTGGCATGACTCAAAATAAGAAGACACAGCTGCAAACATCCATTAATAATCGGATTGTGGAATGTATAAAGCATGAATCTAGGAAAATTGGAAGTAGTCAAAAATGAGATGGAATGCATAAACATCGATATCTGAGGCATTAGTGAGCTGAAGTGGACTGGTAGTGGCCATTCTGAATCAGACAATCATATGGTCTACTAAGCCGGGAATGACAAATTGAAGGGGAATGATGTCACATCCATCATCAAACATAACGTTTCAAGATCTATCCTGAAGTACAGCACTGTCAGTAATTGGATAATATCCATACGTCTACAAGGAAGACCAGTTAATATGACTATGATTCAAATTTATGCAACAACACTAAGGCCAAAGATGAAGAAATTGAAGATTTTTACCAAACTCTGCAGTCTGAAATTGATAAAATATGATAATTACTGGTGATTGGAATATGAAAGTTGGAAACAAAGAAGGACCAGTAGTTGAAAAATATGGCGTTGGTGACAGAAAGGACACTGAGATCACATGATAGAATTTTGCAAGACCAATGACTTCTTCATTGCAAATAGCTTTTTTTACCAACACAAACAGCAATTCTATACATGAACCTCACCAGATGGAATACACAGGAATCAAATCGACTACATCTGTGGAAAGAGATGATTGAAAAGCTCAATATCATCTATCAGAACAAGGTAAACGGTCGACTGTGGAACAGACTGTCAATTGCTCCAACGCAAGTTCAAGTTGAAGTTGAAGAAAATTAGAACAAGTCTGCGAGAGCCAAAGTACAACCTTGAGTATATCACACCTGAATTTAGAGACTATCTGAAGAACAGATTTGACACATTGTACTCTAATGACTGAAGACCAGAGGAGTTGTGGAATGACATCAAGGACATCTTACATGAAGAAGGTAAGAGGTCATTGAATACCAAAGACACAAGGAAAATATTAGCCCAAGAGACAAAAGGGCCACATAAACCAGAGACTCCATCAGCCTGAGACCAGAAGAACTAGATAGTGCCCATCTACCATCAATGACTACCCTGACAGGGAACACAACAGAGAGTCCCTGAGGGAGCAGGAAAAAAGTGTGGAGCAGAACTCAAATTCATATAAAAAGATCAGACTTAATGATCTGACTGGACTAGAGGAACCCTCAAAGCCATGGCCCCTGGATGCTCTGTTAACCCAGAACTAAAATCATTCCCGAAGTTGACTCTTCAGACAAAGATTAGACTGGACTATAAAACATAAAATAATACCCATAAAGAGTGTGCTTCTTAGTTCAAGCAGATACATGAGACCCAATGGGCGATTCCTGTCCAGAGACAGGATGAGAAAGCAGAAAGGGACAGGAGCTGGTTGGATAGACACGAGAAACCCGGGGTAGAAAGGGGGGAGTGTGCTGTCACATTATAAGCATTGCAACTAATGTTATGTAACAATATGTGTATACATTTTTGTATGAGAAATTAACTTGAGCTGTAAACTTTCCCCTAAAGCACAATAAAAAGGAAAGAAAGAGGTCATTAAAAAGACAGGAAAGAAAGAAAAGGCCAAAGTGGATGTCAGAAGAGACTCTGAAAGCTGCTCTTGAACATAGAGTCACTAAACCAAAAGCAAGAAATGATGAAGTCAAAGAGCTGAACAGAAGATTTCAAAGGGCGGCTCGAGAAGACAAAGTAAAGTATTATAATGAAACGAACAAAGTCCTGGAGTTAGAAAACCATAAGGGAAGAACACTCTTGGCATTTCTCAAGATGAACTGAAGAAAAAATTCAAGCCTAGAGTTGCAATAATGAAGGTTTCTATGGGCGAAAATATTAAATGATGCAGGAAGCATCAAAAACAAGATGAAAGGATTATACAGAGTGACTGTGCCAAAAAGAATTGGTCAACTTTCACATATTTCAGGAGGTAGCATATTCAAGCTGCACTGAAGGGACTGGCAGAAAACAAGGCTCCAGGAATTGTCAGAATACCAACTGAGATGTTTCAACAAATGGACATGGTGCTAGAAGTGCTCACTCGTCTCTGCCAAGAAATTTGGAAGACAGTTACCTGGCCAACCGACTGGAAGAGATTCATATTTGTATCCATTCCAAAGAAAGGTGGTCCAACAGAATGCAGAAATTATCGAACAATGTTATTAATATCACACACAAGTAAAATTTTGCTGAAGATCATTCAAAAGTGGTTGCAGCAGTACATTGACAGGGAACTGCCAGAAATTCAAGCCAGATTCAGAAGAGGACATGGAACCAGGAATGTCATTGCTGATGTCAGATGGATCCTGGCTGAAAGCAGAGAATACTAGAAAGATTTTTATGGTGTATTATAGACTATGGAAAGGCATTTAACTGTGTGGATCATAACAAATTATGTATAACATTTTGAAGAATAGGAATTTCTGAACACTTAATTGTGCTCATGAGGAGCCTATATTTAGACCAAGAAGCAGTCATTCAAACACAAGGGGGTACTGTGTGGTTTAAAATTAAGAAAAATATGGGTCAGGGTTGTATCCTCTCACCATACTTATTCAGTCTGTATGCTGAGCAAATAATTAGAGA
>NW_004443978.1:18247495-18281473 GCF_000243295.1 Trichechus manatus latirostris
CTTGAAGCACTTACTGACGAAGTTCAAAGACCACAGCCTTCAGTATGGATTACACTTCAACATAAAGAAAACAAAAATCCTCACAACTGGACCAATAAACAACATCATGATAAATGGAGAAAATATTGAAGATGTCAAGGATTTCATTTTACTTGGATTCACAATCAACACCCATGAAACAGCAGTCAATAAATCAAACAACAGTTTGAGTTAGGCAAATCTGCTGCAGAAGACCTCTTTAAAGTGTTAAAAAGCAAAGATGTCACTTTAAGGAGTGAGGTGCTCCTGACCCAAGCCATGGTGTTTTCAGTGGCCTCATATGCATGTGAGAGCTGGACAATGAGCAAGAAAGACTGGAGAAGAATTGATACCTTTGAATTATGGTGTTGGCGAAGTATATTAAATATACCATGAACTGCCAGAAGAATGAATCAGTCTGTCTTGGAATATGTACAGCCAGTATGCTTCTAAGACGCAAGGATGGTGAGACTTTGTCTCACATTTGGACATGTTATCAGGAAGGACCAGTCCCTGAAGATGGACATCATGCTTGATAAAATAGAGGGTCAGCGAAAAAGAGGAAGACCCTCAATGAGATGGATTGACACAGTGGCTGCAACAATGGACTCAAGCATAACAACAGTTGTGAGGATGGCACAGGGCTGGGCAATGGTTTGTTCTGTTGTTCATGGGGTCACTATGAGTTGGAGCCAACTCAATAGCCGCTAGCAACAACAACTGACCTACTTCTCTGATATCTTCACTAGTTTCTCCTAGGAGCACATTTTATATTAAATAGATAACCAGTTACTGTCGGGTTGATTCCATCCCATGGCAACCCGTGTGTCAGAGTAGAACTGTGCTCCACAGGGTTTTCAATGGCTGATTTCTCAGAAGTAGACTGCATGGTCTTTCTTCAGATGTAGCTCTGGGTGGGCTAGAATCAGCCAAGTGCATTAACGGTTTGCACTACCCAGGGATTCTTTTATTTACTTATTTTTTCTTATAATTTATTTTTGTGGTTATTGTTGTTGAAAATATACACAGCAGAACATGTATCAATTCAGTGATTTCTATACGGACAATTCAATGACATTGATTACTTTCTTTGACTCCTGCAACTCTTCTCACCCTCCTTTTTCAAGTTATTTCTCCCCAATTAACATAAACTTACTGCCCCCTAAGTTTCCTGTTATCTTAGTCATGCAGTGCTGCTATAACAGAAATACCACAAGTGTATCACTTTAACAAAGAGAAATTTATTTTCTCACAGTCTAGTAGGCTAGAAGTCCAAATTCAGGGTGTCAGCTCCAGTCATGGCACTTGCTATGATTTATTCTGGTATTTTTGATTGGCAGTGGAGTCGTGAGAAGAAACACTGATGATGTTGATGATGATGGATTTTGATTACAGTTTGTCTATTATGCAATCGTGTAACCCTAGACAAATCATACTCTGGTCTTCAATCCTCACCTATAAAACAGGGAGAATGGGCCATGGCGATCTCCAGGGAACTTTTTTTAGTAGAAAATAATAAGCTACATTAGGCATGGGTATGGATGACATATTGATACACATTCATATATGCTACATGTATCCAGAGAGGAATGATGTCATACCTAATGGAACCTGGAGGGATTGGTGAGTTAGTTTTCAATAAGTGGTCTTTACTTGCTTACTTTTGTGAGCAGTAATCAAGAGCAGCTGGCTAAGGTCAAGGGAGACGATCAGAGGTTTGTTTGGAATCAGAAAGATTGTGGTACAACTTTAGTCATTTTACCTTAGATCTGAGTAAAATTTGAAGACAAGCAACCTAATCAATGAAGGAAAAGGAGGAGGAGCCAAATGAGAACAAACTTAAGAGATGTCTGTTTTTTGGGTGGGAAAGTAGAAGCTGAGACCATGATAAAAACTGCCAAATCATGAGTGTCACTATGTCAATGGACCTGGACATATTCCTTAAACCCTGCTACACTATAGCTAAAAGGAATCTTTTAAAGCTTCAAAAGGGGGAAGTAAAACTGAGAACAAAAAAAGAAGAAGCTCAACCTTATTTATTCTCTGCAATGGAAATAGCTCTTTACATAAGATATACTCAGAAAATATTATTTAATTTTACCCTAACAACCTTTATCGGGGCAGTGGTGATTCAGTGGTAGAATTCTTGCCTTCTGTGCAGGAAATCTAGGCTTGATTCCTGGCCAGTCCACCTCATGCACAGCCACCACCCATCTGTCAGTGGAAGCTTGCATGTTGCTATGATACTGAGAAGTTTCAATCGAGTTTCCAGACTAAGATAAACTAGGAAGAAAAGTCTGGCAATGTACTTCCAAAAAAGCAGCAAATAAAAACCCTATGGATCACAACAATCCAATCACGTTGTGCATGAGGTCCCCATGAGTCAAGGACTGATTTGACAGCAGCTAACAACAACAACCATTACAGTTAGAAAATAGATCTTAAACTGTAAATATCGATGACATTACTGAGTTTTAGATTTCCAACCCTGTAAATGGGGAAAATCCCTGAAGTTCAAGGGGTATAGTGAGGTCCAGTGGCTTACATGTTTCTGTGATACTGGAAGCTATGTCACTAGTATTTCAAATACCAGCAGGGTCACCTATAGTGGACAGGTTTCAAGCATAGCTTCCAGGTTTAGACAGACTAGGAAGAAAGGCCTGGTGATCTACCTCTGAATATTAGCCAATAAAAACCTTATGGATCACAACAGAACATTGTCCAACTTGCTTGCTTTGGACACATTATCATGAGGGATCAGTCACTGAAAGGGGACATCATGTTTGGCAAAGCAGAGGGCCAGCAAGGGTAAGGGAGACCCTTGGAGAGTTGGACTGGGAAATCAATGGACTTGGACATACTGGCAATTGTAAGGATGATGTAGGACTGGGCAAAATTTCATTCTGTTGTACATAAGGTCACCATGAGTCAGAGTCAACTCAACAGCAGCTATCTATCTCTCTCTCTCTCTCTATCTCTTTCGCCCTCTATCTATATATCTACTGAAGTTACTGAGGAGGGAAATAATTGGCATAGGAGGCAATGCAGCATGTAATGGTTTAGTATCTGGCAGATGGGTTTGAGTCTCAGTACCCCAGGTAAAGTACAGGGTACTTTCCTAGCTGGGGGACCTCAGACAAGTCACCAGACTTCTTTGAGCCTGGTTCCCTCATCTGTAACATGGGACTATAATTGTACATAGCTCACAGAATGGTTAAAGGTTAGGTACTTTTGATTGTCTCATAATTTGTACTCTATAAAGGTCCATTCTTTTTGGCCATATTTGCCAACCAAACTTTTTCTGGAATATATATATTTAAAAAACAGTCAATAACACACTATCAGGCATGTGCTATTTCCCCTTATATGTCTTCTCTTTTCTTATCCCATGACTGGCTCTGTCCTCACTACTCACCTGGTAGCCCCATTCCTTGATAAGCTACCCCATTTTGACATGTTTATCCAGTTTATTATTTCCTTTCCCTAAAACTTTTCCTCACAACATAACTCCCGGCATTCACTCCTAACTCAATGCATGGTGGCATGGATAAAAGAGACAGACACCTCCCCACCACTCTGCCATTCTGTAATCCCAGAGATTCAATTAGCCAGACCTACCAAAATGGGAGGGGGTCCTTGACATCTATTTCCCACCCCTACTTTTTCTTCACGTCAAGTAAAAATCAATGCACATTTTCTTTCTTTTGTACTTCCTGAAAGCTTTTCCATGTTATTTGATCTTCTAAGGAGGGAAAAAATCATATCTTTATATCCTCAGGGATTTTATGTTCTTATCTAAAATTAGTATAGTTGCTGCTATGCTATTTTAGGAAATGGAGGACATTCCCTACTCTTTAGACCTATCAGGTTAACCAGTTGAGTAGCATTATGCAATATGGAATATGCTTATTTGGCACCAAACTCTGCAACCTCCAAGCTGCTCCTTCAACTCCAGTTTGCCAACACAGTTAGTAAGTGTGATGATGTGGGTACAAGAACCAGTGGAAAAGACAACCAAGATCTGGATGTAAGGTTATAAGTAAATAAGAGCTCAAAAGCCCCAGAAAACGGTATCTTTATGCTGAGTTCCCTAGACATTGATCCTGAGGCAATGATTTTTGTGCAAGGGATCTACTGAGGAAGACGCTCAAGAGGAACCTGAAGGTGAGTGGAAAAGCAGGGCATGACAGGAAAACAAGGTAGGCAAATACGTAGTTTCAACCAAAGTTTACTCTCAACCTGATCCCATGGAGTGTTCTAGAATGTGAACAACATTAGAAAACATCTGTCACTGACTGAAAGTTGCGTCAAGGAAGGAGACAGCCTCCAGGCATTTCCAGATGGTGCAGCTCCTGTAGGGATGAGGCAACTGAGGGATAAGGCCTCATCCAGATAAGGGGGATTTGTGTGGGGCACCAACCCTGTCTACTACACTGGTGGGAAAAATAACAGAAACATCAGAGCAATAAAAAAAATCTATGGAATCCTTAAGATTCAAGTATTATATCTTACATGTTTGGTAAACTCTCCAGCTAATATTTATCCTTTAGGTGAAATAGGTATTCAATAAATAATGAATTAGATAGCAATTCCTTTGGGTTGGATTGAGCTGGTAGGAGAGTTATTAAGCTCAAAGTTGGGACATCTCAGTTAATAGCACCTGGATTTTTTTTTCCCCCGAAAAATGGAAAACTGTACTTAAATGGAGCCCTGGTGGTGCAGCGGTTAAGAGCTCGGGGGCTAATCGAGAGGTCAGCAGTTCAAATCCACCAGCTGCTCCTTGGAGACCCTATTGGGGCAGTTCTACTCTGTCCTATAGGGTTGCTATGAGTTGGAATTGACTCCATGGCAATGGGTTTTTTAAATACAGGGTTCTATCTTGTTGTATCTTCTCTACCTTCGGCAGTAGATAAACTGTATGGTGAGGAAGAAACGGTGTTGGGTTTGGTGTAAAAAGAGAGGATCTCTAATCTCAGTTTGGTCACTGTGGACTAGCCTCAAACAAACAAAATCTCAGCTTATTTAACTCTAATATGAAAATTGTAATAACCGTGCTGCCAAATTCGTGGTGTTATTGTGAGTCTCAAATGAGCTAATATGCTGGAAAGGATACCAATGTCTTTTGAATGCAAACGGCAGACCACAACCCCAAGAGCCTAGGGGAAAGATTGACTGTACTGACTCTCATGAGAAAGCTGTGTAGGACATGGAACCAGTTGGACCACGTGGGCTAGCACCAGCCCCTTGAAAGCTGTGAGACTTCCTTCTCCCTTCTCACCATCTCTCATCTCTCTTCCTCTCCCAGAGTCAACGTTATTTTCAGACTGGACTGCCTTTCTCAGGAGACTGGAACATGGCAGTAAATACCATCGAAGTGTATCACCTGAGAGGAAAGAAACTTTTTGCCTTGGTTCTTCCTAAAAACTTCACTGGACTATAACTTTCTTCTGTCCCACTTTAACCATTTTTAAGTGTACAATTCAGTGACATTAATTACATTCCCCATGTTGTATATCCATCACCACTATCCATTTCAAAGTGTTTTTCATAATCCCAAACATAAAGTCAGTACCCCTTCATCAATAATTCCTCATTCTTCCCTACCCCCAGCCTCTGATAACCACTAATATTTTCAAGGTTCATCTCTGCTGTAGCATTATCAGAATTTCATTTCCTTTTATATCCAGAACATATAAAGAATTCCTACAACTCAACGACAAAAAAGACTAACAACCTAATTGAAAAATGGGTAAAGGACTTGAACAGACATTTCTCCAATGAAGATATACAAATGGCCAATAAAAGACGCTTAACATCATTAGGAAAATATGAATCACATGCAAAAACACAATGAGACACCACTTCACCCCTACTGGGATGGCTATTATCAGAAAAATATCAAGTGTTGGCAAGGATGTGGAGAAATTGGAACCCTAGTACATTGCTGGTAAGAATGTAAAATTGTGCAGCCACTGTGAGAAATAGTTTGGCAATTCCAGAAAAAGTTAAACATAGAATTACTACATGACCCAAAGTTCTATTCCTAGGTATAAAAGATTTAAAAACAGGAACTTAAGTAGATGCTTGTACACTCATGTTCATTGTGGCATTATGCACAATAGCCAAAAGATGAAAACAACCCAAGTGTACATAAACAGATGACTGGATAAATAAAATGTGGTATATCCATACAATAATATTGTTTTTATTGTAGCCTAGATTGTAAAACCTGTAAAAGAGGTGTCAGTAGGGCACAGTGTTTAGCAGCCCCTCTAAAATTTTAATTTCAAATCAAGGAAGAAGTGGTTTCCCAAAGGGAGGGACGGTCCCAGGAAAAAAGAAGATTTTGAGGGAAATGAAAGATGAGTATCTAGTGGGATATTAGACTCGGTGTCAGAAGCTACAATCTCAAGTGTTGTTTTTAATTTATTGTGCCCATGGGTACATAAATAAATCTATCTGAACATCTCCTTCATCTATGGAACGGGAATACTAATATATATTTCAGCAGGATGTTTGAGGATCAAAATAGATAATTTATGAGTGAAGATGCCTTGTAAAATATAGTGTACTTTCAAAAATTAAAATAAAGTATTATTATGAGTCATTGTGCATTAAATACAGAGCACTCCCCAGGCACATGCATTTTAGATTAGCTTTAAAATTAAAGAACAAAATTGTTTAAATCTTACTTTCTTGAAGTTTGCTACGAGTCCATCACACCATAAGACAACAAAGGCACTCCAACGAGACAGCCTTGGCAGAAGGTGGCACTGTCTTCAATCAGTTGTCTCTTCAGAATAGTCATTGTCTGTAGGGAGCTACTTGAGGTACTGTTTAGAGAGGTGTCAATTTTGCGAGGTTTTCTCCTTTCTTTCTGAGAAATCAAAGGTGATCCCAGCATAAAGTATTTGCAGCTGTGTTGCAAAATGAGCTAGTCACGCCTCAGCAATTTATGGACATTTTTCCATTAATAAGAAAGAATAGAGTGTGGTTCAATCACTTTACAATCCAAACACTTGCTCTTAAGAATGAGGGAGAGAGAGTACAATGGTTTTGTTCTGTTTCTGAAAGAGCATTAATTCAATATTGTATATCTTTAAAGAAAAACATTTGTATGGTTCTAAGTGGTATAAAGGTAAGTTTTACAGGAAAACACTCATAAAGCCACGCATTAGAAACACCACCTCGAGTTCTGCTGTGAGGGAAGGATCTGAGGGCCATGACCACAGTCTAGAGGAGAAGGATGGGAAAGAGCAAAAAGACAAATTGGGAAGCTGAGACCAGAAGCTTCAGTGCATAAATCCAAGACAGGGGTCTCAGCTAAGTGGTGGTAGATTCCTATAGCCAAGGGCCAAGAACCACAGGTAAACCAGGGCTTCAAATTGGTTCTGCCTGATTCAGTCATGGTCAACGAAGCAAAACTCGAACAGACCTGAATTTTTAAAATGTGGGTGAAGTGGAACAATAAATGAAATGGGAAAAATTATGGATCAAAGCCCTTCTAGAAACTTAATCTCCGTCTTAGAAAACAAAGGCAGCATACGTGTGGCCTAGCAACCAGCAGAGTTGGAAACAGCAGTGCTCCACTCAAAGATGGTGGCCTACCATGCCACTTTGAATGTGTGTCACTCTCCGCGGTCCTGGAAATAATCTGATCTCCTGCATCAGGCTCCTGAAAGGGCTCACTATGCCTCTTCCAAGTCTCCCATTCCAGGGCTTCAACTCATAATTTTTCCCATTCTGCTTATCGTTCTGCTTCACCAAAATTTTAAAAAGTTGGGTCTGTTTTGAATTTGCTTCATCGGCCATGACTGCACCTGTTTGAACCAGTTGGAAGCCCTGAAGTAAACTGAAGGTCTAGATGAAGCAGAACTAGAAATCAGGTTGGGAAACAGAAACTGGGACACATAAGATATGGAAGGCCTAGAATGGCTGGCTTGTAAAATTCATGGCAGGTGGAAACTTAAAGAGATGAATTAGGGACAGGAGGACTGAGATAAGACACCAGTCAATTTCTTGTCCAGTCAGATTTTGTCACATATTCTCTGGGACAAGTCTTCATATGGCTTGCAAAGACAAAGGCATAAAGTTGGTTTCAGGGAAGGACCATATGGATAGTCTGAAGAGGAAGAGATCAAACTGGAAGGTTTCCAAGAACAGTAGGTTCTTAAGTATCTTCCATTTAATCCACTCACCAGATTAATCCTCTCAGTTCCCTCTATACAACATACTGATTGGTACCTGTGTTAGTTTGAGTTCCCCCAAAAGAAGGCCTAGAGCCAAGGGTTTGGGTGCAAATTTTTTATTTGGGAGGAAATGCCAGAAGCCCATGACCAAGTGAGTCAAGTGGCTGTTGTTAGTTGCCATCAAGTAGGTTGCAACTCAGGGTGACCCCATGCACAATGAAACCAAACACTACCCAGTCCTGTGCCATCCCCATATTTGGTTGTGGACTGGACCATTGTGATCCATAGGGTTTTCATTGGCTAATTTTCAGAAGTAGATTGCCAGTCCTTTCTTTCTAGTTGTCTTAGTCTGGAAGCTCCACTGAAACCTGTTCAGCATCATAGCAACAACACACAAGCTTCCACTGATCGATGGTGATAGCTTCACATGAGGTGCGTTGGCTGGGAATTGACCTGGGTCTCCTGCATGGAAGGCAAGAATTCTACCACTGAACCACCAATGCTGCATGGGAGCCAAATACCAAAACGAAACCAAACCTATTGCCGTCGAGTCGATTCCAACTCATAGCGACCCTATAGGACAGAATAGAACTGCCCCATAGGGTTTCTAAGGAGCGGCTGGTGGATTCAGACTGCTGACCTTTTTTGGTTAGCAGATGAGCTCTTAACCTCTGTGCCTCCAGAGCCTCAGAAGCCAAGAAAAAGGGTATTAACGAGTAGTGACTACAGTTGGCAGCTGGGGGACTTTGTAGACCCTATCTGAGGAGTGTTCCACTGAAGAGGAAGAAAGCTGGAGTATTTGTCCTCTAACCTCATCCCTCATGAATCTCATTCACTGAGTGTTTGCATTGTTAGCTTTCCAGCATTTCCATACTTCCTTCTGTTAGAGAGACATGGGCATTTGAGGGAGGAAGGCACCCACACTGCAGGTGACCTTTACAGTGGGCCAAGGAGTCAAGGGCAGGGCACAGCCACCTTTGTCTGCAGTGGCTCAAACACTGGCACCCCTCAACCAAGGCTTCTCACTAGTAAGCCAACGCATTTCTCCTCTGACTTAATAACCTGCATGCTCGCCAAGAGTCAGCTGGCTTTATTATTCCCAAACATTTTTATTAGAATTATAATTGTTATTGTAATTGTGTAGTCAATATTATTGTGTATTAAATATTATGTAAATCGATGAAATATGAGTGCACAACAAGAGGTTTCCATGAAAAGTAAGTCCAGTGCTTCAGAATGATTTGATGAAAGCGAGCCAACGAAAATGTTTTGTTGAATTAGGAATCGCTGAGTAAACTGTGAAGGACTTGGGGAGAAATTGTAACCACCTAGAAGGATGATTCAATCACATTGCTTTGCAAGTCATTTTAATTTTTGCTTCAAAGTAAAGAAACCAAAATTGGAAATCCTCAGGGATGCATTAAGGGTGTGATTTATGTAAGAGTGACAACATATAAAGCCAATTAAGAGACCCACAGTTGAGTAAAGACTTGCTTTTACATCAAAGACTGGCAAATGAATGCCAATTTATGTGTTTTAAGTTAAAATAAAAATGTTTAAGGCATGTATGAATCACTTTTTAATGAGTCCTTGTTTTAAAATGATTTTTTTTTTTTTCAATTAATCAACCAGCTATGAGCCTTGTGTGTGCTGCCCGAGAGATGCTTCAACTCCATTCTCCAGGAAAATGAGCTGAGGCTATCGCCCGACTCTTCATACAAAGTCAGCAGCCAGGAGTGTTTTATTTTAAGCTTTCCTAGAAAACTGAAGTACCAGGAACAGGCACCTCCTCATCAGCACAGAAATTGAGATTAAGGGTCAAAAAGGGCTAAGATTTCACTCTGGAAACTGTTTAGCCAGATGACAAAGAACAATGAGAAAGAAAAGCTAACGGAATTAAATGAAGACTTAGGAAGGTAAATATTCAAGCTTAGCTGCTGCACCTCAGTTAAGCCTTGCACAGTTACAAGGAGGACAGCAGTATAGCTTCAAGGATGAAAAAAACAAACCTGGCAAACAACCTTTTAACTAATTTTCAGAATAAGGAAGGTGTCAAATTCTGAGAGATACAAGATGCAGATGCTTAAACTCTGGCGACGACCTAGAACCCCACCATCTTGCCATTTAACACCAAACTCGTTTTATTTTACGCTATGACTACTTGGACTCTTGCACTTCAGAGAGATAGGTTATGTGGCTATTAGCATTGGCAAGATTCACGATCACTGAAGTGGGGTACCAGGCTTTGTGGCTCTGAAGAACAAAGATGCTGGCTTACTATGGCTATGTTCCTATCACCCTGAAAATGCTCTAGCAACATAGAAATAAGCCTAAAAGATCTTGTTGTTCATAAGAACTAAAATTTTCAGGACGACAAGGCAACCACAGTGTGGGCTGTCTTTTCCCCATAAATCATCTCTTATGCTGTTAAGTAAAATCATTAAGTAACGCCATGTTATAGTTCTCAGCTTGTGTGTATAACAAAGAAATTTTCCAATAAAGTTGGTAACAGTTCATTTATTTTATTTATTCCCTATGTTGTTGCAGAAATAATTAAAGACAACCTATAAAGCAACATAAAATACATCAAGATAACAGAAACATCCGTGATTTAATTTCGAAAACATATCAAAGAACTTACAGGATTTGGGTTTAAACATCAATGAACTTTCCTTTCATCAGAAAATTGAAACACTGCTTTCCGTTTTATGGTGTAGATGGTCCCCTAACTGTGTGAGACCTAAGGCAAGAGTGCAAATAGAGGCTTCCTACTGGGGCTGGTGGCTTGCCCCCGTCACTTCCAACCCTTCTTTCTATGGGCATTGTTAGGGGTCTTGTCTGCATGTGTGGACACCCTAGCCTGTAGGTCTAAGCTGTTTCCTTACTATCCTCAGCAGCAGCCCCTTAGCCATCCCTTGACCCTTGGCTGCTTACACTGATGGAGAATTCTGAGTTCAGAGGATGGACCCAATAAGCAGAAAGTCCTGGTGTGGTAAGCAGAATAATGGCCCCCTAAAGAGATTCACATCCTAATCCTCAAAACCTGTGAATATGTTATGTTACCTGGTAAAGGGGAATTATAACTGTAGATGGAATTAAGGTTGCTAATCGGCCGACCTTAAAATAAGGAAATTGTCCTGGATTCATCTGGTGGGTCTAATGTAATCACCAAAACCAAACCCACTGCCTTAGAGTCAATTCTGAGTCATAGTGACCCTATGGGACAGTGTAGAACTGCCCCATAGGGTTTTCAAGGCTGTAAATCTTTACAGAAGCAGGCTGACTCATCTTTCTCCCAAGGAGTGGTTGGTGGGTTCCAGCTGCAGACTTTCTGGTTAACAGCCAAGTGCTTTAATCACTACACCACCAGGGCTCCCTAAATGCAACCACAAAGGTCCTTAAATGTGGAAGAGGGAGGCAGAAAGTGAGAGTCAGAGTGCTTTGATGTGAGAAGAACTCAGCCTACTGTTGTTGGCTTTGAAGACAGAGGGAGATGCCATGAGCCAAATCACCTAAATCCCCCTCAGGAATGAGGCCCTCATTCTCCTAGCTTTCAGGACTATCAGCTGCAGATGGTGCAAAGCTGAAGCCCTTCCTAGGAAATGTCCTCGCCAGAGTCACGCCTCGTCCATGGGGCAGCCCCCATCCAACGACAAGAGGGTCCAAAGCACAACTGCTGTATCTCAGTTTGAGATGGCTCTGCAGGACTATCCCAGCTCGAGTGCCCCTTAGGGTCAGTTGAGGCCTCTGTGGCATGCATTGCTGCCCACAACCTCCTTTTGCCCCATCCTGCTTCTTTCTCTCCCCAACAGGTAATCTTAAGAGCACTTCTCAAGAAAATTACCCCAAAGGGTTAGTCATGGCTTAGGGGGCACAGAGTTTCTGTTAAGGGTGATGGGAAAACTTGGAAACAGTGGTGATGGTTGCACATGATGGACACAATGTCACTGAATTGTACATGTAAAAAATGTTGAAATTGCAAATGTTTCATTATATATATTTTACCACAATTAAAAAAAAATTCCCACACAGAAATCTCAGAGTCTCATCATCAGCTTCCTGCAAAAACTGACCTGCAACAGGGTTGAAAACAAAAGATGCAATATGACCTCAAAGATCATGGAAGCAGAAGAAAGTGGGAGGAGAATGGGCGTAGATTATAGAGAGGTTTGAACTGGGACAGACTGTAGAATTGGAATGATTTAGATCCTTCAGAGTCAGAAAATTCTTGGTATATTAATTTCCTGGGGCTGCAGCAACAGATTACCACAAAGTAGGTGACTTAAATCTACAGAAACTTATTCTCTCACAATTCTGGAGGCCAGAAATCAAGGTGTTGATAGGGGCACGCTCCCTCTGTAGGCTCTAGGGGAAAATCTTTTCCATGCTTCTCTCCAAGCTTCTGATGTTGGGGATCCTTGGCGTTCCTTGACTTGTAGAAGTATCACTTCGGTCTCTGCCTCTGTTATCCCATGATGTTCTCCCTGTGTTCTCTGTGTCTCTTCTCCTCTCCTTACAAGAACATTAGTCATATTGGATTAGGGCCCACTCTAATGACCCCATCTTAACTTGATTGTACCTTCAAAGACCCTATTTCCAAATAAGGTCACACTCACAGGTACTGAGGGTTAGGATTTCAGCATATTATTTGGAGAACACAATTCAGCCCATAACACTCAGGATTGTCACCAGCAGTCACAAACACTTTAGATCCATGTGCCTACTTGGGGCCCGGCATGCTGCAGAGGAATAGGCCTAAAAGAATCACCCTGTCTGCATCCTTTAGTGACAGAGTCATCTTCTATCTTTCTGGGTGCTTGCTCAATAAGCTGTCTTTGAAGGTTATGATTAAAAATCAAAATGGCTAGAAACTAGAAGGCAGGGAGAGATATGCTTGAAGAAACTGGGGAGTAACCACGTATCAGCCACTTTTCTCTTAATGTCTCCATTCTCCCAGGATAGAAAACCCCAGGCAAATATTCTCAGAACTGGTCAGATTGCCTGAATAATCAGGGCCTAAACAGGCATATCATTTGTAGAGAAATAAAAAAGCATTAAGAAGTTTAGACTCCTAGATCTAGTAATTATACTACCCAACTATATTTAAAAGAAAAAAAAACAGAGTTTATTTTTGAAGATATGAACAAATTATATACCTCTCAACCTTTGGAAATCAGAAACAACTTTAATGACCAAAACAAAACATGGAAAGTTTATGCAAATTCTGACATACCCATAAGACACTGTTATGGATTGAATGGTGTCCTGCAAAGATATGTGTTGTAAATCCTAACTCCTATACCTGTGGAGTAAGACTTACAGCATATATTTTTGGAGGACAGCATTCAATTCATAACACTATCTTATGAGTATGTCAGAATTTATACCTGTGGATGGAAACCCTGGTGATGTAGTGGTTAAGAGTTTGGCTGCTAACGAAAGTGTTGGCAGTTCAAATCCACCCAGTGCTCCTTAGAAACCCTATGGGGCAGTTCTATTCTGTCCTGTAGGGTTGCTATGAGTCAGAATTGACTTGGCAGCAATGGGTTTGGTTTTTGGTGTATACCTGTGGATGTCATCCCATTTAGGAATCAGATTTTCTTTGTTGTGTTAATGAGGCTGTATCAGTGTAGGTCAACTTAAACTGACCACTTAGGAGATACAAAAGGAGTCGATTAGGCAGAGAAGCAAAAATGCAGGAAAGATAGATGCCATACGGAGATCTCCAAGGAACCAAGGAACAGAAGCTGAAAGAGACAATGTATTTCCCCCCAGAGTCGTCAGAAAGAGAGCCTTTCCCTAGAGCTGGTGCCCTAAACTTGGACCTCTAACCTCCTAAATTATAAGAAAATAAATTTCTGTTCGTTAAAGCCACCCAGTTGTGGTGTTTCTATTACAGCAGCACTAAATCACTAAGACACAGAGTCTTGTGCCTCCAGTAAGAAATCCTGTTTTTAAAGAGGTTGGAATGGTGTGAGAAATCACATAGATGTTCAGCAAAACAGTAAGGAATAAAAATGTTTAAACATTTGTTCTGATTTTAACTATGTAAAAATATATGAATATGTATTTTATTGTTATTGTTTTTGTTTTTTTTATAGTGAGAGAACTAAAAGCATGCATATAATTCATTTTAAATAGGCTTGTCCATTTCTGGACATTTTTTTACAATAAATTTTAAGATTTTTAAGCGTAATATTAAGGACACTTTCTTGTGTTCTTCAGTCTCCTAGAAGGATGTTACCCATATTTTAAATAGCTCAGTTGTACAATATGAATCAATACATGAATAACCATTTAATTCATTGCTGTGGTTGTTCCCAGCAGTGCCCCTAACAGAGGCATTGAGAGTGTAGTGGATATAATAAACGCAAATTGAGAATCTATGGCTAAGTTACACTCTGAAATAGCTGCAGGATTGGAGAAGTATGATTTAGGACCGCTAACGATGAACTCATTGGTCTATGGTCTGATGGTCTAGAGCAGCGGTTCTCAAAGTCTGGTCCCTGGACCAGTAGTATAAGGATCACCTGGGCACTTGTTGGTTAAAGCAATGGACTGCTAACCAAAAGGACAGCGGTTCAAAACCACTCATGGCTCATCACGAGAAATATGTGGCAGTCTGTTTCCGTAGATATTTACAGCTTTGGAAACCCTATGTGGCCGCTATGACAGCCTTGGAAACCCTATGGGGCCACTATGAGTTGGAATCAACTCGACAGCAGTGGGTCTTTTTGGGCACTTGTTAGAAAAGCAGGATTTCAGGCTCCACTCCACTCTACTGAATCAGAAACTCTGGGATGGAATCCAGTAAGTAGTCTGTGTTTAACAAGCCCTCCAGGGGATTCTAATGTGGGCTAACACTGTTGGAGAACCACTAGTCTAGATCAGTAGTTTTTACCTGATATTCATGAACTGGGAGGTGGTGGGTAGAAGTGAGGGGCCTGACTATGTGGTCTCATGCCTCCTACATTTTTCAAGCTTTAGAGTTGGTCTAAAGCTCTCATTAGATTCTCTGAAGGGTTTGTGATGCCGAAAAAGAAACACACACACGTACATACCACTACCATCACCACCACCACCAACATAGCTGTTCTAGACTATCAGGAATCTCTTTTTGTCTCAAGGTCCCCAGTGATTCTGATGTGGTTTGGAATAAAGGGCCTGGAACAACAGTTTTGGATGCCCAACTGTAGCAGCTTATGGCAATTGATTGTACCAAAGCCTCCAATTAATGGCCTCCCTGCATCCTGTAAATGGAAGTGATTTCTGCTTTCTTGTTCTGCCCAGAATCCCCTTGCCTTCTATTAAGATCATCTCCCAATATTGGGGACTAGGCCCACCCCCACCCCCCACTCCATCTAATACTAGTGAAACTGTTCATCACTGTTCTCCATCTCCCGGGCCACAAGAACGAACACATGGTTGCCAAACATAGCTCTCCATCAGTTTGGTCAAAGTGATAGGCTGAGAGAGGTTTACATGACTGTGAGTGGGCCAAATGAGTCCTTTCCTGGGATTTTACATGCAGATATTTGGAAACAGAAGTGTCTTCTTTTCTCGGAAGTTATTAAGCTGAGTTGATGTGAACCCGTATCCGTGTATAATGCACCTGCTACTTCTCCATCAAATGGAGGACAACCATATGTATTAGTAGAGAATGAGACCAATTAAAAGCATGAGAGAGACAAAAACCTAATGGCCTCATTTCCATCCCTCCAGTTTTTGTGTGTGTATATACCAAAAACCAAACCCATTGCTGTCCAGTTGATTCCAACTCATAGGGACCCTATAGGACAGAGTAGAACTGCCCCATAGGGTTTCCAAGGAGCAGCTGGTGGGTTTGAACTGCCACCCTTCTGATTAGCAGTTGAAATCTTAACTGCTGAGCCACCAGGGCTCCATGTGTGTATATATGTGTGCATTCTTCCTTTTTTTAAAGGTATAATTTATACTTGTAAAGTCACTGTTTTTTAGTGTAGAGTTCTGTGAGTTTGGCAAACATATACAGTCATGTATCTGCCACCATAATCAGGATATGGAATATTTCCATCACCCCCAAAAAGTTCCTCCATGCCCCTCTGCAGTTAATTCTCTTTTCAAACCCTGGTAACCATCGGTCTGTTATCTGTCCTGATAGTTTGCCATTTTAAAGAATGTCATATAAATGGAATCACACAATATGCAGTATTTTGAGTCTCCTTTCTTTCATCTAGTACAATACATTGGAGATTTGTCTGTATTGTTTTGTATATCAGAAATTTATTCCTTTCTATTGATGAGTAGTATTCCACTGCACGGGTCTATCTTTCCCCTGTTGAAAGACATTTGATTTATTTCCAGTTTGGGCAATTATGAATAAAGCTACTATAATCATTCATGTACATTGTTGTTGTTGTTAGGTGCCATTGAGTTGGTTCCAACTGCTATGTGCAACAGAATAAAACACTTTCCGGTCCTGCTCCATCCTCACAATCCTGTTATGATTAAGCCCATTGTTGCAGCCACTGTGTCAAGCCACCTCATTGAGAGTCTTCCTCTTTTTTGCTGACCCTCTACTTTACCAAGCATGACGTCCTTCTCCAGGGACTAAACCCTCCTAATAACATGTCCAAAGCATGTGAGACATAGTCTCACCATCCTTGCTTCTAAGGAGCATTCTGGGCAAATAATCTTTACTAATATAAAAAGTTTCTAATTAATATAGTCAGCATCTGTACATAATTTATTCTTTCATTGTATTCATGTTTTCATTCCCAGAGATACTTCTTGGGTATTTACATGGGAAATACTATCCTCGAAGCCATCAGGGAATACAATTCTTTAAAGCTTTTATTTGTCTTCAAGGGATTCTAGAATTTCTTGATATCATTAGTCATGGAAGATTTAGGAGAAGGTCTCTCTTAATGTCTGAGGCAGAGTGTTCCTGTAACTCCTTGTGCCATCCTTTGCCTAACTCACACAATACGATCTAGCTTCCTTTTATTACTCTGAGAAGAAAATACATAATCATCCTCCAAAGGTGAGTTTTTAGTGTTTGCTTTTGGTGATGAGGACCATTTCCATGTTTATATTAGAACCTGATATGTCTTATATGTATTATTTGAGAAAAATCATTGGGAACATTAGAGATTTTCAGGGGCAAGATAATGTAGCTGAAACCGTTGCTATCACCTCAACAAAATGAGTCACCATTTGCTACTAAGCAGGCTCTTTCATGGAGGATCACTTTCCTAGAAAATCTGAGGTTAAGTACCATCTTCCAAGAAACCGTTTCCTAATAAAATACCCAGAAGTCATGACAAAAATGAGACATCCTTGCCCTTGGGCAAAATTAGGCAAAGGTAGATCTATCTAAGAAGTTGAGACAGGGGTTTGTTAGTAGCAAAACCAAGAGCGCATCACTATAACAACCGCTCATTAGTATCAGAATTCGGCACAGAGCTCCTAGATAATGAATTGGGTGGTACCAGTGCCCTCTGCTAGGAAGTCAAGTGTCCACTTGCTTCTAATGCTGTCCTGCACTTTCAGCAAACACAGAGGGAAACGGATTACCTTTCTCTTCCTCCCCTACCTGTTTCCCAGGACAGCCTGTAGAAGTTTTGTCTGGAACTATTTAGTACATTCTGTCAAAAATATGGTATCAAAGATTGCCTTAATATAGAATCCTCTTTCAAAGCCTGTCCAAACTTGAGGTTATCTAGAAATGTTTTAATAAATGCAGTACATGTTAACAAATTCACCAAATATTTCCTTGCTACTGAAAACTAATATTGTTCAGTGTTGGATGCTTTACTTGCTGTCCAAGTAAAAACAGAGGGTTAGTTTGGGTCATTGCTCAATGTCTATTCCAGTGACATTAATCTCTGGAAAAAGAGACAAAGTAGAAGTAACCAAAGGTATTCACTGTGGCCCAGTTATAATGTAGCATAGACTCATCTACTTCACACAAATCTATGAAATGGTAAGCAACATCACAGTTTAAACTAGAAAGGCTTTCTGAGAAGCGTTAATAGGAGACATTAACTTTGGGAGGAGTCTTTGGGTGGTACAAATGGCAAACACGCTCAGCTGCTAACCAAAACGATGGAGGTTTAAGTCTACCCAGAGGCACCTGGGAATAAAGTCCTGGTAATCTACTTCTAAAAAGTCAGCTATCAAAAACCCTGTGGAGCACAGTTCTACTCTGGCACGTACGGGGTCACCATGAGTCAAAATCAACTCAGCCTCAACTGGCACGTGCTAACTTTGGAGGAATAAAAAGAAAGCACTGAGAATGATATATTCTGACATTTCCTAAACATTACGTCACCTAGAACTTTTCTGATGAGGATGCTGTTGTTGTTGTGTGCCATTAAGTCGGTTCCAATTCATAGTGACCATAGAGGACAGAGTAGAACTGCCAAAGGGTTTCCTAGGTTGTAATCTCTATAAGAGCAGAGTGCCAGGTCTTTTTTCCTACAGAGCAAGCAGCTGGTGGGTTCAAATCGCCAACCTTTTAGTCAGCAGCCGAGCACTTAACCATTGTGCCACCAGTGCTGAGGGGGAAGAATGCACAGCATAAATAGCTACAACTGATTAAACTAGGAGCACCTACCAAGGAAAGGTAATGGAGGAAAGCAAAGACAAGGCTTTTACATTGGTGGAGAAGTGAAGAGAGTAGGCAGAAATGAGAATTTGGGGTCATTAATGTAGCTAGACTCCTTTAGGAGGCTGGAAAACAGAAGCAAGCTCGCTGTACAAACGCTGATGTGTGACACTTACTTCCTGCTCTGAGATCCTAAAGAGAACATAGTGTTTGAGCCCAGTGGCAGAGTAGGCAATTTTCCCCCATGCAGGCAATTTGCTACTGCTTTTGGTTTTACTGGCTGATGATTACCTAATGAACCCATACATACGCAGTATCTCTCTTCAGCAGAATGAAGTGCTCATTTGCCTTAGTAGATAAAGGAGACTTCTACAGCCCTTAAGTTTAACAATGTTTCAAGGAGTCAACCAGCTAGACTATAGATACCACAAATAAATGAACAAATATCACAGGGCCGCCCATACACTTAGCATCTTATTAGGCAATATACGCAGATAAATATAGATAGTACACAGTCCCTGATATCAATGAATCTATAGCCTATTACAGTCAAGCTAAGGAGGTAAAAATAAGACATTTGTGGCTGAACGATATTAGGAGATATTAACTTATAGTTTTCCCTCACTTTATTTCTCCTTCCCTTCTCTCACTCGAGTATTCATTTGAAGATATTAATGGTTGAATATAATATTTGGAGATATTCATTTATGATTCTCTCCACTTTATTTTCCCCTTTCTCTTCTCCCATTCAAGTACAACCAGAGTGAGACAGAGAAGGAGGGCAGGCCAATCCAAGGATATGTTATCAAGTTGACCCCCACGATGGGCAACTTCGCTCCATCCTGCCAGGGATCTTGTGAGGTAGAAGCACCTCTACCTGTCCAAGGGAGGGAAGAGGAAAACATTTATTTGCCGGCCTCATTGAGTGAGGTTGTCAGGGTGAGTAGAGGGTGTTCTATCAGATTTTCTCCACGCACATTAAAGCAAAGGCTTCAAAAGAGTTCATTTTGGAAGAAGAAGGGAGGATAAATGGAGAACCAGTTGACTATTTCCCCCACCTCTGCCTCTGAGGTACAAACAGCCTCAGCTTAATCAGCTCTGTACTGTAGCCCTGACTGCTTTCTTGTCTCCCCCATTTCACTCTTCTCTAAACCCCACTCCTGTTCCTGGTGATCACTTTCCACAGTGAACTAGACGCACACAAGCCCTTTCCTCAGGCTCTGTTTTGGAGACAGGAAGGCCAGGCTAAGACATGAGTTGAGGTGAGTATGGTCTGAGATAGTTTCAAACTACTTTTGAAGACATTTGTTCCCATTTAGAGGTCCTCACACGAGTCGCTCTTTGCTCCTCTCCAATTTGGTTTCCTACCCATAAAAATTTTTTAAAAAATTGCCATGGAGTCAAATTCTGACTCATAGCAACCCTATAGGACAGAATAGAACTTCCCCATAGGGTTTCCAAGGCTGTAAATCTTTATGGAAGCAGACTGCCACATCTTTCTCCCACAGAGCAGCTGGCAGGTTTGAACTGGAGACCTTACAGATAGCAGTTGAGCATGAATAATCACCGAGCCACCAGGGCTCCTACTTGGTTTCCCACAACTCTGCTAAATCTGGCTAGTCCCCTTCTGGCAGTCACTCAACACAAACACTCATTTTCATCCTTCTTGAACCTCTTTACAATACTTGGCATTGATTATCTGACAACTTCTCAAAATTAGGTCTTCCTTACTTTCTGTGGAATGTACTTACAGTGTTCTTCTCCTCCCTTTCCAAACATGCCTCCTGTGGTTCTTTTTCCTGTTCCTATCATCCTCAAGAGTGGGCTCCCAAATCTTCCCTCCCTCTGGCTTACCTCCATAGACCCCAGTGTCACGAAATCCACATTGTCTCTTTCCAGGAGTGGGTTTCGTATCTGGATTTCCCTGGGAACCCTGGTACGTCTTCTGATCTCCAGCCCCACACTTACATCTGCCTGGTGAAAAGTCTCTCTTCAATGTTACACTCAAGCTTCAAGTTAAGTATATCTAGAATTAAACCAAAAATTGAATCCAAATTGGAAATGTAAAAAAAAAATAAAACAAAAACAAAAAAATGGTGGATATAAGAAAAAAAGCAGAAAGAAACGGCACATCTAAAGGTCTAATCTTAGGAAAAGATGGGAAGATAGGCGGCAAGGAAATAGAAAGACTCTGAGGTAGACTATTCCAGTCTGGTAAATCAGAAGAAAGGTGACATATCAAAATGGGTTGGGGTAAGCTGAGAGAAAAACAATTTTACGCTGAAAGAAAAGACGAAGAATTCTTTTTTGATTATATTAGGGTTCTGGGTTCTCTTTTGATCATATTAGATTTCTGTACTGAGTTTTTTCCCTGTTCAGTTTTATGTATCAGAATACCTGGGGTCTTTTCCTATTTTTCTCACTGATCTTAGTTATGTGTTACCTCTTTGATTTCTATTTTCTTCAGTCTCAAAGTGACTTCTTGAGAAAAATGTCACCAACTTCCAACAAAGTTATTTCTTTCAATTTCCTCCTGAAGCTAAACTTGTTACTTTTTGTAAATAAAAACAGAGAAAATGAGATGTATAACAACACAGAGCATAGAATAAAAACTAAAAATAATAAATATTAAAATATTCAACCTAGGAAAATAATCACCAGAATGCCGAACTGGAATCTTACAATAATCACGTCCTCTAAAACCACAGCTTACTTTCCAGAAATGGCTTAAGTGTTTGCTGAATATCATGTCAATACCTGAGACATACCAGCAAAATGTCATTTTTTCAAGGTTTCAACCAGACAGCCTAAGAGCAGTGACTGGAAGCAGGGGCTACAAATACATATGAAGAGACCAATGGCGCAGGGTGTTTTTAAATCCTTGAAGCCTCCTACAAGCCCGACGACTGACACCTTCAGTTACAGATTGAGTTGTATCTCCTAAAAAGATGTGTTGAAATCCTAACACCTACACTGTAAATGGAACCCTGGTGGCGCAGTGGTTAAGCTCTAAGCTGCTAACCAAAAAGGTCGGCAGTTTGAATCCACCAGCCGCTCCTTGAAAACCTTATAGGGCAGTTCTACTCCGTCTTATAGGGTCACTATGAGTCGGTATCAACTCAGTGGCAATGGGTTTTTGGTATTATAAATATAACCCTGTTTGGAAATGGGATTTTTCTTTTGTTATGGTAATGAGTTATACTAGAATTATAAAAATACCAGAATAGACACAGAGACAAGGTCCCTAGGTGGTGCAAATGATTTGTGCTCACCTACTAACCTAAAAGTTGGTGGTTCAAACCCACCAGTTGTACTGTGGAAGAAAAGGCCTGAAACACACGGGGTCGTACAACTAAGAACAACAGACACAGCAACACACACAGGGGCAAGAAGACAGAGCAGCAGAGACAGACGTGTGTACACGCCCAGGACCCCCAAGGATTGCCAGCAGCTACTAGAAGCTGAAACGGACAAGGAAGGACTTCCCTTAGGGCCACACCCAGAATTCAGTCTTTTAACCTCCTGAACTCTGAGAAAATAAATTTCTGTTCTTTAAAGCCACCCACTTGTGGCATTTCTGTTACAGCAAACCCCTCGCTGTCGAGTCGATTTCAACTCATGGCAACCTCGTGTGTTACAGAGTAGAACTGCTCCAACCTGTTTTTCTCGGCTCTAATCTTCATGGAAGCAGATCACCAGGACTTTCTTCGTGGTGCTGCTGGGTGGGTTCGAACCACCAACTTTTAGCCTAGTAGTTAACTAAGACCCCTTCCTAATAGCTCATTGTACTTGTCACTGACCTCTGTCCCATCAGAAACCTGTTAACTGCTACCTTGGCAACAAAGGAAAACAATACCATTGTGCTTCTAATAAAAGATTGTGTGAATTGCTTCCCCTCAGAAATGCAATGATTTTAATTGACTTTATTTTCTTCTGAAAAGAAATGGAGATGCACAATCATGGTAAGGTCTGCCCTCATTAGCAGAGCAGCTTGTGACACACACTAATTTAAGATGAAAATTGAAGTCTGGTAAATATCCACCTTGCAGCTGCCCAGCCTGCAGCATACACAGCATCTGGCATCTGAGCTTCTCTTATTCCTCTCCCCACCCAGCATCCTCCTCCTGGGGCCCAATAAAGGACTAGGGAGCAGGTACAAAGCCGCACATTATTCTGTAGCTTTCTCCCAGCTGCACTTTAGAAAACAGATTTGCGGCTCTGAACCAACAGGCAATAAGTCACTCAGCCCATTTTCTCAGAATTACTGCTGCACTGGTATTGTTGGTTTCCCAATAACTCTATAACCACAGACAGTAACAACTACGCAGAAACATTTCCTTCTCTGCACCTCAGAAAGCGGCGCCTTCATGAATATCTCTTCCTTAGCTATTTCCTAATCCAATTTTTTCAAGTCAGAGCTAGGAATTTGTGTGACAGGGCATTTTGTGCATTTCCATAAGGCAGGGTTCAGCCACACTCACACTAATTCAAAGTAACTTCCAGTCAGAGCTTCACAGGTGAAGCCTGTGATAATTAGCTGGATTCTCAGGTCCTGCAGTGTTCCTATTAACAAGTGCCCCGGATTTTAAAAGAAGCCTGAGGGACAAGTACTGATGGCCAGCATTAGATACTCCCTTGTTTTGAGCTGGAGGAATTAGATGATAAAAATACCATCTACTCATTCATTCAGCAAATGTTTATTCTGCACCAACTATTTGTTTGCTGTTGATGATGAGGTGGTGGTTGTTAGGTACCATCAAGTCAGCTCCAACTCATGGCAACCTCGTGCATAACAAAATGAAATGTTGTCTGGTCCTGTGCCCTCATCATAATCAGTGGTAGGTTTGGGTCCACTGTTGTGGCTAATCGTGTCAATCCATCTCATTAAGGTTTTCCTCATTTTCAACGATCCTCTACTTTACCAGCTATGATGTCCTTTTCTAGTGATTGGTCTTTCTTGATGACGTGTCCTAAGTAGGTAAGCTGAAGTCTCTCCATCTTTGCTTCTAAGAACCATTCTGCTTGCATTTCACCTGAGACTAATTTGTTCATTCACACACGTACTATATAGATGTGAAGGAGATCCTTGAGGTCCCTGCTGTTGGGGAAATTACATTCTGAGCAGGGAGTGGGAGTAAAATAATAGAGCTGAATGAATGCATTCACAAAGTAAGTTCAGATAACGGAGCTATGAAGAAAATCAAAGAGGTATTGTGACAGTCAGGGATTTTGGGGAGTCAACAGTCCCGGGAAGACCTCTCTGAGGAGATGACATTCAAACTGATATAGAAGTTTTAAAATGTGGCCCCCAAATTCTTTGAGACTCCTCTTATCAAGAGGTTGGATCTATGTCTCTGTCCCTTGAATCTGGGCTTTCTGACTGCTTGACAGATAAAGCAGAAGTGATGCTGTGCAAGTTTCTTAAGGCCCTTAAGAAATTGGTAGCTTCCACTTCCCGTCTCAGGGAGATGCCTGCTCTTGGAACCCAGCCACCATGCTGTGAGAAAGCCCAAGCAGCACACAGTGAATGTTCTGTCTTATACAGATCAGCCCCAAGTGGTGGCCAGATGGCATTTCCAAAAATGGAGATTGCCTCTCTCATTGTTGTTGTTAGCTGCTGTTGGGTCAACTCTAGCTCATGGCAAACTTACGTACAACAGGACTAAACACCGTGTCATCCTGGGCCTGTGTCATTCTCACAATTGCCAGCACATCTGAGTCCATTGTTGCAGCTATTGTGCCAGTCCATCTCACCACAGGTCTCTGTTGCCCTCACTGGCCCTCTACTTCACCAAATATGATGTCCTCCTCCAGTGATTGATCCCTCCTGATGATGTGTCCAAAGCAAGTTAAGTAGGACCATAGCCCTACCTAACCAGAAATGCCACTATCAGGACTATAGAAATGCGGCTACCAAAACTTAATCCTGACCACCAGACCATTTGTTATATGTATGGCATCTATAGGTCAAAATATTTATGGTCCATATAAATGCATTATTCTTTGCATAAAAAAGAAATACTATCACCCTGCTGCTGCTGGAATGTGAACTTTGAGTTGCAGGCAAGCATTTGTGCAGCTTTCAGATATATTGCTCCTTTTTGACATCTGCGTACTTTTCCTAGAATACATCTATTCCTGGGTTAAGACAAAGAGAAGTCAAAGCCAGCTGCCTCTCCTACTTGGAATGTCAGATGTTGAATGCTTCATCAGGGATTTAAATGGTGACTTTATATTCCTTTTCATCTATTCTAGGATGGGCTGATTAAGTCATTTTACTTCATGAGCAATGAAGGGTTTAGGGTTGATTTTTTCTCCTGTGCAACAGTTAATTCTGCTGAAAAGACATCATGAAAATATTGATGGAGAACAGCTATATTAACCTATCAACTGTTATTTATTAGTAATATGTTGTGTAACAAATACAACTCATAAATTTAATGAAATGCAATGTCATTAATCACCCACCATTTATAATGAAGGCCCATAGAACTTCATTTGAACATTTTCTTCTCACAATCTACTTATTATAAGCCCAGCTGTGGCTGCCTTTTCTATTCTGTGACAAATCTCCTTTCCTTCTATACTTCCTAATTACTAATCCTCCTTTACAATTCTAAGGAAAGTAACTGCCCTCTCTTTCTGTTGCTATGGCTTCCCAACCTAATGCAAGTTCTCCCCTCCTCTTTGCTGTAAGTAACCTGATATATATTTATTCAGGCAACAATATGCCCAGCTTCCAGAGGACAAATCCTAATTGGTCTAAGCCAATCAAAGAAACCATTCCATTTTGTTTGCAATTTGTCTAGAAGTGGATAATGTAACCTTTGATGGAAGAAGATTATGGTCATTATGATGGAAGGAGAATTCTGCTGGGGCTTTTGAGTAAGATTTTCCACCCAGAGGATGAGATATACAGGAAAAGAAGGTTCTTGATGCCCCCTTGTTTCTTGCTCAGGGCACTGTCAGGAGACAATATGATGTTTGTTGCCGAGGCAGCCATCCTGTGAACATGAAGATAGACATCCCTCATTCTGAAGATGACAGATGAGAAGGAAGGAATGTACCTGAGCCTCTGATGCTATCTTGAGGTGCCCAACCAACCCTGAAACTGATTCCAGGATTCTTATTAAGTAAATAGTAACTTTCCTTGTGGATTTAATCCATGTTTATTGGGGTATTTGGAGTGATGAGGCTATATTTAGAAAATTAGAAATGAGAAGGGACAAGCATGACCAGGGCAGGGCAGAAACAATGGCCCATATACTATATTCCTAAGAATGTAGGAAGTTAGAGTTAAGCTACAAACTGCTAAATAAAATATGGTTCTCTTACCTTGGCAAATATGCCTTCATAATGACCTAAAAAAGCCAGATTGCATTTTGGAATTTTTGGACTCCCTTTGGCACTCCACATGGGAACACAGTGGTACAAGGAGGGCCTATCCCATTCCCCAAGCCCATGGCTTGGTCCCTTCTCTTCCCATTTGCCAGCTCTGTTCTGTCCACAAGGTGTCTTGAGAGAACATCTCTGGACATTCTAGCCTACAAGTTCAAATTCCATCCACGTTCTGCCATACCTCATACAGCCACCAGTGGTCATTTCTTGGGCCTCAGGGTAGGCACACTTTTGGTAGAATGGATCAGGATGGAGCAGGATGGACCTGGGGAAGAGGAACACGTGGGCCCTGAAAACAGATCACAGCAATAAGTGTTTATTTGGAGGTAGTCCTAGGAAATGAGGCCGAGAAGGGAGAAAGCCACTGCAGAGTGAGTCGATGAGGTCACCACCGTGGGCAACCAGGGCTCACCCTCACTAGGGCCTTTGGGAGATGGTGCGGAACACACCTCAGCATGGTCCCACCTGTGGAGCAGGGAGCTGATGTACGTATCCCCCAGTTCCTATCGATGGCTGAAGGCTGTTCTCAGAGGTATTAACTTCTTAGTACTTCCAACCTGCCCCTCGTGGGCCAAGAGAAAGCCCTCAAGTGGGGAGGGGCACGAATCTGCAAACTGCTGCCACAGCATATGCTGAAATGGTGATGACCCAGGGCATTGGGAGCGGCCCACCAATGTCTGCTTCAACTGTCACTTAGTTGGATAACCTTGGACAAGCTAAAAACCCTCTGTGGCCACAATTTTCTCATTTAAAAAATGTGAATGATAATTTATATGCTATAAGTTTGTTTTGAGTCACGCAAAAAAAAAAGCCTGAATTACCTAAAAAATCATAAAGTAATCTGTGAGGATTGTACGAAGCCTACTCTGAGGTAGAAGAACCCTCGTGGCACAACAGTTAAGCACTTGACTGCTAATCAGAAGGCTGGTGATGCCAAGCACCCAGCACCTCTGTGGGAGAAGACCTGGTGATTTGCTTCCATAAAGATTACAGTCAAGAAAATCCTATGGGACTGCTCTACTCTGTTACATGGGTTCACTATGAATCAGAATCATCTGAATGGCACATAACAACACTCTGTGGTAGAAGTCCTAGGTGATGCAAACTTTGCTCTCAGTTACTTACCGAAAGGTTACCAGTTCAAATCCACCCAGCAGCACCATAAAAGAAAGGCCTGATGATCAACTTCTGTAAGATTACAGCCATTGAAAACCCTACGGAGCACAGTTCTACTCTGACACCTATGAGGTCACCATGAGAAGGAATCAACTCGAGGCAATGGGTACTCTGTGGCAGAAGTCCCTGGTTGGTGCAAACAGTTAACACACTTGGCTGGTAAATAAAAGTTTAGAGGTTCTAATCCATCCAGAGTCACCTTGCAAGAAAAGCCTGGTGATCTACTTCCAAAACATCAGCCACTGAAACCCTATGAAGCACCATTCTACTCTGACACACATGGGGTTGTCACGAGTCAGAGATTCCGTGGCAAACCCCAGGGAGCTTTGAAGGAAGAGAAATAGGACTGTGGACCAACATTTAAACTTTGAAAGAAAAAAAAGTCACAGTAAAAATACACAAAATCATTTTTAAAAAGGCCAAATAGGTGACCTGACTGAAGTATTAACCTTTCTAAAGAACGATTTGATTAGAAGTACGTTTATTCAGCCCTGGACACAGGAACAAGAGTAACAGAGGTGCACAACAAATGCTGCCTGTGCCCATGTGGCAGAGTGCAGGAACAACGATGCCCAGGCTCTCCTCTGAAGCTACCAGGACTTCTCTTTATGCAGGAGGCCCTCACAGATGAATCCTTTGAGCCCAGCACCTTGTCCCTAATCCTAGGCACTTTGTGCTCAGCCAGCCACCTGCCAACTCTGACTGTCTTTCCCATGTTTCCTGCCTTCCCAGGGAAACTACCCAGCTGTTGCACATCTCACCTGTTTCTTCAGTATAAATTATTATATTGGTATTCTAATATTTTTGCATCAATTTTAGCAATTTTCTTCTCCACCACTGAAAAATGCATCCCTTCTTTTGTGCTGATGCTGAGACATAGGACATAGTAATTTCCAGAAAACCAAAAGGGAAGAACACAGCTGAAAGTACTGAAGAAAAAATTCAAGCCTCGAGTTGCAATTTTGAAGGATTCTATGGGCAAAATGTTGAACAACACAGGAAGCATCAAAAAACATGGAAAGAATACACAAAATCACTGTACCAAAAAGAACCGATTGACAGTCAACCATGGCAGGAGGTAGCATATGATCAAGGACCGATGGCACTGAAAGAGGAGGTCTAAGCTGCACTGAAGTCATTGGTGAAAAACAAGGCTCCAGGAATTGACCGAATACCAATTGAGATGTTTCAACAAATGGATGCAACCCTGGAGGTGCTCACTCATCTATGCCAAGAAATTTGGAAGACAGCTACCTGACCAACAAACTGGAAGATATCCATATTTGTGCCCATTCCAAAGAAAAGTGATCCAACAGAATGTGGAAATTATCAAACAATATCATTAATATCACAGGTAAGTAAGTAACTGTACATCAACAGGAAACTGCCAGAAATTCAAGTCAGATTCAGAAGAGGACGTGGAATGAGGGATATCATTGCTGATATCAGGTGGATTTTGGCTGAGAGCAGAGGATATCAGGCAGGTGTTTACCTCTGTTCTATTGACTACACAAAGGCATTGGACTGTGTGGATCATAACAAATTATGGATAACATTACAAGGAATGGGAATTCCAGAGCACTTAATTGTGCTCATGTGGAACCTATACATAGACCAAGAGGCAGTCATTTGAACAGAGCAAGTGGATACTGCCTGGTTTAAAATAAGGAAAAGCACATGTCAGGGTTGTATCTTTCCACCATACTTATTCAATCTGTATGCTGAGCAAATAATCTGAGAAGCTGGACTATATGAAGAAGAACGAGGCATCAGAATTGGTGGAAGACTTATTAACAACCTACAATATGCAGATGACAACTTTGTTGCTGAAAGCGAAGAGGACTTGAAGCACTTACTGATGAAGATCAAAGACTACAGCCTTCAGTATGGATTGCACTTCAACATAAAGAAAACAAAAATCCTCACAACTGGACCAATAAGCAACATCATGATAAATGGAGAAAAGATTGACATCATCAAGGATTTCATTTTACTTGGATCTGCAATCAACAACCATGGAAACAGCAGTCAAGAACTCGAACAATGTATTACATTGGGCAAATCTGCTGTAAAAGACCTCTTTAAAGTGTTGAAAAGCAAAGATGTCCCTTTGAGGGCTAAGGTGCGTCTGGCCCAAGCCATATTTTCAATTGCCTTATATCCATGCAAAAGCTGGACAATGAATAAGGAAGAGTAAAGAAGAATTGATGCCTTTGAATTATAGTGTTGGTGAAGAAGATTGAATATAGCATGACTGCCAGAAGAACGAGTAAGTCTGTGTTGGAAGAAGTACAACTGGAGTGTTCCTTGGAAGCAAGGATAGTACTTTGGAAACGTTACCAGGAAAGACCAGTCCCTGGAGAGGGACACCATGCATGGTAAGGTAGAGGGTCAGCGAAAAAGAGAAAGACCCTCAATGAAATGGATTGACACACTACTGCAACAATGGGCTCAGGCATAACAACAAATGTGAGGATGATGCAGGACCGGGCAGTGTTTCATTCTGTTGTACATGGGGTTGCTATGAGTCAGAACCAACTCAATGGCACCTAACAACAATTTAGGCCAAGTCCCTGGAGAAGAAGGCAGTCAGGGTCTTTCAGGTCAATGTGCCTCTTACTTGCCTTCACATGCACCTGACTTTCTTCTTTAGGTGTCCACCCTGGCACTTCTCCATCTTTTATGTTCTCTTGAATATCCTGTAACCTGGTTAAAATGCAGATCCTAACGCAAATCTCTGGGATGGAGCTGGAGAATCCTCAATTCTAGCAAATGCACAGGTGATATTAATGCTGCTGGTGTCGGGTTCACACTTTGACAATCAATAGACCTTGCTCCTCAAGATGTGGTCCAGGGACCAGCAGCATCAGCATCACCTGGGGGCTTGTCAGAAATACAATGCCTCTGACCCCAGCCAAATCGACTGAATCAGAAACTCTGGGGTTAGGGCCCAGTGCTCTGCATTTTAACAAGTCCTCCCAGTTCTCATAAGCATGATAACACTGGTCTAGAACTTGGGCTTAACCAACGTTAGAGCTTCATTTCCCTTTGTCTGCCATGAAAGATTGAAGGAAATAAGACATGTATGGAGTCACTGGGTTGTGCAAATAGTAAAGCATTCAGCTGCTAACCAAAAGGCTGGAAGTTAGAGTCCACCCAGAGGTGCCTTGAAAGAAAGGCTTGGTGATCTACTTCCAAAAAGTCAGCCAATGGAAATGCTATAGAGCACAGTTCTACTCTGACACACATGGAGTCACCAGAAGTTGGAGTCAACTTGACAGCAACTGGTCTGGGTGTTTTTGGTTAAAACATACGTATGATAAAATTATATTAGCATCAGTGAACACGTGGAGAAGGAACACTCTAGGAGCCCTGGAGATTCTTTGTGATAGCATCAGATGAGTGAGCTTATGCATGTGACGGGGAGGGGAAGAAAGGTAGGGACCAATCCTAGCACCTTCCAAACCCATGTAGTCCACAGGCTCTATGCTCACTGGTCCCAGATTTCACAGACTGCACTCTGGGATGAAGAAATAAACTCTCAACCATGGGAACCATGAGCCCACACTCATCATACTGGGAAATGCCGAAGGGAATCGTGCTGAGGACCTGCTTGACATGCATGAAGCCTTCTTTCTTTTTAATGACTTACTAACAATTACAAAAGCCATACTTGAATATTCAAAGAATATTTAGAAGATATAGAAAGACAGAAAGGGGAAAAATAAAAGTGTTCACAATCCTACTTTCCAGATATGACCAAATTATGCATTTGATATTTTGATATTCTATATAAGAATGTATTTATAATATGTGTATATATTTATATACATATATAAATTATATATGCTTGTTTACATAAGATATACATATGTATATATGTAAATATGTAAGAAATCTTTTCTCTAAACTTAAATATATACATATACAATTTTGTATTCTACCGTTTTGTATTTAACACTATATTGTATAATACCCGTTTAAACAGGACATTCACAATGGGCAAATTTAAAACTCCCCGTCATCCACCACTAACACTATCCCCACGGCAACTAGAAGCTATAAACCTTGGGGGATTACATGAAGACTTAATGGAAAGTGAAGAGGTAAAATCAACACTTCCCATCCCATTAGAACCAGTCAACCAGGTATTTACACTTGGGTGGGCCAGCTCCAATCCTGAAGCATCAGGTCACCACCTCTCATTCGGACGGACGCCCTACACACCGTAGCCCATATGCTCAGAACCAAATAAGAGCGGGGAGGCCCAGCCAGCCTCTCTAATGCTTTAGGGTATGCCCCAGCTCAGCCATGTCAACTGTCTTTAGATTCTAAAAATTCAGAGTGAACTGGCTTCATTTTTTTACTTTTATAATGGTAAAATATATACAATGAACGTTTGCCATTTTAACCATTTTTAAGTGACATTAATTACATTCATCATGTTGTGCTACCATCACTACTGTCCTTTTCCTAAAGGTTTTCTTCACCACAAACGGAAGCTCATTGCCCCTTAAGTAATAACTTTCTGTTCCCCTTCTTTCAGCTCCAGGTTCACTAATAAACTTTTGTCTTTATGCATTTGCCTATTCTAGATATTTCATATGAATGGGAGCACATAATATTAGTCCTTTTATGTCTGACTTTTTTCACTCAGCATAATATTTTCAAGATTCATCCATGTCATAGCACGCATCAGAACTTCATTTCTCTTTATGACTGAATAATATTCCACTGTGTGGATATATCCCATTTTGTTTATCCATTCTTCTGTTGGGGAACACTTGGGTTATTGAAATTAATTTTGTTTTGAGATTTTTTTGGAGAATTTCATATCATCTCATGAGCTGATAGGGGATCCACTGTGGTGTCCTAAACAGAGTTAGAAATCATGCTCCTAAAACCGTGGGCAGATCTGTAGGATTGTCCCAGGCCTACCACAAAACCAACACCTTCTCTTTTCTTTTGCTTCACCAAGAAGCCTATCTGGGCAAAATCTAGAAAGTTTTCAACAAAATGATGCAGACTTTCATTTAGATCCGTTAAAAATAAATGATTTCGCAGAGCTCACTTCCATGTTTGTTCTATTGATTCTATTTAAAACAAATGGTAACACGGAGCTCATAATAAGCCCAAACAGTCCAGGGATCATTTTCATTCTTAGAATAATAAGTCTGACTTTTTTTTCCCCTACTGCTGCAATTATGAGAGAATAGCAAATTAGATTTTAATTAATCAGCAAGTGTTCCTCTCCTCCCATATCTGGGAATTTTGAGGCAGTAAAACTACCGAGTAGAGAAATAGCAACACTACCAAGATAGCTGGGAAAAAAATAATTCCTTGGCTTTTCAGAGGTTAAATGCAGTTCCCAGCAAGTTTCTCAAGCTAGGGTGAAAACCTGCTGCAGGGACAGACACAGTCCCGTGGACAGGAATGCTTTCGCTGAGGATGAAATCTAGCTGCAGCACCAAGGTCCCGCCGAAGGCCTCAGAGGTGCAGTGGAACCACTTTCCTTAACAGAGCAGCTTGGTCCAGGAGACTCACTACCCAGAATCACCTGCTTCTGTCACCCCGCCACGCCACCCCCAACTTGGTATGGGGTAGAAATGCGATCGCAAAAGCTGCAGCTACACTTCCAGGCCCTTTCTTCCCAGAAATTACCCAAAGATCTCTTTTGTCTCAGGTACTGGCATTATAGCTGTTGTCGTTAGGTGTTGTCGAGCCAGTTCTGATTCATATCGACCCTACGTACAACAGAACAAAACACTGTCCAGTCTGGCACCATCCTCAAAATCATTGCTTTATTGGAGCCCATTGTTGCAGCCACTGTGTCAGCCCATCTTGTTGAGGGTCTCTCTCTCTTTCACTGGCCCTCTACCAAGCATCATGTCCTTCTCCAGGGACTGGTCCCTTTTGAAGAACATGTCCAAAGTACATGAGATAAAGTCTCACCATCCTTGCTTCTAAGGAGCACTCCGGCTGTACTTCTTCTAAGACAAGACTATTTGTTCTTCTGGGAGCCCATGGCATATATTCTACATTCTTTGCCAAAACCATTAATTCAAAGGCATCAGTTCTTCTTCAGTCTTCCTTACACAATGCCCAGCTTTTGCATGCATATGAGGCAACTGAAAATACCACGGTTTCAGTCACGTGCACTTTAGTCCTCAAACACTAGTCTGGCATTATAAGCCTTATTAATTATAGATCAGTCTTTAATTTGAAGGTGTGAGCTAAGACTGTAGGGGGTCTCATTAACATAAGATTAAAAGCTAACTCATAGACTCATTATTCTGTAAAAAAAAAAAAAAATTCAGGCTGAATTTAGGTTTGAACAAAGCGGTTTCTCAGCAAACACCATATCTGTAAGGGATATTTTAAGATACGCATGTCATTTTCTTCCTGAGAATTTCTGTGACTCTATCTCAGTTTTATTTTTTCATGGCTGATGGTTAAATGTGCATATGGGTGCTTATATAGACACATCTGTCAGGATGCAGTGGATGAGAATATTTATGAATTGATCAAAAGAATTTCTATAGGAACGTGTTGATTAAATTTGGAGGCCTGGTGTGAGTCAGAAAAACATAATCAAGGTGAAACATACTT
>NW_004443978.1:18289754-18323434 GCF_000243295.1 Trichechus manatus latirostris
TTGATTCTCTGTTTGGCTTAGTTTTTCGGATCTTTGTTGTGGAGGGACGGCGTGGTGCTTCTGCCTAGACCGCCATCTTGCCGGAGTCTCCTCTTCATTTATTGATGATTACTGATAGATATAAGCTAAGGAGAGACTATTCAGTAAATGAATAGCTTTGTTTGCCTAACTATAACTCATTAAGGGTTTAATTTAAGGTATAAATTCTCTGCTAGCAGCTACCAGAAGCTGGTCTGAAGATGTCTGAAGTTTTCACTTGTTTTTAGTGAAATAAGGAAAAAAAAAGATGTTTTGAAAAACTAGATTTAGTCAACTAAATTTTTATACCATTTTTGTGCAGGTTAAAATCCTTTTATACAATGATAATGGTGGATGATTGTATTGTGTCTGTTATCATTGTTATGGTATTGGGTTTTGGGGTTTTGTTTTATTTGAATGTTCTAACATAAGACAATAAAGTCTAGTAAACCTAGGCTTACTCCTAAAACCAAATCAACAAACCTGCTACCATTGAGTTGATTCTGACTCATGGCAACCCCATGTGTTACGGAGTAGAACTGCTCCATACGATTTTCTTGGCTGTAATCTTTACACAAGCAGATTGCCAGGCCTTTCTTCTGTGGAGCTTCTGGGTGGGTTTGAACCACCAACCTTTAGATTACTAGATGAGCACAACTGTTTGTGCTACCCAGAGACTCCTATTAGTAACAGAGAGCCCAACTCACTGTAGCTTAAACAATAAAGATGATGGTTTCACATAACACAGTGTCTTCAGGTAGATGGCTATTGGCCTTGAGTCAGTGTTTCTACTGGCTGCCCTGCCATCTTCATTTTGTTGGTCTGTTGCCTTTATGTATGTCTCCTTGTGGTCCCAAGAAGGCTCCTTCAGCTCCAGGTATCATATGTGTACTCGAGGCCAGAAGAGTGGGAAATACAGCGCTAGAAGTGCTACTCGGGAAGGTGATAACCTTCTCAGAACTCACCCCTACCCCTTGCAGACTTCTGCGTAGGGTCCCATAGGCTAGAATTGTGTCCTAGTATCACGTGCTCACTGCTAGCTGCAGAGGAGTCTGAGAAGGCCAGCGTTTAGCTTTGGGGGAGTCTTAGTGGTGCAGTGATTAAAGCTATTGACTACTCACTAAAAGGTAGGAGGTTCAAAACCACCAGTGGCTCCATGGAAGAATGTTGTAGCAATCTGCTTCCATAGAGGTTTACAGCCTTGCAAACCCTATGAGGTTGCTATGAGTCAGAATGGACTCGACGGCAATGGGTTTGGATTTTTTATTTTGGAGAAAAGGAGCCCTGGTGGTGCAATGGTTAAGAGCTCAGTTGCTAATCAAAAAGTCAGCAGTTTGAACCCACCAGCCACTCTGGGAGGAAAGATCTTGACGATCTGCTCCTGTAAAGATTTCAGCCTAGGAAACCCTAGGGGGCAGTTCTACTATGTCCTATAGGGTCTCTATGAGTTGGAATTGACTGAATGGTACACAACAACAAAAAAAAAGAGAAAGTGAGGCATTGGTGGTTCAGGGTTAGAATTATCACCTTCCCTGAGGAGACCTGGGTGTGATCATCAACCAGTCAATGCACCTCAGATGCAGCCACCACCAATCTGTCAGTGGTGGATTGAATATCGTTATGACACTGAATAGATTTCAGGGAGCTTCCAGACTAAGAAAGAGTAGACTGAAAGGCCTGGCAATCTACGTCCAAAAATCAGCCAGTGAAAAGCCTGTTGATCACAATGGTCTGATCTGCAACCGAAGACGGGGAGTGCAGTGTTTTCTTTCAGTAGCAAATTGGGGGCTGACTCAATGGCAGCTAACAACAACATACTGGAGAAAGACAAGGGAAAAATGGGTCAGAAATAGGAGTTTTGTTAGCTAACCAATAGTGTCTTCCATATCCATCAGATCAAGAAGTCCAAGCCATAACACAATATTTTGCCAGCTCTCAGTACGTGGTTCTCGAAGTATGGTCCTTGAAAGAACATTATAAGCATCACCTGGGAATTTGCTAAGAAACGTTACTTTCTGGTACACAACCCTACAACAACCGAATCAAGAGGTAGGGATAGAGACCAACAATCAAGTCATTCTGATGCATGTTTAAATTTTCAAACAACTGCCTTAGCTATTGCCCTAGAATCATTTCCCATCAGTAATTGTTAATTGGGGGTGGATCGGGGCATGCCTTCTAGAAAAACATCAAAATAATCCTCTGGTGGCAAGAGTGTTGTAAACTACGCACAGCCAGTTTGCCCAGATTTAGTTAAGCTCTGTACTAGCGGTTCTCACACTTGAGCTTTAGATTCACCTTGTTAAACCCCCTACTCAAGTCTCTAATTCAGTAAGTCTGGGGTGGGGTCTCTAATTTTGCTTTTCTAATTAGCAGGTGATCCTGATGCTACTGGTCCCAACAGTAATGCTCAAAGTTGGTCTGCAGACAAGCAGCATTTGCATCACTGGGATTGTTAGAAATGCATATTTTCTGGCCAGACCTACTGACTCAGAATGTCTGCGAATGGGACCCAGCAATCTGTATTTTCATAAGCTCTGAAGGTAACTGATGCACCCTGAAGTTTGAGAACAACTGTCCTAGACTAGTGTTTCTCAAACTTTCTCATACATGTGAATCACCTTTGGACCTTAAGATGTAGACTCTAATTCATTGGAGCCCTGGTGGCACAGTGGTTAAAGCACTCATCTGCTAACCCGAAGGTCGGTGGTTCGATCTCACCAGCAGCTCTGCTCTGTGGGAGAAAGATGTGACATTCTGCTTCTGTAAAGATTTACAGCCTTGGAAACCCTATGAGGCAGTTCTGCTTTGTCCTGCAGGGTCGCTATGCGTTAGAATCTATTCAACAGCAGCAGATTTGGTTTGGTTTGGTAACAATCTCCCAGATGGTGCTGATGCTATTGATCTGTTGGGCCATCCTTTGAACAGCACCAGACTAGGAGAGTGCAGTATCACTCCCATAACACTGCCATTATGAGCTAATGGGGTTGCCATGAGTCAGGATTGACTTGAGAGAAACTAACAACAAAAAAAGGAGCCCTGTTGGTGCAATGGTTAAGCGTTCGGCTGCTAACCAAAAGGTCGGTGGTTTGAACCCACCAGTGGCTTCCCAGGAGAAAAGACCTGGCAATCTGCTCCTACAAAGATTTCAGCCTAGGAAACTCTATGGGGCAGTTCTGCTATGTCTTATAGGGTTGCTATGAGTTGGAATCACAACAACAATTAGTAACAGAAAGCTATCATATTTCTCAGGTGCAAAGTAAATATCTATTGTTTCAAGGGCAGTTACTCTCCAATTTTAACATGCCATCAGAATCACCACAGAAATTTATCAAGAATGCAAATTACTGGGCCCTACCTTCCAGAGATTCAATTTTAGTGGGTCTGTGATGGGGCTAAATGTATCCTCTCTTTCACCATGAATTAAAGATCACTTGAATGCAGATGGTCCTCCAGATCACACTTTGAGAGACCCTGATCCATCAGGTTTGTATCTTGCCTACTCAACCAGCCTACATGGTGAGCTCTTCAAGGCAGGAACCATATCTTCTATATCGATATCATCTCAAGATTTAGCATGCATATGTTTTACCTGGAGACATTGCAAAAGCACAGATTCAGATTCAGTAGGTCTGGGGTGGTACCTGAGACTCCGCATTTCCAACAAGTGCCCAGGTGACATTACTGGTCCGTGGACTACAGTCTGAGTGACAGTGACAAGATTCTACATCTCACACTGCGCCCAAGCAAGAACTGATCTCACAGGCTCACTTACGGAGCCCTTTGTATAATTCATGCACTGACCATTTATCTTTCATACATCTCTACACTTTAATGCGGTACATAATATAATAAACCTTCCATTATCTGATCTTCTCCAAATTGATTCCTTCTGGAGTTCATATAATTCTTAATTCAATTGCCCTGGGGACTGTCCTTAAGTAATAGGAATTAGAATGTTGGACTTGCAGGATCTGAATTCTAAGTAACTTTGACAAATTGGAGGAACGTTACATTATAAATGAACAGGATGAAAGTCCAACAGGGTAGGTGCGAGACAGTGCCCTTAGGTGTGAAAAATAAAGAATACACCATGAAGAGAAAATGGGAGAGACCTGCAAAGCACACATGGAGTGGAAATCCATAATCTCATCACTCAAGGTGAGAAATTATGCTAAGAAATAAGCACCCAGGCAAGAAATTACAGAGAAGTAAGACAGCGAATGCCTTTTTTATAACGCAAAGCCTCAAGAAGAAATACAGAACTAAGTATTAAAATTACTCAACATGTTACTAAGTTTGAAATGTTAGACTTCTGATAATTATACTTCCATGGCTCTTGTACTGATTTTGACATTTTCAACTCAGGTTACACACGCTATATGCTTATCTCTCTTAATGTTTATGAAATCAGTCCTGGTTGCACATTAGAGTCACCTGGGCAATTTTTAAAAAACTACCGATTCCCAAGCCCATCCCAGACCAATTACATCAGAATCTCCGGGGTGAGGCTCATACATCAGTATTTTGTAAATGCCCCGCAGAGTCTCTGAGTGGTACAAATAGTAAAGAGCTTGGCTTCTTTCGAGTCCACTCAGGGACACTGAAAGGTTCCAATCCACCCAGAGGCACCTTAGAAGAAAGTCTGGTGATCTACTTTAGAAAAATCAGCTATTAAAAAGCCTATGGAGCATTATTCTACTCTGACACACATGGGGTCTCCATGAGTTGGGGTCAACTCAATAGCAACCATTTTTTTAAGCATTCCCCTCCCCCGCCCCAGAACATTCTAATACTCCACCAGGGTTGAGAACTCCTGCCCTGAGCCAAGTCTGCCCCCACCCCATTGTCATGCTGAGGTACTGACGATACTGTCAGTGAATATTGAGTATCACTTTATCAGCTCTTTCAGAATTTGGGCTAAAGCACCAAAGCTGAGGCAATAGGTGATAAGTAAGTTACATTCTAGAACAGTGGTCCTCAGTCTTGGATGCATATTGGACTATCCTAGGGAAACTTAAAAGAATACAGATGCCTGAGTACATCCGAAGAAGCCCTAGTGTCCCAGTGATTATGTGCTCGGTTCAGCAGCTCTGCAGGAGAAAGACATGACGGTCTGCTTCCATAAAGATTATAGCCTTGGAAAGCCTACGGGGCAGTTCTACTCTGTCCTATAGTGTTGCTGTGAGTCAGAGTCAGCTCGACAGTAACGGGTTTGGGTACATCCCAGAGATTTTGATGTAATTGGTGTGGGATGTGACATACACATGGGATATTTTAAAAGTTCTCCCAGGGACTTTACTATGCATTCAAGATGAGAACCACTATTTATAAAGAAAAGTTTGCTACCAAGTAGCCAGACTGGCTGAAAGACTGGAGGAGCCAGGGAAAGAGCCCAGGGCTCCTGACCCCAGGACTCGCTCTTCCCACTCACCATTTCCCTTTTGCACATATTATCTTACAACATGAAACTGAAGGAGCTTTCAGAATACTCTTCCCATTCCTCATAAATGTGGACAAGTCTTTCTCATCTTAAAAAAAATAACCTTCCTATCAATTTACCCTCTCTTCTCACTACCAGGGCCAAGTTTGTTGAAATATTATTCTAAGCTCAACCTTGTAAAGTACTCAGGTGTTTCACACACTCTGAAACATGGCAGTGGCCCTGACTATTGCTCTGAAACCCAGCTCCCCCAGGGTCACCAATGGCCTCCTAGCTGACAAGTACAAAAGGCATTCAGTCTTCATCTGACTTGACCTCTACTACACTCAAGACCATTGCTTACTTCTACATCATGTGCTGTTCTTCCTTTTTCTTCCCTTTGGTCATTCCTCCCTCCGCCCGTCCTTTGTAATTCTCCTAATTTGCCTGCTTATTAGTTAAATATCGGCATCTATCCTTAGACCTATTTTCATTGCAATGTGGATTAGATTGGAGCAAATAAATTTTGCTCTTGGTTGCACAAAAGTGGTTAAATACTGGTCATGTCACATGGTGTAACTTAATGTTCTATTCCCATATCATCTTAATCATACTATCTATAGCTTCAACTACTGCCTGCATACAGGGCTGGTACTCAGATCAGTTGTTAAAATATTGCAATATTTCCTACCAATTGGGAAATTGTTGATGCCCGTTGCCCTCTCACCCTACCAGTGCCTTCACATTATCCTGACTTCCCTGCCTCCTTTCCTGGGACTTCTGAGATCTCCCAGTGATCCATTAATGAAAAAGGAAACGCCTGGCATAATAGGGGCTCCAGGACACTGCTCCAAGGCTATAGCCAGCATTTGGTTGGTGTTCATGTTGTACTGATTGTTGAATATTTTCCTGTTGGTGGTGGTGTTAGCTGCCTCGAGTCAGCCTCAGACTCATGATGACCCTGTGGATCAAACCATTTGATCCATAGGGTTTTTATTGGCTAGTTTTGAGAAGTAGATTGCCATGCTTCTCTTCCTAGTTTGTCTGGGTCTGGAAGCTCTGCTGAAACCTGTTCAACATCATATCAACGTACAAGCCTCCACTGACAGGTAGTGGCTGTGCATGAGGTCCATTGGCTGGGAATTGACCAGGGTCTTCTGCATGAAAGGTAAGAATTCTACCACTGAACCACCCCCATATATATATATATTCATGCTTTCCAAAAATACCTATATATATATATATATATTCATGCTTTCCAAATATACGTATCCAGTCCAAGCATCTCTTATCTTCAGACACATATTGCCAACTGGCTCTTTCTATTTTGATATCACCTAGACATATCAGAATCAATGCACCCAACATGGAATTCACACACTTCCCCATTGTGACAGACTTTGACTTTTGTATCCCCAAAAAACTACATCTCCAAGTATCCACCTCCCTTCTCACATTGACTCTGGGCTTGGCCAGATGACTTGCTTTGGCCAATGGAACACTATCAAACATGATGCAAGCAGAAGTTTGGGAAGACCTTGTCGTTTCAGAAAGCTCACTCTTGGGAACAGCTGCTAAACTATAAAGAAGCTCGTACTAGACTTCTGTGTGATTGTACCACATTGAGAGAGAGAGGCCATGTGGCCCCAAATATCATAGAGCATCCCCACTCCATCCTGTCAAATTGTTGGCCCATGGCATTGGGAGAAATATAATGGCTATTGTTTTTCGTCTCCAACTTTTGGGTGGTTTGTTATGCAGCAATAAAAAAAAACAAACACATTGCCGCTGAGTCAATTCTGACTCACAGCGACCCTATAGGTCAGGGTAGAATTGCTCCATAGAAATTCCAAAGAGCACGTGGTGGATTCGAACTGCCAAGCTTTTGGTTAGTAGCCGAACTCTTAACCACTATGCCACCAGAGTTTTATGCAGCAATAGATAACTATTATATGATAGCTATATACATATTATATAGAAAAAATTGCTCCTTATACAATACAATGCTGACCTAAAAATATTCAAACCTACTCATTACATAATATCACCCATCTCAAGAAAAAGTATTATCATTCACTTCACACCCAAATCTAAAATCCGGGGCCCTCTTAAACTCATAGTTTTCCTTCATTTGAAGTTTGTCATCATTTTTTTCTTAAATTCTATCTCCTAATTATTTTCAGAAGACTCTTTAACCTTACTGCCATTGTCCTTTTTTAGGACAGAGATGGCAAATAGCTCTCATTGTGCTGTCACTCTGCCCTTCAACGACCATGCAGACATAGCTAATCCATCTTACTCGGGAAAGCAGCTACATAATTCTCCTCAACACCCCACTGCAGGCATTTACTGTGAATCAATCACATGGTGTGTAACCCATTTGCTATCCTTGTACTAGGCCCTACTGATTTATCACTTGTATTAAAGCAAAAAATCACTTAACTGGTTACACTAATCTCCCCCACCACTAGCACACCGATTTATCTTCCACCTTCTTTTTTTAGAAGGATTACCAAATTAATCTTTTTAGAACACATCTAGAGTAGTTCAGGATGCCAACCTGTGCTTTCCCCAGGACTCACGGGGCATCTAGGTGTGTGGAAGTTAGATTGACTACAAACTTGGCCCTAATACTCTTCCTCTCTTTATATCCATGTCCTTCGTGATGTGACTTTGCGGCTCATCCCATCAAGAGATACAGCCCATTTCCCCACCACTTGAATCTGGACTAGTCTCCTGACTTGCTTTGAATAGTAAAACCCATTGCCGTCAAGTCAATTCCAAGTCATGGCAACCCTATGTGTTACAGAGTAGGACTACTCCATAGGGTTTTGTTGGTTGTACTCTTTTTGGATGCAGATTACCAGGCACTCTTCTGCAGCACTACTGGATGAGTTTGAACTGCAAATCTTTAGGTTAACAGTCAGCACAAACCATTTGCACCACCCAGGGACCTGCTTTGAACAATAGAATTGACATTATAGAGATTCTTAGCCTAGGCCTCAAGAAGCCTTTAATACTTGCTGTCTTCTAACCCTGGCCCTGCAATGAGAACAAGCTGGGTCTAGCCTGCTGGAGAATGGCAGATGACATGAAGTGAAACCACATCTCTCAAGCTGAGCCCCCCAGACACGTGAGCAAGCACTGGCAAGATCAGGAAAGCCACCCGATCACCCCACAGCTGACCATGATGTGTGAGTGGACCCAGCTGATATCAGCTTGCATGAACAGAACCACTCAGCTGACCCATAGATCCATGAGGTTTTGTGAGTGTCTGTAACACAGCATTCCGTGGCAATATGTTACTGATATAAAGCTATATAAAGACTTGTGAAGCAGCCCATCATAGTTCTACTTGCGCAAGAAACTAGGAAAAAAAAAAAAAAAACTACTGCAAAAGATCTCAACCAACTAAAGCAAGGAACCAGATATAAGAGCCATCAAAATGAATCCATAGCTATTGTAGAAAAATCATGGCAAGGCTTTAAGAATAGAGGGGCACCTGCAGACCCGACACTAATGCTGGCAGTCTCATCACTGGCGGGAGCCTGCATCAGCACCTGAGTATCCCAGAATCTTCAAAGGGCATTGCCAGCATCAGCAGCATCCGCAGCTGACACCTTGCAGGGAACTGAAGCAATGAAATGGCAGAGACCACATGGTAGTTAAGAAGGTTGTGACTGTGGGAAACAGTCGCCTCTGGAGACTGCCGGAAATAAATGAACGAAGGTGCCTTGAAAGGTCCTGCCAGAGAAAGAATGCTTTGTGGTCATGTTTTTCAGCTCCGTCTTATCTCACAACCTGTTGTGGCCTTGGGGAAATGATTTATAAATGTCTGTTTAAAATCTTTCAATAATTCTCTTTTGGCCTCAAAAAAAGAAAGAAAGAAAGAAAAAGAAAAAAACCCGACTAGTGAGCATTGGAACACAAGCCCATTCATCTCTTACCTCATATGAATGCGTGCCCACACGTATTCATACACACAATTTACACCTGCATCATTTCTACTAATTTCTGCCTTCCCCTCACTCTCCCCATGCCTCTTAGATCATATGGTTTCTCGTCCCTACTAGAACAACCAGGGAGGTGAACTTCTCTTTTGCTGGAAGAGCATCTCACAGTCCCCACAGTTGACCTATGGAACACAGGATTTCATGCAAGGAGTAGCAGCCGTGGTTCTGTTCCTCAACCTACGGGTAACAAGGGGAAGGTGTTTTCTTCCCTCCAGGGGCAGCAGTGAAACTGAACCTACTACTTGTGGAAGAATGCAAAAAATGACCGCAAATTCGCTGTAGGTCCTTCCTTTAAGAGTGAAGTCTATTTCTTTACCCCTTGAAGCTGGGCTTGTCCACATGACTAATTTTGGCCAATGGGACATAAGCAAATGTAATACAAGGAGACTTGAAAAATGCTTGCTCATTGAGGCTTGCTTTTTTACTGCTGTACTTGGAATTTTGAGATAATAATTTGAATGTGCCCAAGCTAGTCTGCTGGAGAGGCCAAGTGGAGGAAAACTAAGGCAGCCCAGCACTTAGCCTGCCCACCACCAGATGAATCTGGCCATCGTCACCCATTCAGCTACACCTGAACTGTGACAGTAGGTTAGACAAAACTAGCTGAAGAATGACCCAGTGTAGCCCAGCCAAAATTGCCAACTCACAAAATTATGAACAAATAAGTGATCACTGGTTTAAGCCACTAAGTTTTGGGGTGGCTTGTTTCTGAAGCAAAGGCTAAATGTCATAATAGTATAAAAAATCAGAGACATAAAATGGTGCAGTGGAGAACCATCACATCTCCTCATACAGGACAAGCTTTTCAAACCACAGCAAATTGCAAAGGGGCTAGGATGGGAAATTTGTTTCCATCTCTAACATTAGAATCTTCTTGAAAAAAATCCACAGGAAAGCAAGACAAATAAACAACAACAAAAATACAAAATAAAACAAAAACAAAATTTCTCTCAAATCTTAAAAAAAAAAATAGTTAAGGTTATGTAAACTATGTAGCTGATCGTGTTTTCTTTTCTTTGGTTTAGAAAAATCAGATCCAAATTTATGTCCTAATTCCAACAAGTAAATAGAACATTCCAGAATACGAAGTATGTATTGTCATTTTTTTTGGTGAAATTTCCCATGTATTACACAAATTTTTACCTTATCTCAATACCTTTTCATCTTTTGCCTATTATATTTTTCTTTAAAGCACTCCAGATGCCTTATGAATTAAGATCTGCTACATGACATTTACTTATTGATCTGTTCTATTTTGATTTAAAGGCAAACCTTAAAATTACCTTGATCACAAGGTGCATTGTTTCTTGTTTGCTTCTTCTACTTTGTTCTTTGTGGCCAAGGATAAAGTTATGGAAAGGGAGGAGGGAAATAAAGGTGATAAAACATTTTGCAATTTTCCAAGTGCTAGATATAATCTAAGATATGTGCCTTTTCTATTGAAATAATTTCCCCCATAACAACACACACCCTTATTAGAACCGTATTTTTGCTGACAGAGCCCAGAGTTGCTTCACTCAGCATCCTGGTGGTGGGAATCGGGGGCAGGATCTCATTACTATGATATAAATATACTTTGATTTGCCTGGCTCTTTTTTTTAGAGATTCACATTCTTTCTCGACACTTCCAAATGACTCTGGACTCACTGCATTTGAACCGAGCTATTTGAATTTTGATCTATGTCTTTAATCAGGCACATTGTTTTGAATATATTATTTTGAATAGTAGAGTCAAATGGCTATTGCTTTTCCTGTAATGTGAATAAAGAAATTAATAGGATTTAGGGATTAGCTTGAATGTCTCCTTTTATGTGACTTAGATAATATAGCGTCTTATTATTACTGCATTCCTAACAATAAAGCATGTAGTGTTTTCCAGCGTTTTCTAAAACAACAGCTATATAAATATAAAACATATTACTCATGTCTGTTGTGTATTTAGTTGCCCATTATTAATATTAATCATCTCTGCTTTCTCCCAGGGAGCTTAAAGTCCCATATATTTTACAATCAAAAATGTCAAGAATTATAACACTACTCTACGTGATCTCTATAAAAGGAGATATAAATGCCAATCAAAATGGTCATTGGTTGCTTCATTTATATTCAAAGTGCTTCCACCTATGAATTACATTAATAGTTTATATTCTCCTTTCCTAATCTCCAAAGGAGCTCAAAGCACGTTAAATCTTTCCATCCCTGTAACCTCTGCTTGAGAAGGAAGTAACCCTAGTAGGGCCTTGGGATCCCCCTTTGCACTATATAACCCCAAACACGTACAACAGGACACCACAGACCTTTCCAGATTCAACACTGTGATGCAAAAGAGAGTGGTGGTGACCCGTGTACTACTGAATTGGCTCAGGTGGCACATCTAGGTCACCATCATATTCTCTCCATCAAGTTGAAGTCATTTGGGGACGTGACCCTTGTTTCTCTCTACTTTGGCAGGGGAAAAATTCTGCCAAAAGCTAAATACATTGAATGTCTTTATGAGACTATTTCAAAACAGACTACTTTTGAAATTCTGGAACTATATACCTGATGATAGGGTCCAGGGCATACTAGCCTGATTCCAACTTGTGTTCTATAGTGAATAATATTTAAGTGAAATTCAAGAACACATCCAATTTAAAGCATCTTTTATTAATCTGTTGTGAAATGTCACTGCTTTATTCCAAACACCTGTGGAGAAGGTGCTACAAGCACAAGGCAGTGAAGATCAGTTTAAAGAAAGATGCAGCAATAAGTGAGGTCATTCCTAAAGGAGAGCGAAATGATCCCATCAACTGCGTGGTAATATTTGAAGCAATTATGTTCTTGTTTTTTTTCCCATTTTCTAAGACATCTGTTATTTGAGTTGTGAACATTGAAGCAGATTGGAGGAAGGCCCCCTCTCAATTGACTGACAGGTCAACACTTCCAAATGACACACAACAGAGGAAATATCAAGCAGACACCCCAGGTGTACTGTCAGGGCTGTGTCTTGTCTCCTGGGAATCCCTAAAGACTTTCCTCTTTCTGTTCTTCTAATTTCCTGGCTCTAATTGGAGTCAGGAGAAACATTGTTAGAACAGAATGTAAAATCCATTTTAGCTGGCACTGTTACCTTGTAGATGGAGTGTGCGTTGTGAATAAGTACTTTTTTAAGGTCGATTTTTCCAAACTAAAAAAATGATTGTTGTTGTTTTAAACCATTATATTTACTTAATTAATTCAGTAAATAAATAACAGAGGATGTCCAGGGAAGACCTCACAAGGAAGAAAATATTTGAGTAAAGAAACCAAGGAGTTGAGGGAGTGAGCCCCATGCATATCTGAGAGAAGAATATTCTAGACAAAGAACTTTAAAAGGCCAAGCTCTGAGAGGGAATGTATCTGACATAATACACAGTGATGAAGCCGATTATATATTCCAAAAAAATGGCCACCATAATATTTCCCATCCCATGTGATCTTCCAGAGCCTTAACATTGCCCAACCCCTATCAAGAGATAAAGTCTATGTCTCCTCCCCTTGAAATTGGACAGACTTTTGTGATTTCCTCACCTTATAGGAGTGTGGCAAGTATGGCAGAAGTGACATGATGTGACTTCTGGGGCTAGGTTATCAAAGGCAGTACAGCTTCTGGCTGGCCTTCTTTTTTAGGATGCTCACTCTTACAAGTCAGCCACCATGCTGTGAGAAAACCGAGGTCACATGAGGTGACCCATGTGGAGAGGAACTGAGGCTGAGCTCCAGCTGACAGCCAGCACTAAGCTGTTAGCCATGTAAGCGAACCATTCTGGAAGCAGATCGCCAGTCCCAAGTTGAGCTATCCCAAATGACACCATGTAGAGCAGAAATAAGCCTTCTCCTCTGAGCCCTGATCAAATTGCAGATTTGTGATAAAATAAATGATTGCTGTTGTTTTAAACCACAATATTTTGGGATAGCTGTAACATTAGGTAACCAAAACAAAAAAGGAAGACATTGTGGCTGGAAGGAGTGAGATTGGGGGACAGTAGGAAGAGATAAGGGGGCCAGATCCTGGAAGGTTTTGCTGGCCATTGCAAGTACTTCAGCTTTTGCTCCAATGGGAAAACTACTGGACAACCAATTATATGCTGGTCTCTCTCCAGGTCCTGGGATGCATGGAGAAGACATCCTCTGGTGGGCACATAGCTCCTTAAACATCCCTTGGCAAATATTTCCCAATAGAGGAAGATTTCCTTCTAGTTCTCACAAGCAATACTTTACTTGTGCAAAATATAAAAGTCAATCACAAACTGATCTGGTCAGCCTGTTTCCTGTCTCAAAATTCTAATATTTGCTTCTATGGTAATCACTAGCCCAAAGGATCCTAAGAGAATGTTGGCAGGCCACTGCTCCTTGTTACTTGGAGGTTTCCCATCTCTATTCATGCTTAGATTTCAGCCAGCTTAACCAGTTTCCTTCAAGTTGATTCTGACTCATGGCAACCCATGTGTGTCAGGATCCCAGAAACAAAGCATTTTTCAATGCTGAGAGGCTCACAAAGATGGGCGTGAAAAGAATCCATCATTCTGAATGTTTGAAACAGGTTAGTGTACCAACGCCAGGTACACAGGATCAGCCACTCCTTTGATCAGAGTTTATCAAAGTATTCAATGTGGAAGTTTACAAAAAACAGAGTAAGGAGAAGCCTCATGATGACAGGGCTAAGGTGAGCCTCAGGAGACACTGGCCACTGCCCTCTGCTTTGCGCTTCAGAGTCACACACGAGTTTGGGTAATGTCTAACTGCCCCTGGAGTCAACCCCAAGGGTTTGGATTGAGGTCAAGAATAAGCCAAAACAAGCATTCTACCACTCAGTAGTTCGGTTTGAGGGAAATATTAACAGGGATACATTTCCAAATGTTACATTATGACCCTGGGCAGATTCAAAGAGAACATTTTGGTAGGATTTGCAACAGAATTCAACCAAACATCCTTTAGACTGAGCCCTGTCAGGAATAAATAAACACTGCTGTTATTGTTTTGTTTTTTTTAACAAACTCAGGATCTGAGAAGAGCTTAATAGGATGGCAATATGCTGAGTAACTGTGATCATCTTCCGTATTCTCCATCACACTGAGATGATGGAGGGTCATCCTAGGCATTGAAAGACATACTAGACAAATAAAAGAATAATGGCTTACTTTATGGTTTTGTACTTGTTTCCTTGGATTTAAGACCATGTGATTCCTTCAGAGAGATGTTAAGTCTTTCGTTTATTTATTTATTGATTGATTGATTGTACTTCAGGTGAAGGTTTACAGAGCAAATAGTTTCTCATTAAACAGTAGTACACATATTGTTTTATGACATTGGTTAACAACCCCACGACATGTCAACCCTCTCCCTTCTCGACCTTTTTTTTTTTTTTTTGGTGAAAATATACATAGCCAAAGATAAACCATTTCAAAAATTTCTACATGCACAGTTCAGTGACTTCAGCTACGCTCTTCCAATTGTGCTGCTATTCTCACTTTAGATGAAAGTTTACAGATCAAAATAGTTTCTCATTAAACAGTTAGTACGCATGTTGCCCTATGACAATGTTAACAACCTCACAACACATCAACGCTATCCTTACTCAGCCTTGGGTTCCCTATCATCAGCTTTCCTGTCCCCTTCTGCCTGCCAGCCCTTGTCCCTGGACTGCTGTGCCTCATTAGTCCCATTTGGTTTTATGGGGCTGTCTGCTCCCCTGCTGAACAGTGAACCTCGGAAGTGACTTCACCACTGAGCTAAAAGGGTGTCTGGGGGCCATACTCTCGGGGTTTCTCCAGTCTCCTTTAGGCCAGTAAATCTGGTCTTTTTGTTGTGAGTTAGAATTTTGTTCTACATCCTTCTCCACCTCTGTCCAGAACCCTCTGTTGTGATCCTGGTCAGAGCAGTCAGTGGTGGTAGCCGGGCACCATCTAGCTGTACTGGACTCAGTCTGGTGGAGGCCTTGGTAGCTGTGGTCCATTAGTCCTTCAGACTAAACATTTCCTTGTATCCTGTTCTCTTCATTCTCCCTTGCTCCCAAAGGGATGAGACCAGTGGAGTATCTTAGATGGCTGCTCACAGGCTTTTAAGACCCCAGACACTACTCACCAAGATAGAATGTAGAACATTGTCTTTATAAACTGTGTTATGCCAACTGAGCTAGATGTTCCCCGAGACCATGGTCCCCACCGCCCTCCGTAAGTCTTTCTTAAGAGAATCCAGTCAAACAAAAAAAGAACTATAAGGTGTCTTCAAGATGGTCTTCTCATTTCACAGATGAGAACACTGAGGCCCAGAATAATTAAATGATTTGTCCAAGACTCTCAGCTGTGTGAGAGTCAATAAACATAGTTTAAATCATAGGGGTTAGGGCCTTTAATACAGTGATAGGATAAATCTATACACCTACAAGAAAGACCAGTTTATATGACTATTATTCAAATTTACCCACCAACTACTAATGTCATAGTGAAGACACTGAAGATTTTTTAACAAATTCTGCAGTCTGAAATTGATCAAACATGCAATCAAGATGCATTGATAATTACTGGTGATTGGAATGCAAAAGTTAGAAACAGAGAAGGAAAATATAGACTTGAGATAGAAATGATGTAGGAGATTGCGTGATAGAATTTTGCAAGACCAATGACTTATTAATTGGAAATACCTTTTTTAAACAACATAAACGGTGACTATACACATTGACCTCACCAGATGGAAAACACAGGAATCAAATTAATTACTTTTGTGGAAAGAGATGTTGGAGAAACTCAATATCATCAGTCAGAATAAGGCCAGGGGCTGACTGTGGAACTAAGTATCAATTGCTCATATACAAGTTCAAGCTGATGCTGAAGAAAATTAAAACAAGTCCACAAGAGCCCAAATACGACCTTGAGCATATCTCATCTGAATTTAGAGATCATCTCAAGAATAGATTTGACATATTGAATCTTAACGACCAAAGACCAGACAAGTTGTGGGTTGACATCAAGGGCATCATACATGAAGAAAATAAAAGGTCATTAAAAAGAAAAAGAAGAAAAGACCAAAATGGATGTCAGAAGAGACTCTGAAACTTGCTCTTGGACACAGAGTAGAAAAAGCGAAAGGAAGATATAAAGTAAAAGAGCTGAACAGAAGATTTGAAAGGGGGGCTGGAGAAGACAAAGTAAAGTATTATAATGAAATGTGCAAGGACCTGGAGTTAGAAAACCAAAAGGGAAGAACATGCTTGACATTTCTAGAGATGAAAGAAGTCAAGAAAAAACCCAAGCTTCGGGTTGCAATATTGAAGACTCTATGGATAAAATATTAAATGATGCAGGAAGCATCAAAAGAAGATGGAAGGAATGCACAGAGTCACTGTACCACAAAGAATTGGTTGATGTTCTATCACTTCAGAAGGTAGCATATCATCAAGAACTGATGGTACCGAAGGAAGAAGCCTAAGCCACATGACGGCATTGGTGAAAAACAAGACTCCAGGAACTGATGGAATATCAGTTGAGATGCTTGAAGAAACAGATACAATGCTGGAAGCACTCTTTTGTCTATGCCAAGAAATTTGGAAGATAGCTACCTGGTCAACCGATTGGAAGAGTCCCATATTTGTGCCCATTCCAAAGAAAGGGGATCCAACAGAATGCGGAAATTATCACACAATATCATTAGTATCACATGCAAGTAAAATTTTGCTGAAGATAACAGAAAAATGGTTGCAGTAGTATATCCACAGGGAATTGCCAGAAAGACAAGCCAGATTCAGAAGACGACTTGGAACAAGGATATCATTGCTGGTGTCAGATGGATCTTGGCTGAAAGCAGAGAACACCAGAAAGATGTTTACCTGTGTTTTATTGACTATGCAAAGGCATTTGACTGTGTGGATCATAACAAATTATGGATATCATTGAGAAGAATGGGAATTCCAGAACACCTAATTGTGCTCATGCAGAACCTATACATAGGCAAAGAGGCAGCCATTTGAACAGAACAAAAGGATACTGCATTGTTTAAAATCAGAAAAGGTGTGTGTCAGGGTTGTATCTTTTCACCATATTTAATCGGTCTGTATGCCGAGCAAATAATCTGAGAGGCTGGACTATATGAAGAAGAATGCAACATCAGAATTGGAGGAAGACTCATTAACAACATGAGATATGCAGATGACGCAACCTTGCTTGCTGAAAGTGAAGAGGACTTGAAGCATTTACTAATGAAGGTCAGCCTTCAGTATGGATTATACCCCACAACATACAGAAAACAAAAATCCTCACAACTGGACCAATAAACAGAATCATAATAAACAGAGAAAATATTGAAATTGCCAAGGATTTCATTTTACTTGGATCCACAATCAACCCCCATGGAAGCAGTAGGCGGGAAATTAAAGGACATATTGCAATGGGCAAATCTGCTACAAAAGACTTCTTTAAAGTGTTGAGAAGCAAAAATATCACTTTGAGGACTAAGGTATGCCTGACCTAAGCCATAGTGTTTTCAGTTGCCTCATATACATTCGAAAGCTGGACAATGAATAAGGAAGACCAAAGAATTGATGCCTTTGAATTATGGTGTTGCTGAAGACTACTGAATATATCTTGGACTGCCAGAAAAGTGAACAAGTCCATCTTGGAAGAAGGACAGCCTGAGGGCTCCTTGGAAGCGAGGATGGCTAGACTTCATCTGATGTGCTTTAGACATGGTATCAGGAGGGACTAGTCCTTGGAGAAAGACATTATGCTTGGTAAAGTAGATGGTCAGCAAAAAAGAGGAAGATCTTCGATGAGATGGATTGACACAGTGACTGCCACCAATGAGCTCAAACAGTAATGATCTGAGGATGGTGCGGCACAGGGAAGTGTTTTGTTCTGTTGTACACAGAGTCGCTATGAGTCGGAACTGACTTGACGGCACCTAATAACAACAAGTTAATACTTCAGAACATGAATATTATTAGGCAGGTACTTTCATTTGCCCAAAGAGTATCAATCTGCTCTCTGTAAATTGAATCCAGAGCACAAACATATCAGAAGTGAATTAGACTTTTTAAGAAGTGTAGACATGTGCATTTTTTATGGATATGTGTCTACGCCGTGGCTATAAGCCAAACTTGAAATATTGCCTATAATTGTGGCAGGGGAGTGGCCTATGGAGTAGAAAATGAACAGATTTGTGAATGAAATGTATAGGTCTTTAACAATTTTAATGAGTCAGGTTGAGTCAGTTGTCCCACCATAAAGTTAGAGGTTAGGTCTAAGTGGTAGATATTACTGTTGGCCTCAATAAATTCCCTCAGGTCCCTGGGTGACACAAATGGTTTGCACTCATCTACTAAACTAAAGGTTGGCAGTTCTAAACCTATCCAGCGGCACCACAGAAAAAAAGACCTGGTGATCTGCTTCTATAAGGATCACAGCCAAGAAAACCCTATCGAGTTTTACTCTGTAACACATGGAGTCGCTATGAGCAGAAATTGACTTGAGAGCAACAGGTTTGTTTTTTGTTTATTTTTGTTTATCAATGCACTTGGCCCTCTAATTTTGCAGTCTCTTCTCATTCTGACTCCCAGACAGCCTTGTGACTTGCTTTAGCCAATAGAATATGGTGGAGGTAAAGTCCCGCCAGTTCTGCTCAGAACTCAGGAAGCTTTTAATGCTTCTGCTCTATCTCTTGGAACTCTGCCAAGCTGCCACGTGACTATGTTGGGACAGCCTGGAGGATGAGTGACCACGTGAAGTAGTTGTCTCAGCCACAACCACCCTGAATCAATTCACAGCCAGCTGACTTCAACCATGTGAGAACTCAACCGAGATTAACACAACTACCTTCTCAATCCGCAGCTGACCCCAGAAGCATGAGGAGGCCCAGCCAAAATGTGAAATACTGTCCACTGTCCAGTTGACCCTCAGACGCATCCTAATAATAAATGCTTCTTGTTTTAAACTGCTGAGTTTTAGGGTGGTTTGTTAACAGTGGCACAGTGGTTAAGTGCTGGGCTACAAACCCACCAGTCACGCCGAAGGAGAATGATGTGGCGGTCTGCTTCTGTAAAGATTTACAGCCTTGGAAACCTTATGGGGCAGTTCTACTCTGTCCTATAGGATTGCTATGAGTCAGAATCGACTCAGGGGCAATGGGTTTTTTGTTTGTTTTTTGGTTTGTTATGTAACAATAGCTAAATTATTATAGTACATTATAGTCTCCTGGGAATTTTAAAATATACTGATGCCTGTCCCCTCTCCCCACAACTCCACCACCTGGGATTCTGTTTAATCATCTCTCTGTGTGTTGTTTTTTAATTATGTGTTGTGTAATTTTCCCAGGTGATTCGAATGGGCAACCATAGTTTAAAACTCCTGGACTAGAAATTCCCCTGATTCCTCCACATATTAAAATTACAGCTTAGTGTAGCATTGGTTGCCTTAGGTCTGGATTATTCTAAGGTGCATTCCCTTTTGCACACACATCACTAAGTAGAAGATGAATATGCCTCCCTACCTGAAAACAATCCCCTAATTGTCCACCAGTTTGTGCAGGCAAGAAGACAGTAATTTCCGACCCAAAGGCCTAAATAAGCAGAGCTCTTACTTGTGGGCTGAGTGAGAGAACCTGTCCCCCAAGGCCCTTCTAACTCTCCTCTGGATACCAGCTGTAACAGATAAAAACCCTTTTCCTGCTTAATGTTAAGCTTAGGCTGCAAGTCTTACAAAACTGGACCCAAAACAAGAGCAGCAAGTCATTGGGTATGCAGGGCAGTGGGTCCTTTAAGAGCATACACTATTTTGCCTTATAATTAAATATGTGTCAGAGAGGTGGTCTGTGAGAGCATGGGACCTGTTGGGGAGGAGTGAACTTGAGAAAAGACTGTTTGATTTGAGAGTAATAAGATCTGTGTGGTAGAGTCTCTTGATGCCCCACCTAGGTTCCCAGGCTAAGATCTGTGTGGTAGAGTCCCTTGGTGCCCCACCCAGGTTCCCTTTCCTGGGCAAGTGCACCCCTTCCCCAGCTGCTGTTGGCTGCCGACAGATCACAGCTGCCCCCTTTGCAGTTGACCTTCAGAAGAGAGAAGCTAGCTACCTGGAAATACCTAGAGGCTATTGCCCCTACTCCATCCGTTGGCAACTCGCAGCTAGCTAACCCTGGCCCCTGTCCTGGAGGTAGGACAACCCTCTGGTGCCTTCACACTCGATGAGATCCAAGGCTAGACTTTAGCTGAGAGTCTATATTTGCTGACTTCCTCCCTTGCCCTTCCTTACTCCCTTTCTCCTGGAAGCTCTCCCTCAATAAATCACTTGTGCCCAAATCTTCACCTTAGTCTCAGCTTTTTGGGCACCCAACCTAAGAAAATCTGCTTTATGAAAAAGTCTCAAGCCATCCACTAGGAGTTCTTTCACCATTTCTCTGACTCCGTCCCTTCTCCCTTCCCACTGAAGGTGCCTTGTCTACTGCAATGTTAACTACGCAAGGTTATTACACTCTAAATAGGAGCCCTGGTGACGCAGTGGTTAAGTGCTGGGCTGCTAACCGAAAGGTCAGCCGTTCAAACCCACCAGCCCACTGCATGGCAGAGAGATGTGGCAGTCTGCTACCATAAAGATTTACAGCCTTGGAAACCTTGTGAGGCAGTTCTACTCTGTCTTATAGGATCGCTATGAGTTGGAATCAACACTCTAAATATGATCTTCTCAAATCACAGGGTTATTGCTGCAACATTGCATCTTTTTCCTCAGCCCCTCAAAGATCTTTTTCTATAACAATTCCTCTGACTTCATGCATCCTTGCGGATCCTCCATCTCAGGCAGGACCCCATTGAATGGTCTCTGCGTCAGTGCTCCACTCCTTTCTAGAAAGCACTCAAGGTAAAATTGAGCCCTACTTCTTCCAGGAGAACTTCTCCCCAGCTCCAGCCCACACTGATCTCTTTCACCTCATTTCTCACTCAACATCTACCCAACCAATATAGCCCTGAGGACAATCCCTCTATACTGTCTTTATGCATAATACTTGTCTTCACCATTTGTTTTATACACGTGCCTTGTTTCTCCAGCTAAATAGTGAGGTCCTTGTAGATAGGAACTGCATCTTTCTTATAATTTTGTATTTTAGCGTACCTTGCACAATAGATATTTATTAACTGATTAGCTAAAAGAAAAAAATCTAGAGTTACACTGAGGTTTCATAATTCAAGGGATGCAGGATCTAACCTTACTGTCAGAGCACAGAAAAGGTTAACTAAGTGGTTGGGATTTGTCATTTCAGAATATCACATCTTTAACAATTATATTCTGTGCAATAAGGACCCTGTAGACCAAAATACTGAAATGCCAGTTTCCTAGTTAATTGTGAAGAGGGATACATTTTTACCCTTTGCAAATGCTGCCTGATGGTGCCTTGGTTAAATGACTCGCAGCTAACCAAAAGGACGGCAGTTCAAACCCACCAGCCACTCCGTGGGAGAAAGATGTGGCAGTCTGCTTCTGTAAACATTTACAGCCTTGGAAACCCTGTGGGACATTTCTACCCTGAACTACAGGGTCACTATGAGTCAGAATCGACTCGACAGGAGTGGGTTTGGTTCGGGTTTTTTTTTATAATGCAAATGAGGCTGAACAAATCAATTTTTAGCCCTCAGCAAATTAAGTTTGTCAGTATATAATGTAAACAGCAGTAGAGATTGGTATTTAATACTACAGTTTTATTCTTATGTTATAATACCTCTCTTTTCTCTTTCCCAATTAAATTCAAAATCTTTTGTAATTAACACAATTAACACATCCAGGAAAAAGGCTATTTCTATGCCATGTACCCTAAGTCCACATAATGCAAAAATGATTTAAAATTTTAACTTAGGTTTTGCAAGGTGGGGAGGTGAGGGGAATATACACACATACACAAATGTGGCCAATGTATAAAATGGAGGCTTTGAGTTCTTCTCAGTCAGGGCTCTCATGCTACAGATCTTAAATGATGGCAATTAAATTCCAATTACTATTCTTACCTTGGACTTCAATGTATATCTTAGAAATAAAAACATACTACAGTAATGAAAATAAAAATGTGACTGAGTTATACTCCATTCATCTGAAGGCCCGTCTTCTACCAGTAAACTCTAGAAAACAGACAAAACTGACACTCCAAAGTTTGTTTACAAAAAAAAAAAAAAAAAAAAGTCATTTTGGGTGGTTGAAATGTCTGTGATAAAGTACAAATGCCAAGGGTTATGGTTTAATAGATGGACTCTCAGTTCAGCTCTCTAAGCCTATTGGTGTATTTTGCATATGGTTCTTATGTGCTTTGTTATCTAGCTCGCCAGGCCCCAGCGATTAAAATCAGTGCATTGCTAAGGGCAGCAGAGTTGCAGGAGGCTAGTCAGCCGTCTATAATGTCACAACTGGACACTGGAAAAAAGACAGAAAAACACTGCATGACACAAAAAGTGGTATTTGCCATGATGGTCGTGGATCATCAGAAAAAGACAGCTTTAGTCCTGAATTTTGTTTAATAAGGCATGGAAATGGGTAATATGTTTTTGAAAGTCTTTCAGCAAACGTTTCAAAAATCTGTCAGGCTTTAAAAGGAATGCTTTGTGTCTTAGTCATCTAGTGCTGCTGTAACAGAAGTACCACAAGTGGATGGCTTCAACAAACAGAAGTTTATTCTCTCACAGTCTAGTAGACTAGAAGTCCAAATTTAGGGTGTCAGCTCCAGGGGAAGGCTTTCTCTCTCTGTCAGCTCTGGAGGAAGGTCCTTGTCATCAATCTTCCCCTGAACTAGGAGCTTCTCAGGCACAGGGACCCCAGGTCCAAAGGATATGCTCTGCTCTTGGTGCTGCTTTCTTGGTGGTATGAGGACCTCCTGTCTCTCACTTTTCTCTTTTATATCTCAAAAGAGATTGGCTCAAGACACAATACAATCTTACACATTGAGTCCTGCCTCATTAACATAACTACCGCTAATCCCATCTCATCAACATCGTAGAGATAGTTCACATAGGAAAATCACATCAGATGACAAAATGGTGGAAAATCACACAGTACTGGGAACCGTGGCATAGCCAAATTGATATGCATATTTTTGTGGGGATACAATCCAATCCATGACACTTTGGAAATCTTAAAAATTCATGAACGTGTAACGTGATGTTGAGTCTAGGGGTCAGTTTATATTTCAGATACTCTGACCTTTGTCCTTATAAACTAAAGCAATGTCCCCAAAATGCCCCAGACTTCCTATTAGACCTAGAGGTAGCCAAAAATCCTCTGCCAAACCCTACATATCAGGTTTTTACTTGGAAAATAGGGTTCCCATCATTATTAAGAAAGGGTAGTGGTAGTTCAATGACAGAATTCTTGCCTTCCATGCAGAAGACTTAGGTTTGATTCCAGACCAATGCACCTCAAACACAGCCACCACCCATCTGTCAGTGGAGGCTTGCATGTTGCAGCCCTTCCAAACTAAGACAGGCTAGGAAGAAAGTCCTGGTGATCTACTTTAGAAAAATCATCCAGTGGAAACCCTATAGATCACAGTAGTGCTACGCTGTTGTGCATGGAATCACCATGAGTAGGGGGCCAACTCAACAGCAGCCATAACAACAACTATAATTATTAAGAATAGCTTATTACTTGGAGGGAGGCAAGAGGTGCAATATAAGAAAGACTAAGGAGTACCTGGGTGGTGCAAATGCTTAAGTGCTCAGCTACTAACTAAAAGGTTAGGGGTTCAATTCCACCTAGGGTACCTCAAAAGAAAGGCCTGACAATCTACTTTCAAAATATCAGCCATTGAAAACCCTATGAAGCACAGTTCTACTCTGACAGACATGGGGTCACCATGAGTTAGAATTGACTCAACAGCAACTGGTTAGAGAGAAGATTATTAAAGTAGGATGTGGTTCCATTTTCATTCAGTCTGGGTGACAGTTGGCTTTCAAAGACAATTGGACAGAGCTGAGGAAATGAAGGTAGAAATATATCTTATAACTTAACCCAAGAATTTCCTATCTAAATTAAACTAGAGTATTTTAAGTCTGTCTTGTAAATCCAAAATGTCAGAGTCTCTAAACTAATATAACCCTGCTCTCTACCCACCCATGACCCATGAGTTGTAGCCATTTCCCAGGTGAAAAAGGAGATTATTATTACAGGTTGAGGAAACAGCACCTTGAAAGACACAAAGGCATTTGAATGTTGGGTATAGTTGTAGCTAAATCAGGGGATATAAGAAGGGAGGATATAGAAGAAGACTGTTCAGAGCTACAGAAGTGTTTGTGGCAGTGGGTGACTATAACGGTCATTGATAAGATGGGTTCTGCTGGATTTGGCACCCAAAAGAGCAAAAGCAAAAAGCATGAGAAGAGATGGGCAGTGGACTTTGAGTTCTCAAATTTGGATGATTGGGGTAAAGGAGGCACTATTAGTAGGCATAGCAGGGTAAGAAGAAAGGTGGTAATGAGGTCGGTCTTATACCAAGCCCTAGAAGTTGGTATCATCTACCTAGACATCATAATCTGAGTTATAGAGCGGTGCCACTCAAGGTATGATCCATGGACCAGCAGCATCATCTGAAAGATTATTAGAAATGCACTTTCTCTGGTTTCACCCCAGACCTACTGAATCAGAATCTTTGACACAGGGCCAAGCAATCTGTATTTGAACAAATTCTCCAGGTGATTCTATGCCCACTAAAATGTGAGAAGCGCTGGGCTAGCGAGTAGATGAGCTTATTAAAGGAGAAAGTACAGAGCCCAAAGAAAAGAAGATCGAATATTGGAGAACTCCTTTAAGGGCTGAAAAGTAGAAAACAAACATCAGAAAGATGCTCAAAGAAGTAGGAGCAAATTACATTGTATTTCAATATGAATATCAAGGAAAGATAAAATTACTTGTGTATTTATCTTAGGCTCTTTAACAAGTTGTAAAACTCTTTGAGTCAAGGGACATTGGGGCTAGGGTAGCAATTAGGGTCAGTAGCTCCAAGAATAATCTCTTATTCATTGCTGACAAATCAAAAATGAAGACTGTCCCCTTGGAATAGAACATAACACACTAAGGACAGCATTATTGATGACAATATTTCAGCAGTCACAGAATTTTTGGATGCATTTTGGTTTTTCTGCCCAGAACCATGTTTCTTTAATCCCACACCCAAATAGACAAATAATCCATAGGAGACGCTGCAGCACAATCAACACTGGGAATCTGCAACGGGTCCCTGAAGGAAAAAACAAAACAAGTCACTGGTCTTCCTCACCTGTAATTCATTAATTTTATTGTTTCTCACACAAGTATTGAAGTAGAGTGTTTTAATAACTTTCCCCCAGCAAATGTGTTTCTCTCCAATCTAAACTAATAACAGCCAGATAACAAATTCTTTGTGGTCCCTGGTGCAAAGGGAAAATTACTTCCAGCCAGTATAGCTTGGTAATGACTGCATTTAGTGTATAACCCATCATCAAAGTGATCACAAAATCATCCAGAAAGTACCTATTTTCACAGAGCACTGAGTAGGCTCATAATTTTGGAGCAAAGGTGTCTGGCTTTCATGCAACGCAGTGGCTGGCATCTGTGAGGTAGGGCTATTACTTCCCTAAGCTGATGTGGGGGAGTCCCTGGGTTGTGCAAGCAGTTAATGTGCTCAGCTGCTAACCCAAATGTTGGAGGTTCAAGTTTAACCATAGATGCCTCAGAAGAAAGGCCTGGCAATTACTTCTGAAAAAATAAATTGCTGAAAACCCTAAATGTCAATTTTTTTTTTTTTTTGGTTTCTTTTTGTTTTACTTTTTTTTTTTTTTGGAAGCTTATATGAGTAAAGGGCATGTCATTAGAGTGGGAGGCCACACTCATATTATTTTTACTCTACCACAGAAACTCGTAAGTTCCATTTCGGGGGTCAAAGGTGTAATCAAGTGCTTTCTAGCAGCCTCTATGTTCCCTGGCTTAAGATCATAGTTAGACATATGATACTTAGAGAAATCTGGATTTAATGAAATATAATGTTGATTTGAATATATAAGGAAACAATAAAGTTGATACAAATTTTAAAAATGCATACAGAAAAGATAATAATGGACAAACTCTCTGGTTATTTACTTTCTTCTCTGAAAAACCTTGCCCTCTTTCCTACCTTGTTCAATGCTCCATATCAAAAGGAAAAAGTAAAATTTGAGGCTTGAAATAATCAAATCAAAACACAAAATTTTAGGGATGGAAGAAAGACACTACAATGGAGTGGTTATGAAGATGAACTTGGTGGTTAGAGAGGCATGGGTTCAAATCTTAGCTCTGACACTTACTTGCTATGTGACCTGGACTAAACCACTTATCTCAAGAAGCCTCAGTTTGGAGAGACAGTGGAGTAGTCAGATGCCATGTGTCATCCCTTTTACAACAAAGACCCCCTCAAAAAAGTGAGTCAGATATATATGACAATCTAGGAACCCTAAGCATCAAGGACAAGGCTGAAGAATTATACTGAGTGACAGGTGGAAGGAGACACAATTAAAAAACCACAGAAACAGAGATCATCGGTGTCCTGCCAGCTGAAACTGCACACCATGGACATACTGAGGCAAGCAAGCAGCATCCCCAGCCGAAACCCACACCACCTGGTGCAGCTAAGCAGGAGCAACTCTGCATGCACCTTCAGAGTCAGCCAGGAGTGATTCCAGCCCTGCAAAAGTTAAGTGCACCCACCCACCCACCACGCACACCCCAGAACCCCCTGCCAGAGCTCTACAGGCCAAGGAGCACTCCCTTCCCCTTCCCTTCACCCACCCCCTCTTCCCACTCTGACACCAGTCCAGTGGCATTCAATACCACCAGACCTCCTAAGCCAGGAACTCAGGGCCCCACTCTGGAGGCACTAGCCCCTTAGCCCAGCCACCAGCTCCGGGGGCCAGGGTTTTTCAGTGCCCTCCACCCACTCTGACTACCCACATGAGTGCCTTGCTGGCCACACTGGCACAGAATGGCCACATTGAGACAAGGCGGACAGCATTCCCAGCTGAATCCCACTCACCTGCAGCAGCTAAATGGGAGTTGAAGACCTGTGGGATTTGACATCGCCCCATACCCTAAGATGATAGCTCTCAGCTTGGTCCAAATGCCTGTCCCTATGTCCAGCCACTGGTACAGGGGGTTCACGGACTTGTGGCACCCTCCATCCTCTCCAATCACCACTGCCAGCGCCTTGCCGGCCGAGCTGGCACAGTGCAACCATACTGGGACAAGGCGGGCAGCATTCCCAGCTGAAGCCAACTTCACCTGTAGGAGCTAAGCTGGAGCTGCAGACCTGTGACGTTCACCATTGCCAAGCCCCCTAAGACAGGAGTTCAACCACCCATGCTGGGGGCCTGAGGGCCGGTGGAACCGCCTACTCCGTCCAGCTGATCATCTTGGGGGCCTAAGGACCAGTGGGGACCCTCAGTCCCTCCAGCCAATGGCACTGGGTGCTCAAGAACCAGCTGTACAACCTCCTTGTCATGGATTTAATTATGTCCCCCCCAAAAATGTGTTTCAGTCTGGCTAGGCCATGATTCCCAGTATTGTGTGGTTGTCTTCCATTTTGTGATTGTAATTGTATGTTAAAGAGGATTAGAGAGGGATTGTAACACCCTTACTAAGGTCACATCCCTGATCCAATGTAAAGGGAGTTAGTTTCCCTGGGGTGTGGCCTGCACCACCTTTTATCTTATAAGAGATAAAAGGAAAGGGAAGCAATCAAGAGTTGGGAACCTTATACCACCAAGAAAGCAGTGCGTCCTTTAGACCTGAGGTTTCTGTGCTGAGATGCTCTGATCATTAGCCATTAGAGAAATGCAGTTCAAAACTACAATGAGATACCATGTCATCCTGACAATACTGTTGCTAATCAAAAAAAAAAAAAAAAACAAATGTTGGGGAGGTTGTGGGCAGATTGAACTCTTAAGCACTGCTGGTGGGAATGTAAAATGGTACAACCACCACGGAAAATGATATGGCGCTTCCTTAAAAAGCTAGAAATAGAAATACCATACAATCCAGCAATCCCATTCCTATGAATATACCCTAGAGAAATAAATGCCATCACACGAATGGACAAACACACACCCACGTTTACTGCAGCACTATTCCCAATAGCAAAAAGATGGAAACAACCTAAGTGCCCATCAGCAGATGAATGGATAAACAAATTATGGTACATACACACAATGGAGTACTATGCAATGATAAAGAACTATGATAAATCCACAAAACATCTTACAACATGGATGAATCTGGAGGGCATCATGCTGAATGAAATAAGTCAACCACAAAAGGACAAATATTGTATGAGATCAGTATCATAAAAACTCAAGAAAAGGTTTACACACAGAAAAAAACATTCTTTGTTGGTTACAAAGGTGAGGAGGGGAGATCATTAACAAGTGTCAACTTTGGTGAAGGGAAAGACAACACACAACACAGGAGAAGTCAGCACAACTTGACCAAGGCAAAGTTATAGAAGCTTCCTAAACACATCCAAGCATCCTAAGGGGCCAAGTTGCTGGGGCTGAGGGATGGGTACCATAATCTTAGGGGACATCTAGGTCAATTGGCGTAATATAGTTCATAAAGAAACGTTCTGCATCCTACTTTGATGAGAAGCATCTGTGGTCTTAAAAGCTCGCGAGCGGCCATCTAAGATACATCTATTGGTCCCATCATGTCCAGAGCAAAGGAGAATGAAGAAAACCAAAGACACAAGGAAAACATTAGTCCAAAGGACTAATGGACCGCATGAACCACAGCATCCACCAGCCTGAGCCCAGAAGAACTAGATGGTGCCCAGCTGCCAACACTGACTGCTCTGACAGGGAGAGCCTCAGGCATAGCAGGAGAAAAATGTAGAACAAAACTTAAATTCACAAAAAAAGACCAGACTTAACTGACCTGACAGAGACTAGAGGATCCCCCAAGACTATGGCCCCTGGGCACACTGCTGAATCAGAACTGAAGCCACTCCCAAAGCCCACTTTTTAGACAAAGATTAGACAGGACTACAAAACAAACAATAACACGCGAGGAACGTGCTCCTTAGTTCAATCAAATACATGAGACCAAACAGGCAACTCCTGTCCAAAAGCAGGACGAGAAGGCAAGAAGGGACAGGAAAACTAGACGAACAGACATGGGATGGAAAGGGGTGGTGGAGGGAGTGCTGTCACATTGCAGGGATTGCAACCAATGTTTGAATCAGAAACCAACTAAACCTGTGAACTTTCACTAAAGCATAATAAAATTAAAATATACATATATATATAATTATTTGTAAGAAGAAATGTAAAAAAAAAAGAAGCAGCCTTGGTTTCTTATTCTGAAAAATGGAAATAAAAATCCCATCTACCAACAGAGGTGTTTTGTGGATTAAATGAGAGGCTGTATATGCAGTGTTTAGCACTCAGTGAGTGGTAGCTCCTTAACATCTAGTGCAGGCTCCTCTCCTTACTACACATCTGGCCTAGCGGAAAATATGGCTCTGGATTCAAATTCTGCCTGTCACTTATTCTCCAGGATTAAGTCACTTGACTTTCTGGTTCTTTACTTCCTCACTGTCAAAATGAAGGAAGTGGGTTATAATACTTTTAACTTCTTTCCATCTTGCCCTGAGACTTTTCTGCCTTTGAAATTAACTATAAAATGAGCTCTTATGCGTAAACTATATATATATATATATATATATATATATCTCAAAAAAACAAAAAACAAACCCACCGCCGTCGAGTCAATTTCAACTCACAGTAATCGTATAGGACAGAGTAGAACTGTCTTAAAGGGTTTCCAAGGAGAAGTTGGTGGATTCGAACTGTTGACTTTTTCTTTAGCAGCCGAGCTCTTAACCACTGTGCCACCAGGGCTCCGTACATCTATATCTATATACGTATATGTGTATCTATCTATATATGTATATGTATATGTGTATATACATATATGTACATACATATATGTATATATTTATACATATATAAAACCCAGTTGCCGTCAAGTTGATCCCAGCTCATGGCAATCCCATGTGTTGCAGAGTAGGACATCTTCAGAGCATTTTCAAGTCTGTGACATTTCAGAAGCAGCTAGCCAGGCCTTTCTTCCAAGTCACCTCTGGACAAGTTTAACCACCAACCTTTACGTTAGTAGTTAAGCACTTAACTGTTTGTACCATCCAGGGACTCTGTAAACTATATAAAGGGGAATTTATATACATGTTTGCTCCCTTTTTTTCCTGAATTTCTAAAGTAAGCTATTTTATTCAACAAAAATAAACAAAAAAAATTTTTTTCACAAAATACAATTTGTGTTATCACTATCCATAATCAAGAAATAGAAGTTGACCAGCACCCCGGACCCTCAGACCATTGTATTCTCTTTTAGCTAAACAGATAACTTCTGTTAAGTACATACCAGCAACTCTTAACATAGAGGTTTTGCTTCTAATTAAAACAACAATGACAACATCAACAAAAACCAAGTTTAAAAAAGGCAATTAGATGAAAAGCATTCTGAATGGGAAAAATAAAGAGATAGATCAAGAGAAATAATCTCCGCAATGAGACCTATCACAAAGCTAATTTCTAGGATTCTGTTATGTTCATAATTATTTGTCCACCTAAAAAGAACCCAAATGCAATATCCTCTTCAGAATAAGCCCCACATGTTTCAATGACCAATCACTGGCTGGAATCTTGAGGTTCCCCCCCCTGAGCCTTGCTGTGCTCTAGACCGCTGCTGGCAGTTTGCAGTTTGCGTCTTGGATTTGCAACACTTTTCCCTGACTGTCTGGTGGAAAGATTTTTAATATAGACCTGTGTGCATAGCACTTCCCTTCTAGCTGCATCATTATCGTTTAAACATACTTAAATGCCGAGTACCAGAGTGGCTCTCCAGACCTGCACGCCTTTCCTACTTTCATGCTATAGCTTTAAATATAAACAGACCCCATTAGAATCACAATAATATCCATGCAAGCTAGACATCTAAAACCATGTATAAGAGAAATGTATTATAGGGAACAGAAACTCCTCTACCTTTTACTTTTGCTCTAGCTTAAAAAAAAAAATTATACAGTAAAAAAGAAATTTTCAGGTGTCGTTGACAATTGAGAAAAAAGACTACGAGTTCTCTGAGAATGATGTTTCTTCGGAGTCGGAAGACACAAGGGGAAATACCATTGACATTATTCCCATGGCCCCTGATGCCAGAGCTATAATAATTCAGGGAACCCAGAAGAAAGGAAGAGGAGAAGAGAGAGGGAAAAAGAGAGTGAGGGGAGGAGAGAATGATTGCAGGCGAGCCTAAGGGTTAGTATAGGAGTAACATGCACGTGGTACACGAGGGTGCAGTGGTGTGATATTTTGAAATATCCAGTACATTTTCATTACTGATCATTTTCAGTACTCGCCCCCCACCCCCAACACTGAACCTGAGCCACCCATTACTTGGGGGCAAAACTGAATCCAGCCAAGAGATACGGACTCAGTAGTCAGGTCTTAATTCCAAAGTAGCCTCTGGAAGCCCATTTCAGAGAGACAACACAGTTGTGAAAATTAAAGATTTCATTTGAAAAACCAAAAATGTTAAAAAAAAAAGAAAAAAAAGTTTGGCAGGCTCAAAGGAGAGAAAGGCATGCTTTTAGTTTTTGTTTGTTTTGTAAACCAAAAGCCATCGTGTAGGGAGGACGCTGGTCCCGGACATGACTTTGGGGCATTTCCTGAACCACAGGGACTGAAATAAGCTGGCTGGGCTGGGGCTGGAGGGGAGGACCAGAAGGAATTCTGTCAGCAGAGCGGAGGAGCCAGGCTTCCCAACAGGAACTCTGGGAGAATGGAAGTCTCCCCGGAGATCCTCATAGTTTGTAAGGCAGCCTTAGGGATGGCATGCAGGTCTTGTTTATGCAAAGAGGTCATGATCACCCACTTCAGTCTACCCCGCTTCTCCTCCCCATGGCACAGGGAGATCCAGAAAGCCCTGGGAGAATGGACTGGGAGTTATACGTCCACCAGCCCAACCACCGAACAAAGCAGCAGACATTGCAACTGGAATCCATGGCAGGAACCACAGACATAAGCAGTAGATTCCAGAGCACATCCAACAGCTAGTGCTAATGTGTGTGGAGGCAGGGCCAGTCCCAAATCACACTAGGAGAAGGCAATGATGACTGAAAGATAAGCATCTATTATAGCCCCTCCTCTTATTCCAGATGTACAATTTCTAAACTCAGCTATCCTTCTGGGAAGCAGAAGGGGAGGAACTTTTGAGAAGAGACAATAACCTTCAATTCAGAAAGGAATGTTCAGAAGCCTGACTTATCTGAATATTTACCCCAGGGAGGTTACACTTTTAACCAGAAGAGACTGCGTTACCTTAAGCACATGCCTGACAAGCAAAATGAGTTCAGTGACAGATAAAATAAAAAGTTGTGCTTCTCTGTATCAGCATTATACTGTGTCCACATCACCACAGCTCCAAGAGCATCACAGGAAATTGCTGCTTATTCCTATTCCCAGATTTCTAGGAAAGGCATCTTCCGGGAGGCAAGAGGGTTCAGTGCATGCAGAGTAGGCTAATCAGCCCTCTGATGGGGGGTGGGTCATGTAAACAGAAGAGACCTTCTTATAGCCTGGAAACCAGGTACTCTGAAACCAACCCTCCTCATTCAATTGGTTGAAGATGTTCAAGAAGCCCCTCTCTCATCACTTACACCCTCACCTCTGCTCTCCATTCACCTCTGGGGGCTGAATGATAAACTCCACACCCCCATGGCTGGTCCAGCCTTGCACCTTTGACCAGAAGAGCTCTACGAAAATCTTTGCTTTGAATCAGCCTGTGCAGGTTACAGAGCCCTGGTGGCGCAGTGGTTAAGAGCTCGGCTGCTAACCAAAAGGTCGGCAGTTTGAATCCATCAGTCGCTCCTTGGAAACCCTATGGGGCAGTTCTACTCTGTCCTATGGTGTCACTTGAAGTCAAAATCGACTTGATGGCAACAGATTTTGGTTTGGATGCAGGTTATGGGGAGACTCCCGGTTAAATGTTCCTTTGCTTCTCAATGTGTGCGATTAAGTCCGGCAGCATCACCTAGTTAGAATATAAATTCTCTGGATCCCACCTGTCTTAGGCTGGGTTCTCTAGAGAAGCAAAACCAGTAAAGTGTATAAATATATATATATAGAGAGAGAGATTATATCAAGGAAACAGCTCGCGTGATTGTAGAGGCTA